>NC_141220.1:7772500-8325000 GCF_054856515.1 Filicampus tigris
CCACCCTTGACCTGGCTACCCTTCCGACCGCGACCCTCCGGCCATATTCATAAACATTGTCGGCCCCAGCCCCGTTCCACCCCCCCCCCCCCCCCCAAAAAAAAAGAAAAACATGTCCGTGATTGACGTTGACGATGGAGAGATGCTAACGGCAGAGGCTTTTTAAAGATCATTTGCTGGCTAATTTACAATTCGAACCCGCTGTGGACACACTTCAAATGCGCCAGTAGTACTTACCCAACTGCCTGTCCTTACTTGCATTGCGAGCCCCGGGGTTGGATTTGTCGTATTGTATGTATAATTATTTGGGTCCAACAGACGGCCAGAAGTCGCAGTCAACAAGTTACTTATTTATTTTCCACACTTCCCCTCTTTCACACTTCCCGTCCTTCAAAATAAAAGCATACCAGCAAACCACAATACACAGCAGGTTTGCTACGACGTATTTACGGAAGTAGGGAAGACGAGACAGAAGAAGTGCATGAACTCCACCTTGATGTGCCGGCGTCATTCTTGAGTGCTGCGCGCAGCTTGACCATACTCGTGGACACAAGTTGTTTTGAAACAGTTACGTTCCAAGTCGGGGGGCGTCGCTTCAAAAAGACAGCGACAACAATGGATATCGTGCCTGCTACAACCATAAAGGGACCGAGATGACTAGACGATGCATTTAATTTTATTGCGAAAACGATCTGGAAGGTGGCGGCTAAGGGGGAACGTGGGTGAGTATCTTCTTTTTACACATATGCCGCGTCCAAACTAGTTTGCTTTGCAGCAGCAACGAGCTGCGTGGTGCATTCTCTCCTCCGTGTGGGAAACTGTATGTCATCTCAACATGTGATACAATGGACCGATCAGAGCAACATCAATTCCTGATGTGTGCGTGGCATGTGTTGCAGACCTGTCGCCAACAGCGCAATGCGTCGGTCATGTGAATCAATGCAGCAGTTGTCGCTCGCGCCGACGTGGGAGTAGAAAGAAACCTAAAAAGAAGCCTTTCACAGAGTTGGCTGAGATGAAGTTTGGCCGACTCGCGAGCACGTCACACGCATGAGGGCCGTTTAGTGGGCTGGACTAAAATCCACTTCCGGCCATGCTTAATCCAGCCCTTTTTAAAAATTTGTCAGCCGACAATCGCCCCACCCACCCCCACCCCAAATATGGGCATCCGGCCGGGCCGGAGGGTCCGACCGGTCCGGCCCAGGGACGGACTGCCCAGCTCTGCAAACAGACGCACACGCACACACACACTCTCTCTCTTTCGCACACATACACACAGACATTCACACTAAGAAATCTGATGTGGCAAAGGAGCTGACTCATCTGCACGGCTCACCTGCATTAAATCCCTACACACGTGAGCCCATCCATTCCCTCCGTCATCTGATCCCCATCCTCAGCGGTCATTGTTACAATCAATCCGACATTTATGTCTTCCATCACATTTTCATACTCGTAAAACAACATTTTTGTGTGGTTTTTTTTTCTGAGAATTTGATGTAATGTGGTACTTCATTTGATCTTAAGTCAAGCCGTTGCTTGCCATTAGTGTGATGTCTTGTATAATCAAGTCATGAGTCAGCTGAGATTTGAATCAAATCAACCACTACAAAAGAGACATGCATTTGTTTTCACAATTTAAAACATTTCCTAGGTGTCAAAACTCCACGTTGTAGTACACATGTACACACTACACATGTTCTCATTAAAATACCCCAAGGAGTTGGAACTACGGAACACTTTACACAGTGCACACCCTGTTTGTTGCCTTGCTGCAACTAGCTGTTCAAAGTGTGTGTGTGGGGGGGGGGGGGGCTGTCTCGTGGATGTGAGCCATTCCTTATCCGGCCTCACTCATGTGTTGCTGGGCCAATGAGGACTAAAGGTGGAACCTGAGCTTTGTGACTCGGGAGGCTTGACAGGCATATGTTTTTCTTTTTGTTTTGAACTCGTTGAGCTGGTTATACACGACACTGTATATAGCACGCCATGAACATTGAAAATGACTCTAGATCTTCGCAGTATAGAAATAGGCAACCAAAGATTTACTCGGTTGTTGAATTTTACAGTTGAAAGCGGTCAGGCACTAAAGTGACCCAACTATCTGTGTACAGTGCAAGCAATGAACAAAATATTTTTCGTGATACTTTAACTCAAGATAGCCTCTTTTTACATGAATAAAATGACGATTATCCCCCCTCCTCCCTTTCTTTCTGTCATACTCACCGCTTACTGACTGTGTGTTTACAGATGAAGACGAGGGAATAGAGAGGGTGTGCGACACGCTGCTCATGTGCATTATCACCGTGTTGAACCAAGGCCTACGTAACGGTGGTGGTGTTGGCGATATCCTGAGAAGACCCTCCAAAGAGGTCAGATAAGGACAGATTTGTGCTCTACATAGATGACATTTGGCTTTCATTGGCTCATTTGCATTTTCTCTGTATTTTGCATGCCACTGGCCTTTCCAGGAACCGCTTTTTGCAGCCCGCGTGGTTTACGACCTGCTGTTCTTCTTTGTTGTAATCATCATTGTTCTCAACCTCATCTTTGGCGTAATCATCGACACCTTTGCCGATTTGAGGAGCGAGAAACAAAGGAAGGAGGAGATCCTGAAAACCACCTGTTTCATCTGTGGTGAGTCTAACTCTGTGGTCCATAAACCCTACAAATGATAGAGTAAGACAGGGGTCTTCAGTCCTGTTCCTCGAGGGCCGCCGTCCTGCCTGTTTTCCACCTCTCCTTGCTGCAACACACCTGGATCAAATGATCAGGATCATTATCCAGCCTCTGCAAAGCTTGATGATTATCTGATCGTTTGAATCAGGTGTGTTGCATCAGGAAGAGTTTGAAAACGGGCAGAGCAGCGGCCACGGGGGAACAGGATTGAAGGCCCCTAATGTAAGGGATGAGCCTATGCTTGCAAGTAATTGTATCAATGATGAGACATTCCCTTTCAGGTTTGGAAAGGGACAAATTTGACAACAAGACGGTGTCCTTTGAAGAGCACATCATGTCTGAGCACAACATGTGGCATTACCTTTACTTCTTGGTTCTGGTGAGAGTGAAGGATCCCACCGAATACACCGGTCCAGAAAGCTATGTTGCCCAGATGATAGCGGTCAGTATTACATGCACACACAGAAAGCGTTTGAAGTGCTTTCGAATACATTTGATGTGTTTATGATCTTTGCAAACAGATACAGTACAGTGAGAGTTTTTTTTGTTTGGTTTTTTTTTGGGTTGTTTTTGGCACCATTATGGAAAAACTACACAATCGATTTGCAGAAAGCTTGCTGGGGGGTTTGGCACAACCCATTGCTGCAAATCTACAGTAGATGAAATGAAATGAAATAAAAAAAAAAAAAAATTCTTAATGAACCAGAAAATAAGATGCTAACTGCAGACGATCTTTCACTTTTGCTAGTTTTCAGAATCACAGAATCTCGTTTCATTTTTTCTAGTGCATTTGCTTTTTGCACGTCCTTCATTAGTGGGAGGACGTGTACATGGTCGTGAGTTGTAGACATGTACGCCTCGACTGCGGAGTCGCAATCAAACAGAGACTGAGCCTCCAGGCCTGTGCCAAGTATCATTTCCTTCTTCTTTTACATGACTGGAGAAGAGACATGATTTCGTTGCTAAGGTAGTCTGCTGAGTTAGCCCTCAGGGAAAGAGTGTAGTTAAATAGTAATTAGACCCAGTCCAGCTCTATTAGCATCAGTGCACCAACTTGCAACACTAGCACACAGACCAGAACGTGAAGGAGGTAATGGCAGCTAAAGTTGTTATAGTTGCTTAATGGATTCAAATAAAGCCTCGCAGCATAATGGCACGTTTGGGATTGACTTTGATTTTGTGATTGGGCAAAGGAATGGTCAAGTTATAACGAGCAATTTGCATGACAGACACATGACACACTCAAGTTTAATATGCGTTGGCAGGGCTTCCGACTGCTATTAAAAATAACTAAATAAATAAACCAGTTTCAAGTGATAAGTAGGTATTTTTCATCCATCAATTCATTATCTATTGCACTTGTGCTCATTATATGATCTGGAGGCTATCCTAGCTGACTTCTGCCTTTACCTACTCAGAGGGCCCGGGAGCTAACCATCAAACATAGGCCCACTCCCAAACATTAACTGGGATGCTCAATTCGTTTTTCAACATTGACAAACAGATCAGCACACATATTTATGCATTTCATCAATCTTTAAAGGCGTCCCTGCTGGTGGCAATTCAATCACAGGGCACATGTAGAAAAGAAGAAAAAAAACTCAGACTTGCACCTTAGGACATGTTCGAGTCTTCACTTCACATAAGGAGCATGTTTAGGGGACAGTAGAGGTAACCTGAGTACATGGAGAACATGCCAAGGCCGCACTGAGATGGTCCAACAGAGATTTGGATTTGGATCTCCTGACTGTGAGGCAGATGTGCTGACCTAAAAGTATTGTCTTGAAATGCTTTGACTGTACTCTTTAGGGTTGGGACGATACACTTTTGTCCGATACTCGGATTACGATCCGAAACGTATTGCGATACCGAAATATTATAAAAATATATATTTAAGAAGCTGAAGCATGTGTTTCCAAAGTTTTAACTCAAGTGTCATTTGACATTTCAAGTGTCACGATTGAAAAGTGCATAAACTGATCCAGTAACTGTTCCTGACACACAGGAATGCAAGATAGATAAAAATGAAAAATATAAATAATACTCCAATCGCAAAGCTCAACTTAAAGTACCTCAAATGTTCCAAAAGTACGTTATAGAACGTGCAAAGCATAACATAAGTATTCTGCCCTCCATGAGCAGACTGAGTACAGTTTGGCAGTTTGCCGAAAAGTCCCCAAAAAGAGTCCAATGTTGCTGTTCCCAAGCCGTTTATCACACTCCAGTTGAAGTTAACTGTAAAACTAAACACAAACACACTCGTACATAAATCACAGTACTTTGTTTTAGTTCCCGAACGTAGGTAGCTGATGGCTAATTCACAATGAAAAGGCTATTAACTCGCTAACGAAAATTAGCGTGCTAATCGCGGCACTTGAATCCCTCAAACCAGGGGCACTTATTCACAAACGTTGCAGGAAGACACACAGAGAAGCATCCAAGCAATACTCACACGCATATGCTCTTCCTATGCTGCCAAAAAACAAGTTATAACTACGACACTCGATCATGATTTTCATGTACTCCTCAATGTAACGACAAGTATCTTCTTCTACTCCTTAATGTAACAACATGTATCCCAACACACTGCCCCCAAGTGGCCAAGTCGTGCACAGCTTTAAGAAAATGCTTTATCTGCCCGCCTACAGGAAGCCAGTTGCAGAAATGGATCAGCACAGTTGCATAGGATGGATTGGAAATTGTGGGTTAAGAAGTGACTGGTGAAGTGGAACATAGTCAAGTAGTTAATATTGTTCAGCTCATTCTCTACTGTCGAGCCCAAACCACATCACCGCCTGCAAGATTCCATTTAACCTAATCTGTCAGATAATGTGTGTGTATACGGTTGATTTGTTGGATGTGTCTTATAATACAGTATAAATGTTTTGTCCAATTGGTAGTTGAGGGGTTACCTTGAAACCATTGACCCCATGCTAGAAAAAGTTTCAGTACACGCCCGCCTTGACATGAGTGCATCGGGTTCGGTGGGACACAGATGATTTGTTGAAAAGCAACATTACTACAGTGTACACAGTGAGTGTATTGAACGTGCGTGTGCGGGTGTGTACATATGCTGGTGTTTGTGTGGAAAAGGACAGAAGCTACCCAGCAGGTACCGCATCAGCCGAGTTACATAACCCATCTCAAGTGGCCTGCTAATAGCTCAGCCTGCCGAGCACGTGCTCTCCTGTCCCTTTCGCTCACAAATACACGCGCGCAAAACACACTGTCATATTAGGAGCCTTTCATTTACCCGACAACACACATGCACACGTGTGCGTGCGAGAGAGAGAAAGAGAGAGAGATAGAGAGAGAGATTAAGTGAGAAAATTGACACAATCATCAGATCAAGTGTGAGTTTGAGTTGCCATTGTTTCCGCCGCTCTCGACACACAGAGCTTTGTTGGTCCATGCTCACTCATTTAACAGATGAGATTCTGGTGCCTTTCACACTCTGCTCCTACCAATCATGTTCCAGTCCTGGCATTTTATTGGCTTATCCATTCATTGTTGATATGTTTCCCTGTCAAGTGGCTTTTCCCGCTCTTATCAGTTTTCAAATTGTAATGAATTGATTCTATTTTCTTTTTTGGGGTTGTTCATTTCTAAACACCTGTCAAAGGTGTGAAATTTTCTGCTTTCTTTTGAACCTCATATGTTCAAGAAAGTGTTTCAGATTGGATTGTATTATACTTTTGTTTTATTTAGATCTAAAAATCAAATTTTTCAGATTGAGATTTCAAAATCAGTGCAGCCATTTTTGAATTTGTTGAATCGGTGATCAAATGACTGAAGCTGTGTTGTGCGGTGCTGTTTTGACCTGAGGCTCCTCAGAGTCTGCTCAAATATTTCTTGGCGTTTCCGCGTGTACAGTACACTGTGTACATTGATGGAGCGGTGAGTGTAGCAACCGTGAGGAGCACATGGAAATCTGTCAAAGCATGCTCACTTAGGTGTGGAAATTGATCGGTGGAGCAACATTGAAGCGAAGTGATTCAGGCAAAACGGCACTGAGCGGACGTGAAAAGCAAAAAGACAGATGCAAATCTTCAGATTGCCGACAGCCATGCTTCAGTATCTCGTCGATTAGCAACGGTGTTACAACAGAAACTTGCTTTCTTAGGTTTCGTAAATGCCTTATTGAAGTATCAAGACAGGAATCCTTCTCGGAGTTTGCGGTTTTGTGCAGAATCTGCAATTTTCCCCCTAACAGTGCAGTCGCCTTTTAAGAATCTGCTTGGACCCGTTTCGACTATAGCATAAAACATTGGCAAGAAAGCCCAAATCCTTTTGAGAATTCACTATCACTGCCCGCGCACGGCGTGATATTTTACAAAAAGAAGGCAATTGTGTTCGCAACAATTGGATTAAGATGTTTGTCCCATCTGAGTCAAATTATTCTGCCCATGTAACACTTTTAATCACATTATTTACCCAGAAGCATTTTTTGCTGCATTTTGTGACACGTGTTTTTTTTTTCTTCATTTTTCGATCTTCAAACTGCGATACATGACATAAAATAAATATGAGATATGACTGCAGTATTCTGAAAAATGACAGCGCTGTCACAAGGAAATCTTAGCTTAGCTTGCTCCAAAGTGCGTCTTCATGCCTAAATAGTGATTACGTACGTTTGAGTGTAACGTCACGTGATTATTGTGGAATATGTGAAAAAATAAGCGAGCGTGACAGTTGCTGCTGGACATTTTTTTTTTTCTCAAGAAGCCCTCATGTCCTCAAAGTACAGAAAACGTGGGTTCGATTCCGGGCTCTGCCTTTCCTGTGTGCAGTTTGCATGTTCTCCCCGTGCCTGTGTGAGTTTTTTCCAGGTACTCCGGTTTCCTCCCGCATTCCACAAACATGCTTGGTAGTTGAATTGAACGCTCTAGATTGTCCCTTGATGTCATTGTGAGTGTGAATGGTTGTTTGTCTTTGTGTGCCCGACGATTGGCTGGCATCCAGTTCAGGGTGTACCCCGCCGACTGCCCGAGGACGGCTCCGGCGCGCTTGCGACCCTCGTGGGGATAAGCGGTTCGGATAATGGATGGATGGGTTCATTTGGTTGCCAATTGGATAATTGCAATCATTTTAAACTTTGGCAACGGATTGCTTTTAGATATTTATCATTATCACATGTTTGTCAGTAGATTTGAATATGGCGGAGGATTCCTCTGATATTTCTTGGGTATTAACTCACTGATAAACCCTTCAAGACTTTACTTAGAGCCATATTCTACCATGCTCGTGAGAGATTTTATTTTGATCTTTTTACTCAACCTTTATTTATCCGGGTAATGCAGAATAAATTATTTTTTGCAACGGTGACTTGGATGAAACCGGTCAGTGGTGCAAAAGAGGTTGCGGACTTCTAATTACCGTTGCCCTGACCTCCAAAAATGCACTCAGTCATAACTGCAGTATTCAGATTGAATTACTTTCATTATATGTATTCTCGAATGAATTTAAAAAGTGCAATTGAAGTTTGGAGTGGGCAATATGGGCAAAATAAAAAAAATCTTTATTAAAAAACAAAACAGTAATTTGACAATATTCTCTAGAAAATACTGCAAATCTGCACTTGCCTCACAGAACAATTACGGAGAGACAACAGCAGTTCTCGTTGTACAGCAGCTCATTGGACAACGATCTTTTTTCACCATGAAGAACTTCAAATTATGTCCAGGCTAAATGGGGTGTTTTCAGTGAGTTTTGCGGATATTTCCGGCAATTTATTTCACCCAGTTTCTCCCTATTGAGAGAAATGAGCAACTTTCATGTGAGGTATGCAAAGGTCTACCACTTTCAGCAAGTACAGCAGTCAGAATAAAAAATAAATATGACAAAAATATATTAGATTTGATATATGGGGATTTGTGCCGCATATGTCACCCTGGAACATGTAACATGTAATTTGTGGATTGTCCTTAAGCGAAATAGAGCTGTTAGTTATTGCAAATACATTTGGAGTGACAACAAATGCAGCCGCGATCTTTTGGCAGATATACATAGTTCCTGAACTGTGCCTACACATATTACACGTGACGTAGTCGCTAATGTCGCTATGATGCAGAGTACGAACATATAAGAATTGATTGTTACACATATAGCGAACATCCGGCAAACTTTTAGCCGCTCGCATAAAGCAATGTCTCGCCAACTTTTACATGCTTTGTCAGTGGTATAGTGCGAGATTGCTCAACTTGGCGAGAGTTTCATGTGTGTTGCTCACCTTCACTTTTTTTTCGAGGGAGCTGTGCTGGCAGAGTCACAAAGTCACGTGATCCTTCGTGGTGGAACACGTTTCGGCGAATTGCTCTACGCGGCGACCGTTTTTCGGCACATCTTCCAATGTTTCCAATTCTTTTTGGGACTGTCGTCTGTCTTGTCAAACCCTGAATGATTTCCAGGCTTATGGCGTGGACAAGTCCATATTTGAAAAAAATCTCCTTCCCTCGACTGGATCCCGCCGAGTCACGTGACTGATTCCTGTCCGCTGATTCACAGAATGAAGACTTATCACTTCCTCTTCCTTTGCTGTCTAGTACGCTGATTTACCGAATGAGGATTTCATCACTTCCTCCTAATTTACGGCCAGTGAATGGATCCATCCATTTATGTACGGGTCTGTTTTAGAGACAGTATTAATACTTGAACTTGTAAAATTGCACATTGTGAAAGCAACTTTGAGGGTAATATCAAGAACGATATAGTGTATATCGCCCACCCCTAACCGGAGCCGTCAATTCAATGACATTTGCAAGTCCCAGGACAAATCTGCATTCCATGATTTGAGGTCAACCGATTCTTTCAGTAAATGAAACCTTTTTCGTCTTTCTGCGTTCATTCTCATCTTGTGTGCGGGCAGTGTAGCAAGTCTGGATGGGTGAATACGCGGAAATTGAAAGTCCAGACGTTTAAAAGGACTTGGGCGTGAACGGGAGAATATGGCCTTTATCGTGTGCCAGTCCACCCTCTGCATCTCACACCGATCTTTTTTTTTTTTTTTCATGTCTGAGATATATCCTTATATAATCGTAGGTGGGAGAATACCTCACTCCTCCTACAGAACACGCCGTGGCGGTGCCAGTCGCATCCCACTCACGGCACCATTTAAGTCATTCTTATCACAAGTGGCCAAGAAATATTACACAAGATCAGATGATGACAGTTTCTCTACATGAAGCAATGTCTCTCACTCACGACACGTTCATGCAGATGCACACCCACACATGTACACACACAGACACACTTTGTATCGCAGGTCCAAGTCCATGACATAATGCCTGCCAGCGGCTCGTTTTATTTTCCTCAGTGAATTTTTACGGTGGAAAAAAAAAAACGTCAGACAAGATGAGCAAGTGTGTACGATTTTTTTGGGGTTTTTTTGTTCAAGGGCTACAGTTATAAAACTGACAGATGGTCATCATCAAATATTTTTTCAATTATTTAAAGTTAATTTAAAGTTGGAAGTTAACGCAGACATTTTTTTTTTTTCAAGAATATGTTCTATGCAAGCCCACTAGTTGAAACAGGGTATTCTGATAAATATTGCGTATGTGGAATAGGTGTGAATCCACTCGTTTTTAGCCATCTCTGGGGGCGGCCATTTTGTCTTCTGTCGACTGAAAAGGACATCACAACTGCTCACAACAACCAATCACGGCTCAGATTCAGAAAACAGGTCAGCCGCGATTGGTCGTTATGAGCAGTTGTGATGTCATTTTCAGAAGACAAAATGGCCGCCCCCAGAGATGGCTAAAAACGAGTGCATTTTGCTGCTTAACTTGTATTCCACAAACGCAAAATGAATCAGAATGCCGTGTTTCAACGAGTGGGCCTGCTGGGAACATATTCTTGAAAAAAATATGTTTGGGTTGACTTTCTCTTTAACTATAAATTATTAGGCAATAATTATGTAATAAAACACATTTAAATGTTTATTTTACCCATTTTTGTTCATGTAATATTTGAACCATTTAGTACATTATGTAAGTTAATATGAAATGGCTAAATAATGACCAAAATATATTTCACGGAAACAATTTTGAGAAAAATTTAGTTAAATAAAGGCGACAAATGTTACAGGACTCTTGGAAGGGACTCAAATGTAAATGCTTAGCTCTTAAAAAAGAGAGCAGAGCATATGTGGCCTGTTGCCATAATTTGCCCCCCTCTCATTTGCACTAATGCTATTGTGCGCTCAAAGGTTGGGGTTCATTCAACTGCAGATTTTTTTTTAGGGTGTGTATTTATTTACTTTTATCCGAACAACCAAATACCTTTGTTTTGGGTAAAAAGAAAACACTCACAAATATTGGGTGACGTCGGGTAGTCACACACAATTTCTAAACAGATGTCAATTTCCACGTGCATCAATGTCTCTCTTATGTCACTCATAAAAAAAGTAACACTCATGTCCAATTTGAGCTCTCGATCGAGGATAGTGACTCACATCCACATGCAAATGGCAGTTATTGGTCGGTGAGTGCATGACCACGATTGACCGCTGCCCGTCGCCAAAAAGGCTGTCACGCCCAAGTGCAACGCGAAGAGCAGCTTCCTTGCTTAGACGATGATTTAGATGAAAAGCGGTTGTCAGTTGCTAACGCCTCCATGTTGACTCTTCCCCTGCAGCCGGTCCGAAGTGCTGTAACCCTCCGTGAATCACAGCCTGCTTGGGGCCGACTGCGCCAAAATTGCCACCGCCGCTGCCGTCTCCTTGACATTCTGACTGGGCTCTAATTCGACCGTTCTCCACTCCGTCCTTCTCACAGTTTCTCTCGCACCCTATCTCTCCTTCATCTCGCAGGAAAAGAACTTGGAGTGGTTCCCCCGAATGAGGGCCATGTCTCTGGTGAGCAAGGAGGGGGATAACGAGCAGAATGAGATGCGATCGCTGCAGGAGAAACTGGAGAGCTCCGTCACGCTGGTAGCGCAGCTCTCCGCCCAGCTGTCTGAGCTCAAGGAGCAGGTAAAGAGCCATTTTCACACTCTCCTCGTCTTACTATTACCGTACGCCGCCATATTAGCTCGAGCCTCTTTTGACCTGAAAAACAGAAGCGGGCCAAGAGGTCACAGGAAATCCTGAGTGGCCTCTCACTTCTCAAATGTGACCATAAATCGTCTTTGAACCAACCAAGGGACCTTAATGGCGATGTCTTAATACTAATGATGTAATAATAACTTCTGTGGCATGACTTGTAACCTTAAGGACCAAAAATACTTACATATTTTTCACACCAAATATTGGTATTTCAAGAACTATTTGGAAATGAAAAATATAGCTGAAAAAAAAGAGAGATAAATAATGAACTTATGAATAATTTGTGGTTAAAAATAGTGTATGTATGTCATCTTAAAAATGTATTCTTCATCTTAAAATTTGTATAATTTTTTTTTTTTTTTTTTACATGGATGCTACTTTTTAAATAGGTTTTAAAATCTTACTGTAGGCACCCCCTGAACTGCCTTCACGTACCCCCAGGGGTATGCGTCTCCCCCATTTGAGAAGCCCGGTTCTAACTTGACAGTTTTTGGCCCACATGTGGATAAAATCACGCCGCACCAATGAGTAGCTGGCATCAGCGTCCACCCTACCGCTTCACTCCTGACATTGGTCAGTCTACCACCTCTTTGTACAATATGTGTCCATATAATGACAACCAAGACTTTCTATTTTATCCCATGCTATTTGTTGTCGCTCCCATTTCTTGCAGACATTAGTCAGGCTATATGCCAGTCATTACACGCACCACCAGCGACTGGGCCGCATGTCACTCCCACTTCATGCTGGCATTAGTCGTCAACAACTACCGAGAGCATTAAGGATCGCAATTAAGTTGAAACGTAACAATCACCTCGTTGATAGGACAGCACCCAGCCCGAGTCAAGTCTCAGCCAAATGTCCCAAATGTGACCCCAACTTCTCTATCCAGCTTTCAGACCTTTGACAGGTTAAAAGCGAGCCTCGGGCCGTGTGGATGACTAGGCTGACGCAAGCGTGACGGCTGGCTGCCGTCACCTGCCTCCGCGGCATGTGATGGCGGTCACAGGCTTGTCCTTGTTCCTCTTGCGACAGACACGTCAACGTAACGTAACGCTCGCTGGGGGAGGTTGGCGCTTCAAAGAAACAACACAACAACCTCCCGATGCGGTCGTGACCGTCACATCGACCGGCTGATCCCTGTTATCCTGTGTCCCATGCCTACTTTGTGCGCAAAGAAAAATCCTCCGCATGCTTGTTTGTCCTCCGCAGATGACCGAGCAGAGGAAGCACAAGCAGAGGCAAGGATTAATGGGTCCTCCGCAGAAAAACCATCGCCTCTTAAATCCCTAACAGGACACAATGGATGGACTTTCCCACTGTGAGGAAAAATGCATACATGCACACCTGTGGTTACATCAACGCTGACAGACTATTTGTCGCAAAGTGCCTTTTGTATGACAACGCACCCCGAGCAACGTGCCGTTTAGGGCGAACTATACAGGTTGCCTTGCACACTTGCATGCGGAGCGGGTCGACTCTGTGAATGATTGAGCGGACTTGGCACGCATCTGCCGGCGTGCTGTTGCTGTGGCCAGCAGAGGGTGAAGGGAATTGTTATGCTAAGATTAGTTCTTTGCCGTCTCAGCCCGAATGCCTTCGTTTTTCTTGATGTCGTCAGATCAGAAAGTGGACTACTGGTACCGAGGTCCGTGCTTAGCTGTGAGCTGCGAGCTGTCCTTATTTCCTTTTAGATTTCTGGTAAGAACTTTTTAATAACTGGAGTATTCCTTTTTTTTTTTTTTTTTCTTTTTTTTTTTACATTTTTGAATTGCAATCTTTGCTGCCTTACCTTTGTTTTAAAACTGGATTGTCATTTGTTTAAAATGCACTTTTTTTGCATACAAAGGGCCGAAACCTGGCCAGTTTGGGGGTATTGCCTTTGACTATGATGCATTCACTGCACCACATTTTTTTCTCATTCAGTCAGCTTTCCACAGAGCAACAATTGAATGTGAATCAAATCGATAGTTATTACTTGAAACATGATTTTACTTCTAAATTGTACATGGGCATAGCATGTTGTAATGACTGGAGACAATAAGGACATGGATTTTTATTGGGATGTCAAAAAGTAATATACTATAAGTTTGTGTCCTCTTCTACTCTTTCTTAAACCTTGTGTCTGTTTAAATAAAGTATATAAATATATATATATATTAATATGGTGAAGGCTTGTGTGACATTTTCTCCATTTTGTTTCCAAAACAACTTTTCCATGAACAGAACGGGGGCCGCCTTCATTCAGGCCTCACTTTATTTGAACTCCAGCATTGGGTTACTTCTCTAATTTTAGACGTGAAACTCTCATCTTGTCGTGCGAGCCGTTTCATTCGCGTTGCCAACTGACATGCAAGAACTCTCCACCGGTCCAGACTTTTGATGTCACTTGCCAGGCGTGTTTAAATGCGGAAAGTCATTTAATGCACCTTTTTGTTGCCCTGCCATTGACTGGCAACCGTTCCACGATGTACGCACAAGATGTGCGATCGGCTGCAGCTCACCAGCAACCCCAAGGAGAGGGCAAGCATTGCAGAAAATAGAAGTCTCACTTTCCGAGTGGGAATTCTCCACAAATTCAGCCTACTCTGAACCGTCAAGCCTTATTGTCTAGCTTTTTAGCCATGACCGAGTACTTACTAATGAAGTCTTCCAAGTATTGGAAGTGTGGTTATTTTCCCCAAATATTCAGCTGGTTTAGTCAATTCAACCTGTTTCCTTGGAGGAAGGCTGCATATTAGTGCTTCGTAACTGGTAAAGGGAACTTCTACTCGTATCACCAGCCACAATTTATCATGTTGACAAAAAGCTATTCATTTAATTAAAAAAAAAAATCTTGATACACAAGCTGTGTATTCACTTTTATGGAGAGTTTTTTTTTTTTTTTTTTTATTTGAATTCAGGCTCGAGGAGTGAAAGAGTTCTCTGGTATCACTGCCGACAACCGAGTATTGTGCTGGAGACATGATCCCTCGAAGCACCACGAGTAAAATCTCAATTCACTAATCAATGACAATTTGCCCAAATATGAGGCCTAAATGCAGACGTGTGTCGCTGCAAAAGAGCAGCAGTGATAGCAAAAGCTAAAGTTGTAGTATAATGACGAGCATCTCGGACCAAAAGTGGAACTTGGAAAGTGGGAAAGCGCAGCACACATCTCTGCCTTGGCTGCTTACAGTATGTCTTATCTCGCAGTCATCATTTCCTCTTCGTTTGCCCCTGCACTTCCATCCCGTGTTTTTTTTGTAACCCATTTTTAGCCATTTTTGATCATGTTCAAGTTTGAAACGCTTACATGAATTACTCATCATCAGAGTTAAGGGTGTTTGTAAATTTTTTAATTCCTGTATATGTTCACTTAAATGACATTTAAATGTTTTTTTAAACTTTGCCCTTCTGTTAATTTACGATTTTAGACCCTGGAATAGATAAATCCAATCGCCATAATTTAATAATAATACCAAATAGGAGGTTGGCTGCATCCCAGAGTGCACAGTGTCCACTTGAACGAGTCCTCTGTATTCCAGACAACGCTAAACCCGTTTGACGTCACTCACTCTGTATGGCTCCAACAATAATCCTTCATCAAGAGATTTTCCTCTAATGGTGAAAAACAACTCCATGTAATTACAATATATTTGAAACAACATTAGGCACGTCGTATTTGCCACCATTACAACAGAATTCTTGTAAATGTTCTCACTGTCGGAAAGACAAAGCAATATGCTCACTATTTAGGTATTTGAATTTGTTTTTGCGCCGACTAGTCAGAAGAATTGCACACTGCAGCCATTTATTAGCATGTGCGTCCACAGTATGAAGCGACACCAATGCAAAGCTCTTCATGCGTCACCATCTTCACGTTTGTCCTTGTGTAACCCAGAAGATGAACGCATCCCACAATCCTGTCCTGCCGCTTACCTTCTGCAGGGATCCCCGTCCCACCCCGCCCCTCCCATCCTGCCTTTGGTTTGCTGTTTACACCAGCAGGCCTGCGTCTGCTCCTGCTGCCCGTGACAGCCATTAAATTTAGCCCACGCAGAGACACTTTAGTGAGCAGCTGTTACTGCGTGGACAAGACGGATAAAGTGCAGCGATCATTGAACAAGGTGGTGTCAGAAAGAAAAAGCATGCGAGGGGATATCTCTGTCAAGGACATCATTCACGATTACCTCACACACGCACGCGACTGAAATGCTCTTGCAGACTACAGATTTTGGGGGTTTTTTTGTCACTCACAGCACTGAAATACTCGCGTTCAAACTTCCAAAACGCATTACAGCTATGCTCGCACACACTACTGACTTTTTTTCACTCATATAAACCACTGAAATGCTCTCTCACACTCTACTAAAACACTCTCCGACACTATTGAACCTTTTCACTCAAATACACTACTGAAATGCTCTCACACATGACTAAAACTTTGATACACACAACTTTTTTACTTTTCAAAGTACTGACATTTTTTTTCCATTCCCACACTACCGAAATGCCCAATCACACTTCTAAAAAGCTCTCACGAGCTAATGTAATTTTTTACTTTCAAACACTTTCGAAATGTGCTCACAGGCACTACTGAAACACTCTCACACATGCTAGTTGAAGATGAAGTCAACCCAAACATACACGTTCTATGCAGGCCCACTAGCACGGCATTCAGATTAATACTGCGTTTGTAGAATACCAGAAATCCACTCGTTTTTAGTCTGGGGGGCGGCCATTTTGTCACTTCTGTCGACTGAAAATGACATCACAACTGCTCAGGGCTCAGGTAACGACCAATCATGGCTCAGCTTCAGAAAACAGGTGAGCCGTGATTGGTCGTTATCTCAGCCCTGCCTGAGTAACTGTGGCATCTTCAGTTGTGACAAAAATGGCCGCCCCCTGAGATGGCTAAAAGTGGGTGCATTTTACTGCTTAACTTGTATTCCACAAACGCAATATTAATCAGAATGCCATATTTTAACTAGCGGGCCTGCATGGAACATATTAAAAAATATATTTGGGTCGCGTGTTTCAATATTTACTATGAGTGTGGTTCATTATGATGTGTGATATCATTTTAGTAGTTTATGCTACTGGCCTACCGAGGGCGTATGATGTTGCGAGACCCGAAACACCCGATGACCCCGGGATACATCACTGAAGATGCGTCCCGGTGCATCCAGGAGGTGTTTCTTGAATGGGTGGTGGATTTCAGTAGTGCGTGTGAGAGCATTTAACTCGACATTTTTGTCACTTCTAATGTGTGTGTGCATGTTTCAGTAGCATGTGAGAGACAAAAATTTCAGGAGTGTGTATGAAAGTGTTTCAGTAGTGCAGCGGGCAAAAATAACAGGCTGATTTCTGCATGACTAAACATACAATGCGGAAAGTGTTCTGTAATTCTTGAGCCTTGGGATATTTTGACAAAAACACATCAAGTCGTAGTCATTTAGGACCTATTTTGAATTGTTTGAAAATATACTTGTTTTGTAATATGTTGATTACCGGTAATTAATATGATTGTATTATGTGATGTCCTCCTGAGCCACACGAGCGGGTGTGATGCAGTCCTATTGTGAACTGCTCCTATACTAAACACATACTAGTGGATATGCTTTGATTGTACCTGATTTTGTAAGACTAGAGTTTGAATACATAGAAAATGCCTCTTTCTTTGAAATGAAAATAGAGAACCAAGCGAGTAGAGACAATGTGATTCCGTATTTTTTTCCTTTTTGCAAAGTACAATGGTAAAGATTATTCTTAAATACATTTTTGGTGCAGCGGATATCTTGCATTGGCTTGTTAATTTGCGCAGGCGCATGCGTTTACTTCCTAAATATTATTTTCTATAGTTCATGCAATCCATTTTCTAACGTGCTTTTTCCTCATGAGGGTCACAAGTAGGCTGTAGCTTGTAATAATTTTGACTCTAGATTGAACCTAACGTATGTTTTTGGCATGAGGGAGGAAGCCGTGACAAAGTTGTGGCCAGTGGATAATGTGGAACAGAAATATCCAACACTGGAGGAAGTCGAGTGGAACAACTCCAAGTGGTTTAACACGTTTTGTCAAATTGTGCAGCAGAAGTCTGTGTTTTCCGTTTCAAGAATCACAGTTGTATCATCACTGGTCACCCCAAGCAACATTCGGCAGCGTTTTTGTGTTAAAAGATCAAGTGAGCTCACATTTGATTGTTGCAGGGGGCAAAAGGTTCCTCCTCAGTGTCCTTTAAATAAGCGTGTCCCCGTGACGACAGGCGTGTGACTTGCTGTGTCTAAGTCTTTTGTAGTCACATGATGTGTCATGACCACAAAACAACACGAGCACAAAGGTGCCAGCCCTTGTAGCGTGATGCTCATTTCATTATTTTCATGTAAACAATTTTTAGTGTTGAACATAACGTTGATAACAGACCCGTGCCAAGCTGTACGTCCGCCGCTCCCAACCTCGACCTAGGTTACGAGACTGATTTCCGATGCGCCAGCGCTGATGACGAATTGCCACGACAGGGCAATCTTTAAGGAAACATTAGAGTTCATTTGCTATGAGAAGTCACACTTGTCGTTTCTGAATGAGCACTTACGATCGCAGTCAAATATATGCGAGTTGGAATAGAGATCACATTGTCTCTTGCTGATGTCACGCGTTAGTCAAACCTTTGGTTTCAGGCTTTGAAAGCATGATATTGATATTGAAGAAAACCACGAGGCTCTCTTTGCGCTTTGTGAAAAGATTTTACTTTGCGCATCTGATTAGAGTTGGTAGCTACATGCGGGGCCACCTGAACACGGAACACACAAAAGGCTCATTGAATACACGTGAGGCTCTTCTCGCTCATTCTCGCTTAGCTTAGCCCTGCCTACATGCTTGGTAACAAAACTATATATTATAGTATACTGTATACGGCGCACATAATTATTGACACCCCTGGTTAAGATGTCTTTAAAAGTCTTAAAAAATATATCTCTTTTTTTTAAATAGCAGAAGCACACTCTCATCCTGGAAATTGTAAACATGGTTGACCAGTCGCAGAATCAAACTCCTCCCATAGCCATCTCAGTCCCCAGACCTCAACCCCATTGAAAACCTGTGGAGGGGGCTAAAGAGGTCGCTGGATGATTTGGAGAGATTGTGCATAGAGGAATGTTCTTAAGATCCCTCTGCTCATGGTCCAAAGCAATATTCATATATTCATAGTCAGCTAAATTCTTCAAAACTCACTGGACAGTGCTTCACAATGCAGATGGACAATGACCCAAAACATGTTGCGAAAGACACCGAAGCATTTTTAAAGGCAAAGAAGTGGAATCTTCTGCAAAAGCCAAGTCAATCGCCTGACCCGAATCCGATTGAACATGCATTTCACTTGCTGAAGGCAAAAATGAGACGAATATGCCCAAAGAACAAGCAGGAACTGAAGACAGCTGCAACAGAGGCCTGGCAGAGCATCACCAGAGACGAAAGCTAGCGTCTGGTGATGTCCAGGGGTTCGAGACTTCAGGCTGTCCTTCGCAAAGGATTTGCGACAAAGTATTGTCGCAAAGGATTTGCGACAAAGTATTGTCGCAAAGGATTTGCGACAAAGTATTGTCGCAAAGGATTTGCGACAAAGTATTGTCGCAAAGGATTTGCGACAAAGTATTGTCGCAAAGGATTTGCGACAAAGTATTGTCGCAAATCATTTGCGACAAAGTATTGTCGCAAAGGTGACCATCTGATTTGTGGTTATTTTTGTTTGTCCAATTCCTTAATGACTTTTGAAAAGGTGGAGCCACATGTAAAATGTGTTGTAATTCCCACAGGGTTCACCTGATTTGGATGGAAATACCCTCAAATGAAAGCTCAGAGTCCGCACTTCAAGCATATCTTGATTGTTTCATTTCAAATCGATTGTGGCCTTTCTCCCCCTCATGCGCACAAAATGCCGACATGAATTGGTACCAGGACTTTGTTTGAGAAGCAACAGGTCACATTCAGTATGAGACAGTTTGCTTGTTACAATCCCGCTGCCTGCCAGAGTACCCCTTTCCTTCCCGTCCTCATCTGCATCAGTACTGTCTCTCTTTGTGGCCACGGTACTGTAATTTGACGTCAGCGGACAATCGGAGTCATGTTGGTGGCCTGGCACACTCCCCCGGAATCCCAAAGTGCAATTCTGAACCCCACACGAAGACAATTCATTGTTGCAGTGTGCTGAGGTTGCTCATGTTGCATATTTTCCTCACATTCCGTCCAATGATGCCCATTGCAAGGATTCAGTAGCTATCAGAAATAATACCTTTGATCGAAAATGGTAAAAATGTATTCATTTAACAGTACAGTAAGTTTATTATTGTGGTTGTACTATGCACTGGTTTAATACAGGGAGCCCTTCACTGTCTAGTATAGCTAAAGGAAGGTAAAAATAAAGCTATAAATAAAATAAAATGTTGAAAAAAACACCTCTTTGTTAAATGAATACCTGTGCCTGAAAATGAAAGGTCTTTCTTTTGTTGGAACTCATTATATTGTAGAAGTGTACTTGAAGTGGAAGTCAGTCAACCCAATCATTTTTTTCAAGAATATGCTCTATGCAGGCCCACTCGTTGAAACAAGGCATTCTGATTAGTATGAAATATGAGTTAAGCAGCAAAATCCATTTATCCGTTTTTCGCCATCTCAGGGGTCGGCCATATTGTCACTTCTGTCTACTGAAAATGACATCACAACTACCCAGGGCTCAGATAACAAGCAATCGCGGCTCAGCTTCAGAAATCAGGTGAGCCGTGATTGGTCGTTACGTGAGCCCTGAGCAGTTGTGATGTCATCTTCAGTTGACAGAAGTGACAAAATGGCCGCCCCTTGAGATGGCGAAAAATAGGTGGATTTTGCTTCTTATCTCATTTTCCATAAACAAAAAATTTATCAGAACGCCTTGTTTCAACTTGTGGGCCTGCATAGAAACTATTCTTGAAAAAAACATTTTGGTTGACTTCCTCTTTAAGGTTGTGGCCTGCTGGTGTGTTCACAATGTTTATGATCACAGCGCTGCAAGTGAAAAATGAAAACCATCCAAGTTAGTGGGAGAAATAAATCCCATTCGCTATATTTTGAAATGTCTTACTTTTACAATTGTTCAGTTTGCATCAACATCACACACATAGAGAATCAACAACATGCCACTGAAAACAACACCAAAATAATGTGACATTCCGTCTGAGTAACAATAAATTAAAAGAAAGGCACTGATTTTCATACATGTTTTTTTGCTTGGTTTGTAGAGAATGGAAGTACATTACTTTGACCATAACATGAAAACAGAGTGTCAGCTATGTACTAACGGAGATGGCCATCAAAGAGTGTCAAGCCCAAAGCTAATATTTCACGAGGTTGAACACATTACATGCCGTCTTGATGTTGTACATTATGCTCTGTCATACAAACACATTTAGAGCATATACGTACAGACATCTTGTGATGAAATAACCCAGAGGCAAAATCTCTTACAGAATGCATGCTTCCTTGTGTACTTTTGTGACACTTTGTAGTCAAATAATCCTACTCGCCAACTGCAACATCCAAAAGTGGTACAAAAATGCATTTTCTATATAATCCAATGACCACACAAGATGGCCATGAGGTCACGCTAAAGAGCCAGAGTTGGCTGTGATCCGCTGAGTCATCCTGTTAAACCTTGTTCCACCGCTGGAAGGACCCGATTTGAAGGCCAGAGAAGAAGACTTGGTAGCGATGCTTCCACATGATGAAGGCGCCCACAGCACAGAGGAAGGCCTGGGCCAGGTTCAGCACGATCTGGAGCAAATGGTAGAGCAAGAGCGTCTCGGTGATGTCCTGACAGTCGGCGACGCCCTCGAAGGTGAAAGTGCGAGCGATGGGGTCGCGGGGGTCCGGCGTGCACACGCAGGCCTCGGCGCTGGGCAGGCAGCTGAGGCTGCTGGTCTGCGCGTGGTGGTATCCGGCAAAGGCCACAACCAATGTGGATATGACCAGGCCGATTGTGCACAAGGTAAAGTACAGGACCTGTGGGCAGGGGAACAAGTGTTACATCGTGCATTATCAGTATTAGGGTGTGAATGCTGACAGATGTACAGGTATGGTTCTTTCTTGCCACTCTCATTGTTGCTCATTGTTCATCACCGGCACTAATCGGAAACAGTAAGTAATATTTGACTCTAAAAACAGTTGGGTTAAAAACAGAGCTGGGCAGTCCGTCCCGGGGCCGGACCGGTCGGACCCTCCGGCCCGGCTGGGTGCCCATTTTTGGGGCTGGGGGGTGGGGGATGACACATTTTTTTAAATGGCTGGACTAAGCATGGCCAGAAGTGTATTTTAGACCGGCCCACTAATCGGCCCTCATGCGCTTGACGTGGTCGCGAGGCGGCCAAATTTCATCTCAGCCTACTCAGTGAAAGGCTTCTTTTTAGGCTTCTTTCTACTCCAGCGTCAGCGCGAGCAACAACTGCCGCATTGATTCACGTGACCGACGTATTGTGCTGTTGGCGACAGGTCTGCAACACATGCCACGCACACATCAGGAATTGTTGCTGCTCTGATCGGTCCATTATGTCACATGTTGCGATGACATACACTTTCCCACACGGAGAGTAGGAGAGATAGGATGCAGCACGCAGCTCGTTGCTGCTGCAAAGCAAAACTAGTTTGGCAGCGTTGTGTGTGTAAAGAATTTACCTACCCACGTTCCCCCTTAGCCGCCACCTTCCAGATCGTTTTCGCAATAAAATTAAATGCATCGTCTAGTCATCTCGGTCCCTTTATGGTTGTAGCAGGCACAATATCCATTGTTGTCGCTGTCTTTCTGAAGCGACGCCCCCCCGTCTTGTTTTAAAACATAAATGTCAAAAACAAGGCCCGTGGGCCACATCCGGCAATTTTTTTTATTTGGCCCTCCGTCCATTTGACTTTGACACTCCTGTTTTAAAACAATTTGTATCCACGAGTATATTCAGGCGCTAGCACATCAAGGTGGAGTTCATGCACTTTTTCTGGCGTTCCCTACTTCCGGAAATACGCCATAGCAAACCTACAGTGTATAGTGGTTAGCTGGTATGCTTTTATTTTGAAGGCCGGGAAGGAGGGGAAGTGTGGAAAATAGATAAATAACTTGACTACGACTGCTAGCCGTCTATTGGACCCAAATAATTATACAATACGACAAATCCAACTCCGGGGATCGCAATGCAAGTAAGCATGCAGTTGGATAAGTACTACTGGCGCATTTGAAGCGTGTCCACAGCGGGTTCGAATTGTAAATTAGCCAGCTAATGATCTTTAAAAAGCCGTTAGCATCTCTCCCGCGGCGACGTCAATCACGGACGTTTTTATTTTTTTGGGTCAGCGGGCGGAACGGGGCGGGGGCTGACAATGTTTATGAATATGGCCGGAGGGTCGCGGCCGGAAGGGTACCCAGGTCAAGGGTGGAGGGTTGCGGCCGGACGGGCAAAAAAGGGTCAAGTGCCCAGCTCTGGTTAAGAATAACATAATTTGGGTCAAAAATGGACCGATACACAAATTGGGTCAATTTGACCCATTTTGTTGCATTGTTTTGTACAAAACATACATACATTTTTGGGTTGTTTTTGCAGAAAACAACCAAGAAAGTTGGGTCAAATTGACCCAGTCTCTCTATCTCAGTTGCCACCTGCAGATGACAATCCGGGAGACTAAGCGCAGTGGCAAGTTCCCTCTGAGATGAACACAAATCTAATTAAACCAGGAAACAGTCAATTCATGGACAGTTTAGAGAAGGTCAAATTAAAGAGGGAAGTCAAGTTAAAAATGGTCTTTAAATCAATTTATTCTATGCTCCCCCACTAGTTTAAACCCAGTATTCTGATGAGTATTGCGTGTGTGGCAGAAAAATCCCTTTGATGGAAAAACCATGGTGTCCTATTTAGTCAGCACATGTGTTCACCACCAGCTTTATGGTCTCAGTGATTTCTGCATTCATCCACCTTACAGCATTCATTCACATGACCTTTGGGAGGGAATTGCAATTTGTAGCGTCTAGTTTGTTGCTGTTTGCAGGCTGTGCCAGGCCCAAATCGCATGATCTCGAGTCAAAAGAATGTCTGCAGGGATTTTTATGGCGCGAGGCCTAGAGGTCCTCCTCAGATAAAAGGTGAATGATTGGAATTTAGTGGTCAAAGATCATATTCACTGTGACCCCAAAGGACATGACTTTGGCATATTATAAAATCAAACATGACTGTCTATCTTGTGTCATGTCACAATGTATTTCCGTATAAACTTGTAATTATTGCCGGTGACATAAAGGTACCGTACTGTGTACTGTGTGTGTTTTCTCTGTTTTCAGTCTCCTTGTCTCGTGATTAACTCTGAGAACTCGAAACTCATAAGCAGGCGGGCTGGCTCAGTGCCTGTTGCAGGTTCATTTCAAAGAGATTACCCACAATTCTACAGGGAAAGACCTGACCCCTCAGATCAGGAGCCGTGCCTCTGGCCTGTCTCCTGCTGTGTGCGCGTGCGTGCGTGTGTGTGTGTGTGTTTTGAACGACCGCCAGTATCTAAAAATACAGTTGTAAAATCTGACAATGGCTTTATGATGTTCATGCAATTTCACAAGCGCAATAACACTTAAGTTTGATCTTACGTAACTGCAGCTTTCATTCGCCGACGTGTTTGCTCTCACTTATATCCTTCTTATGGAATTATGCAAGATGATGAGTGCCGCTTGATTCCAAATGGCATTCATGCTAATTTTGGAACAGAAGTGAAATCCGAAGCATGATCGGATGGAAGGGGGCGCGGTTACGGCAAATGGATCAACACTTGTTTCATTGGGCGTTCATGCTGGACTTAGCGTTTGGCCACATTTCTCAAGCGTTTTCTTGTGGTTCACTTCCCTGCGCTGCATGCATATTTCAACATTCACACGCAATGTTTTAAAAGGCATGACTCTCTGAATACATTTTTTTATTTTTGTTGTTTGACAGAAAGTAAGCACATGGTTCTGTTGACCGCAGATACTCTCGATACCCAGCCAGCTTTTTCAAGGCAAATATTTGAAGCAGCTCTTGTGTCATCGTTCTTATCGGTGTTGTTGTTTAGTGCAAGTGGTTATAATGTTTTTTTTAAATCTGTATGTATTTTGGTCATTTTCTTGCATATTATCAGCATTACTTTAGGATTCATACTCTTAATAAAGGATTCTAACAGCTCCAAACAGAAACTGCACGTACACACATACACTATGGATTTGTTATGCGGACTTCTTGCAATATTTCTTCGTAAATCCTTTGAAGTCAATGACTGCAACCGTCATTAAAAGTCCTCAATGAGCGCGCGTGCGCCAGCAAGAGATGAATGATGAAACGAGGACTCCTGCTAGGCCATAGCTCACTGTGATAGACTGATTTGATCCACCCTAAAATGTCAACTGCATACACTGCCTGGTGAATGAAAACCACTCCATGAAGTTATGTTAGGAAAAAAAATTAAAACAAAACGCTCAGCATCATCTTCTGTCTTCAGCAGGGGTGACTGGGGTAGGTTGAGCCGCTTTTTTTCAGGACCACAACCTGGAGGTTATTTCTTTTTTTTTTTTGGGCAGACTAATATACAAATAGATTTCATGATGTTGCCACTTACTTGTCCTAAAAAATTGCTTTGTAGCACAACTTAACGCATGCATGGGTTAAGATGAGCATAGAATTCCCGACATCCTCCAGGCTTGCATCCTCCCCTCCCCCCATGCATGTCAATCCTCAACACTACCTTTCCCACTCCACCCACCTCTCCCTCCCTCCCCTCCCTTCCTACATTTAGATATTCCAAATTAACACTGTACTTGTCTCTAGTGAATGAAATCAGTCCTTTCCTCAAATACTCTGGTATTTATTTATTCAACACAGTTCAACAATAAAATAATATGTGTTTTTGTCGTCGTTGTTTTTAGCACAATGTTAACTCTGTAGGTTAATCATACAAATAAACAACCCTGAATTAGTACTGAGGACCTTTATTCTGGATACAGCTTACTGTCTTGCTTATTATCTTGCTATACAACCCAAATTCATAAATAAATGAGACGCCCATATTGCTTAATTTACCCCATGGTGACCACCTTGAATTTATTATTCGCCACGGCTAATATGTAGCACCTTTGTGCTACAGCTTTAGCACCCAGTTTTGCAGCTCATAGATATCCTAAATGATATATAAAACAATTTTAAAACTATGTACTTTGGTATTTGAACAATCATCATGAACCTTATAATGGAGTAAATTTACTTGAGAGTAAAAAAAAAAGTGTTTTTTTTCTACATAAACGGCTAACGACTGTCTTCGTAGGTTCCTCTAAATGGAGTCTTCTTCCTTAAAATGTAGTCACATTATTATGTTTAAAAATGGTTTCTTAGCAACAAGGAATGGCTCGACTTGCCTCTATGCTCAACTTAGCCCAGTCTCACCTATGCCATTTCCAAGGTTGTGATTGAGTTAGAGTACCTCATTGATTTCCGCATGACGGGACTGTCAACATGAAACACATCCTGTTTACCCGTGTACACAGTGGACCCACCTTGACGATGAACTGCACAGTTGAGCGCTCATCTGGGTGATAGGTGACACAGTACAGGATGAATCCCACAATGGCAACCAAACACAGCTGCAAAACAATACAGGCGCCTTAGTTTCATGAGTTTTGAATCACTTTTAAAGTTGATCATCTTGTGTGTGCGCGTGCGTGTGGGTGTGGGTGCGTGTGTGTGTGTGTTCTTTGGGTCCTGAAGCACAATACGTTGTTTTTCTCGCATGTTGACAACTGCCACTAATTTATTGCGTATTAACTGATTACATGACTCTCTCTAACTCCCACAGACACAGACGCACTTTCTTTCACACTCTTTCCACACTGCAGTTGGGGTCTTGTGACTAACGTGCGGCATCTTATTTTACGGTTATTCGCCAGGTTCTTAAGCACTCAACAAGAGTCTCTGGAAAAATTTTGATGAGCTCAGTGTTTTTCACTTGGGTTCGTCTCGTGAGAAGCTAACTCGGGACGCTGATGACCATGAGAGATGTTTTCGACAACAGATTACATCTTGGCGAGACACGAAGAAACATCCACAAAAGCTGTTTTGTTCAACTCAATGTGCCTGGATTTATTGAAGAAAATGGAAAACATGCCCTCACCAGACACTTCAATTGGTAAACCTGCACCAGTGGTGGGGCAACTCGAGTCACATGACGTGGACTCAAGTCATCTTAAGTTGCTGTTCTTATGACTTGCAAGTTTCTTGGCTAAAATTTAGGAAAGACTCCACTTGACTGTGACTTGAACTTCATGGGCTCTACGTATTTTCGTAGACAGCGCACGCCCGCTCGGCATAAAACATCTTGGTTTTCGTTCCCGGACAAGTCTAATTACCCGTGCTTGAGAAATGGCACCATGCAGGGCGCTCTGCCTGTCCAAGGGCTTTATCTTTTAAATGGCCCCAGTGCCCCAGAAAGTACACTCTAAAAGCAGTTGGGTTAAAAAGAACACAATTTGGGGTAAAAAAAAAAAAAAAAAAAAAAAGGACCGATCCACTACTTGAGTGAATTTGACCCAACCCTTTCTGGGTTGTTTTTGCAAGCCCAATAATGGGTAGTGTTGTACTAAACAACCTCAAAAACTGGGCTGTTTTGTACAAAACAACGCAAGAAGGTGGGTCAAATTGACCCAATTTGTGGATTGGTCCATTTTTGACCTAAAATGGTGTTTATTTTTAATCCAACTGTTTTTACAGTGAAGTCTACCGTAGACCTCAGACCAGCTCGGACCAGGTCTGAATTGTGGTGCAGGTGGTGTAATGTGATATTTGGTGAATTTGACTGAGGTGCAGGCAGACAGATATTGAGCTCCATGGACTTGTGGGGTGGATGTCATTGTACTGTATTTCATTCAAAAATATGACAGCAGCGTGCATCGCTGTTGAAATCAATTCAGTGAACGCATCATTTTTGACATCATATTATATTTATCAAAACACCTCCCTGAGCTCTGGTACAGCTAGGAGCACAGGGGGTCGGGATGCGTTGGGGTGCGCGGGTCACACATGGACGGACACGAACGATCGGGATGGAAGCCAGTGTCTGTGATCCCCTTGGCAAACTTCACATCATCCACCCGCGAAAGGTCTGCTTGCTGTTCCTTATAAACGTATTTTGCACTTCAATCTTCTGCAAGTGCGCCAGCGAGTCTATTTCTGCAATGACAAGGACTGTGTGTGCCTCTCCAGCACTGAATTTCAAGGCAATGAGCGGAGCTGCTTTCATTGGCCGGAAAAGTAAGCCGGCTGTGTTCACTGCCATAATAGCTCATACATCTTTTTCTACCTGCGACAGGGGTGAGCAATTCCACTCGTCGAGGGTTGGTGTCCTGCATGTTTTCCATCCCTCCCTGCTGCAACACACATGATTCAAATAATCATATAATCGGCACGGTCTGCAGAAGCTGGATAACGATCCTGATCATTCGGATCAGGTGGGCTGCAGCAGGGTGATATAAGACGTGCATGATACCGGCCCTCGACAAAAATACTCGAAAATTCCATCCTCCGGATTTTTGTTTCTTTAAGTACCACGTCTGAAAGGCAGGCACACACCGCTGTGCGTAACCATGACTAGGAGGTGCGGGCAATGTGAGGGCAACGGGGAGAACTGATCTTTTCTATTCAGGTAAACATTTTTGAAACACCAGGAACAAATATGATTGCAGCATTTCATCTATTCGGCAAACGCAATCTGGAGCTTCTGAATGAGCTAAGAGCTGTCTTTTAGCCAATCACATATGACAAAACTCCTTTCAACTGTGCATTTCCTTGCCTCTGGGTCATTTCAGTGCACTGTAACAAAACACAGTCTTGTGCTGGCACCTCTCTGGCCAATTTTACAGGAGTGCCGTCCCAAGTTTCGGGATGCATCCCTAACCAATCATAATCAATCACATCACGCATCACGCATCATACTACAGGGTATGTAAACAGTAAAGCCCTCATTTCTATTATTAAAATATATATTCAATATAATAAGATATCAGCTTAGCTGCTCCACCAGCTTCCAGAGTCATCATCGATATTCGCAGGAACTCTTGAGAAGTTGAAGACAAAACTTTCATATTTTTCATTGGAGTTCTTCCAAGGTCTTTGCTTTGGTGCAACACACTACTACCTTTAACCAATCCCAAATAAAGAAGCCTCAGGGTGTTAGGTTGAGGCTCCTGGTATGCCACGCATACCACTCATTGAAGAATGCCATCTCAATGTCGTCATACCTTCCAAGTATTTGAAATTAGGGAGTTATTTTTCATCCGTCCTTTAAAACAATAATAAACATCTCCGAAAGCGTCATTGGAAATGGAACATTATAAAAGTCAAAACATTATTACACAGCTTTTGTTTTGGATACTATTGCATTGCGCAAGTGGCCATTATCTATACTGTTAGTGTACTTTCTGAATACTCCAACTGTGGCTTCAACTGCCGGCATTCGCTTGGCCTCAAGTGTGTGACTCTTCTTAGTTTACATGTATAATTATATGCATGCTTATCCCCTCAATATAGAATGTCGGTTTAACTCTCTGGCCTTTTTTAAGTCGGCCGGGTGGAGAAGGGTCACTACGCTCGATCGTGACGATAAAAACAGGAGGCGGAATGTGGCCGGTTTGTTGGAGAAACTTTGAAGGGTTTTCTTCAAACATATCATATACTGTAGATGCACTTGAAACCCAGCAACATCCTCAGACAAAAGCTGGTTTACTCCAAGGACAAAATCCCTAGAAATGCTATTTGTGAAGTGCAGTGTAGTGAGAAAGGCAGTGACCTCTACACTGGAGAGGCCAAACACACAAACACACGGAGGGCAACCTCTTCGGGTGCAGAGTCAGCAGTTCATTCTCATCTCAAAAAAAAGGGACACTCATTTGAGGACATCAGTCTTCAAATTCTGGACAGAGAGGTCCGATTGTTTGAAAGAGGAATGAGAGTAGAATCAGCAGCCACACCTGGCAACAACAACAACAACAACAACAACAACAACAACAACCCCCATGTGACCACAGAAGGCACACCCACCAGACACATAAATAGGGAAACTGCACACATGATTTAGAACTGAAGAAGCCTTCCGGATTAAATGTGGAACATCCTCACCAATGTATCACATTGCCACATTGCAAGATTGTTTTGGACTACTTACCATATCAAAACCACACAGTTTCTATTGGACGGTTCAAGACAAGCGACTTAGACTAGATGTACGTATTATAGTGTGATTTGAATACCAGTGTGTTGTCAGTTGGGTGAGGTAGGGCCACTGCTGACTTGCATGAGTGAAAGTAGAGGCACATTGCCTTACATGCACAAGTCTTGAGAAAGCAGAAGCGTCCATGCAAGGAATGCAAAAGGTGAGCACAAAGACGGCGCTTACGATGATCCCAGCCCAGTGTGGCGTCTCTCTGGCCAGGAGTGAAGGGCTGATGGCCAGCATGAGGAAGGCCACCACTGTGACGGCGACCCCCAGGAGCAGCTGCGACAGGGCCACAAGGAGGGGGAAGCGGCACACTCTGCACTTGCGCTTGTCGTCTGGCGACGGGCTGTCTTCGCTCCTCTTTCCGCCATCCCTGTGCTCTGAGGAACTTTTCTTGCCCATGTCTCCTGTCGCTAGCTAACAATCCGCACCTCTCAGTCCTCACCACTTTTTTCGGCACTGTTTGAAAACGGCCGAGCTTGGCTGCCTGCTGGCCGTCGGCCTCCCGCCCCTACCTCTTATTCCCCTCCCTGCCCAGGCCTCCTCTCACCATAGCTGCTATTTGGAAACAGAGGAGGCGCTGAACTAATATGGAAAACATTTGGAACGGATTCCTCGAGCGGCTCCGGTGCCACATATAGAGCAGGCAGCTAACAGTGGAGCAAAGGAAGCGTAAGGAAGGGCGGCAGAAAGTCGCAAAAGGGGGATTCCAACATGCCACTGCTCTGCCACGATCTCAAGTATGCACAATAAAAAGGGGGATGAGGATGTCGACAGCCGTTTGTTCATTCACTGAAGACTTGGTGGAGGACGTCACACTTTTTTAGGAGAGTTGGTGATTGCATCCTTCTTTCAACTGCATAAAAAAACAACACGCTCGGACGCAAACAAATCACATGGGAAAAGTTAGATGTTAAAATAGATATGTTAGACAACTTGTGAGAAACTAACTGCTGATTTAAGGTCCTGTATATCCTTACTCATGCCACCTTTTAGTTTAATTGAAGACTCTAAATCGACCTTAGGTGCGAATGTCAGTGCGATTGGTTACTTGTGCATGTTACCTAAATGCATTACAAACACATTGTAGTTAGGGTAGTGGTCTGCCTCACGGTGCTGAGGTTCAGGGTTCAAAATCTTGCCTCTGGCCTTCCTGTGTTGAGTTTCATGTTCCCTGCGTGCTTGCTTGGGTTTTCTCCCACATTTCAAAAACATACATGTGAGGTCAGTTAGAGATCCGACATTGTTCATAGGTGTGAATGATTGTTTGCCGACGTGTCCTATGTGAATAGCTGCATCTCACCCAGAGTCATCTTGGATAGGCACCAGCTCACCTGCAATCCAAGAAAAAAACAACAACATTTTTTTCCCTTTAATTTTTAGACACTTTGTTAACAAGAAGAAGAACAAGAAGAAGATGAAGACAAAGAAGAAGAAGAAGAAGGTGGAAGAACTGCACAGCTTGCTGAGTTCAATAAAGGAGTGTGATGCACGTGTTCAGGCACACAGCTGGGCGGCTGCCATGGTTACAGTACACCGCATGAGCACACATATGCATGAACAGGAGCACGCATTCAATATTTGAGCCCCATGCTCTGTTTATTTACTTAATGTCATCTCTAAAGACTCAGGTTTGCTGTTTTGTGGTTAAAATGTGATCAATCATGCTTGTATTGGAGGGCACTGCTTTTTTTTGTTGCTTAGTATTCACTGACCTGCTTTAATTTGCATATGAGTTTATGAGACAACCCATTCTTAATCTACAGAAATTATAAGGACATCGGTCCAACAGAAAAGGCATGGATGATCTTGATTGACCTGCACGGAGTCCTTACCTCAACCCAATAAAACACTTTTAGGAGGAATTAGAGTGGAGACTGTGAGCCAGGCCTTCTCATCCGGCATCAGTGTGTGACTTTACAAAAGTGCTTCTAGAGGAGTGGTTAAGAAAAATAAAAATCCCATCAACTCACTCCTCGTGGAGTCAGAACCTCGTGGAATGTTCTCCCAGTAGAGTTGAATCCAAAGGGTGGATTGATGTCATACTAAACTTGATGGATTAAGAATAGAAGTCACTTAATCTATATATTACTTCATATTTCATATGTGAGTCAATGCAGATGAGCAAATGATACTTGGTAAAAATGTGTATTTTATCATTTAATACAGAGCAGTTTGGATGCACTTTGTCCTTGAATCCTTGACGTGTATACCAAAAGTATTGTAAACCAATGACCCACTGCATAATATATACAGTACTTATATGACAGTTATGCATGCTAAAAAGCACAATAACAAGACTCTCTCTCCATTCTGTTTGCTACACCTTCATCAACACTTTGCACTATTTTACTTTAAGTTTTGGAACAGCTGTTACCTCATATGATCCGGTTTCACTGACGTTCTTCACCTTTAAATTATTAAACACAATGAAATCACCAGAGCTGGACATTTGACTAAAAATTGAGCGTCCGTTATTCGTCATCCGTCTGCAGCGTGAGAGCTCTACCGTTGTCCGCCATTCACTTTTGTTTCCGGGGGTGAAAAATAGTACCCGTCTATAGGCTGGCCCGCCTCTATTTTAAAGTTTGTTTTCATCCGTCCCTGTAATCGTCCCATAACCGGGTCGAGTAACGACTGATGTGTTGTGTGTGTTTCTTTTAATATGGGGGTCTCAAAGTGCAGTCCTCAAGGGCTCATCCTCATCCTACTCAGTGAAAGGCTCTTTTTAGGCTTCTTTATATTCCGGCGCGAGCGACAACTGCCGCATTGCATCACGTGACCGACGCATTGTGCTGTTGGCGACAGGTCTGCAACACATGCCACACATTTTCAAAACAATGTTGTGTCCGTGAGTATGAAGTCAATCTGCGCGCAGCACTGCAGCAGTGACACGTTCGCGGATGTCTTCATTGAAGTTTAGAACAAACTAGCTCTAATTCACCTCTCTCTCTCTTTCTTCTTCACTCTGGAAATATACCGTAGCAAAGCTGCTGTGTAATGGATTACTGGTATGCTTTTATTTTGAAGGCCGGCATTAAGAGTAGAAAGGAAGTGTGGAAAATAAATAAGTAACTTGCTGGAATGCGACTTCTTGCCGCCTGTTGGACCCAAATAATTATATAATACGACAAAACCAACCCCAGGGCTCGCAATGGAAGTAAGCACACGCAGTTGGGTAAGTACTAGTGGCGCGTTTGAAGCATGTTTGAAGCGTGTCAACAGCGGGTTCTGATCTTAATAAATAATATAATAAATAATATAAACCTCTGCTGTTAGCATTTCTCCCGCGGCGGCGTCATGCACGCTTTTTGGGGGGGGGGGGGTGAGGGGACGGGGCGGGGGGGTGATAATTTTTATGAATAAGGGCGGGTGGGTCAAGGCCGGACCAGGAAAAAAGGATCAAGTGCCCAGCTCTGTCGACCTTATATTGTAACCCGTAATACCACGGCCTCCGATAAGGTAGAAGTACATTAAAGTGTTACAATACCATAGATTACGCCAGAGGACGCCCATTTCACTAACGAGGAAAAAGGTGGATAGCATTTTGTTTTGTTAAAATTTAGTACATACCTTATCCCTTTGCATGCTAATTATGTCCTTGTCTGGGACATCTCAAGAGCGTAAAAATCTTTCCAAACTACGACCCGACCGGAAGTGGAAGTCTTTCATTCTCTTCCTAAAATAACAATAATATTTTTATTATGAAATAATGCAATAATAACTGAAAACTGCGTTAAAATACAAACGTTTTGCATAAAACGGAAAAGTATTGTGCTATAACGCAATCCTAAATATTCTCGTGATGTCCCCCTGGCGGGCTCCGTAGTCTGCTGAGTGACGTTGGTTGTGTTGGCAGCTAAATGCTATCTTGGGTGACACTTAATCGGTTGTAAACAATTCAACCTACCGTACTCACGATACTCCCGGCCGGTCAATTGATGTGAATATGAGCTTTAATAATTTTGATGAATTATGAAACCTCTGCTGTTAGCATCTCTCCCACAGTGTCATGCATGGATGCTGTTTTGGGGGGGTGGCGGTGTTTCAGAGACTGATGAAATATAAGGACAAGAAATGCTTTAAGAGGACGAGGACGGACGGGGTCGCAGGACGATTATTTTTATGAATAAGGACGGCGGGACGATGACGGAAGGGCGCCCAGGTCGAAGGACAGACCGGCAAAATAGGGCAAAGTGCCCATCTCTGTCTATATGTGCCCTGTGATTGACTGGCACCCATTTCAGGCTGTAGTTGGCCTTTTGCCCAAAGTCACCTGGGATAGGCTCTAGCACCCAGTGACCCTGAACAGGTTAAGTGGCGACTTGGTTTAAAAGCCAATTCATCACAAAAGGTATTGTATAAACGTCTGTAGTAAGTAAAGTAGTAGTAGCCTGTAAAGAAGTCGAATGAAATAAAATCTTAGGTAGGTAACAATGTGAGCACTCTTCTAATGATAATTTAGAAAAGTGCACCAAGTCAGAAAAAAACAGCGAGAGTAAATAAGTAATTTCCCGTTAGTTTTTTTCTACTACTACGTGGAACTGATGTAAAGTTTAACGTGCACGTGACCCGACGTCTCAATTGATTTGATTTGAAACTCTCATCAAGCATGTGCTCGTTTAGCTGTTAGCCTGTTGCATGAATCACGTCTCAGAATGATTTCAGCCTCCAGCTGTTGGCTCACCGGCTGTGGCTGCAGTGACACACACACGCGCGCACGCACACACGCGAGGCGGGTCTTAGCGGACTTTGTGCTGTGAGAGGACACGTGAGTGGGAAGCCGTTCCCTCGCTGAGTCGCGCGTGCGCTCTTGCTGGCCACGGCGGCAGGCAGCTTTGGTAAGTGGCCGCGGCGTGGAGGGAGGGGGGTGAGTGGGGGAGTGGGGGGGGGGGGGGACGCTGGGGCGGAGAGACACATCAGCCGCGGAGAGGGAAGTGGAGGTATCAGTGTGAGACAGCGCAGCTCCAAGCAGAGGACACGCACACAGTGTGCACCATCAGCCGCGCGCCTCGTGGAATAACAAACATATGTGCCAAGGAAAGCTGCAAGAGACAACTGATGGATGAAAGAATAGCACATTTACAGGAAAGACACTTCATGGAGCGCGCAGACTTTTTGGGGTGAGCGTGTTTTAAACTCTTTTGCGAAGTCTTAAAAAAACAAAACAAAAAAAAAAAAACCGTTGATTTACCGGACTCTCTTTCCACTTGTAACTTTAGGGTGGATTACCCCTCTCTGTACATGTGCAAACCCAAAAGGGGGATAAAGCGGGAGGATGGCGGCAAGGTGTGGAATTCGAAACATTTCCGAACGTTTGATTTCATTGTTTACTTTTGTTGTAATCACCATTACGTAACTTTGGAACACACTTATCGCATTTTCTTTTGTCCACAGGACGCTTATAAGTTACCACACCGTTTGATAGAGAAGAAGAGGAGAGACCGAATCAATGAATGTATCGGTCAGCTGAAGGATCTGCTGCCGGAGCATTTAAAGCTGTCGGTAAGATTAAGACATTAAAAAAAAACTATAAACACAAACAACAACAAAGCAATAAAAAAACTTCTAAAAAGTTTAGGTTTTTGTGGAGTAAAAAAAAAAACAATATTTAAACGACATAAGGCACCACACTTGTGTTTTGTGTCCACGCAGACGCTGGGCCATTTGGAGAAGGCAGTTGTTCTGGAATTAACTCTGAAACATTTAAACGCATTGACTGCAGTGACGGAGCAGCAGCACCAGAAGATCATTGCTTTACAGAACGGTAAGATCAACACGCTTCATCAACCCGTAGATGTTGTATAGGTGTGGTGAAAGGCTAAGCGCACGCACAGTGGAAAAGACCAAATGGTACTTGCACGCACGGGCGCGCTTCCGAGTGCAGCAGATACGCACGTGCGCTGACACTTGTCGATCACGTGTTGTATTTAGTTGTCGTTGTTTTTGTTGTTTAATCTTTTGTTATGAATTGCACTTCGAATCGAACTTACAGTTGGTATACATATTGATTTTATCGTAATTCCCACGGATTGGACTCGTTTTGAACTTTGACCAAAAAAAAAAAAAAGTCCGTCATTCGATGACCTTTCCGAAACACAAAATAGGCAAAATTGAAAATATTTTTTTTGGTACAGGTGTTACAAAGTTTATACACTGTTGTTGTTGCAGGTCGAAGTGACCATTATTTATACTGGTGCATGCAGAAAAAATGGTGCCAATGATGGGAATCTTGAAACTGTACATGTCACAATTTTTATGGGACAGTGGGCAGTGTTCAAAAAGGAGCTTTAGACCGTCCTGACACTGTCTGTGCTCCCAACACGTTACCACAGGGTTTTGCATTGAAAGAAAAGTACTTAATTTGATCATGTACATCGGCTGCACATGAAGATTATAATTTTAAAAATAATAGAATAATATGGATAGGCTCCACGACCTGAGGATAAATGGTTCAGATGATGGATGGATGATATTAGCTTCACATATATTAATCATGTGCAACTGATGTACATGTTCGATTTAAATACATTCAAAGGACTTTTTTAATTTTTTTTATTTTATGCAGTGATAGAAACATGCACCTGATGTGTCTTTGAAGGGTCATGGGGGAATCTCCAAACTGTGAAAAAGAGCAATCATACATAGGACTACTAATCATAGGGAACAGATATAGTCATACACAGCTGTTATTTTTTTCACATCTTACCAGGAAAATCACATTGTTTCATATGAGATGTCTCCAAAAAGTTGCAGGACTGCTTTCACAAAATATATATTTCAAATCCAAAATAAAATGAAATAAAATAAAACAAAATAGAATAAATTAAATAAAAAGCTTTCCATCTTTAGCTTTCAAGTCATCCTCTTGGAATCTAACACTTTCAGTCTTCTTTGCCATGCCTTCATGCACTCCTGGAAGGATTATTCCGGGATCCTCTGCAGCTCTGTCATCATAGCCATCATGGTGTGGTCCACGTCTTCAGAAGTGGTCATTTTGATGATGAGCATGGATGCTCAGGACTCATTTTCACATCAACTCTTACCTCTTCTCGCGCACTGAACAAAGCAAACACCGCAGGATCTCTTTGTGGCTGTGCTGGTTGATCATCTGGCTCACATTGAGGGGGAAAGCTCGAAGTTTGGATTTGAAATATATGTTATGTGACACCAGTCCTGAACTTTTCAGACGCACCTCAGAGGTGATTTAATCTCAAATCAAGTGCTCCATCAAATAATGCACTTTCATTTTTTTTTTAGAAAACATTTATTAAGGTTTAATCATCCATTAATGTCAGACTGCTATTAATACAATCCCAGAACAGTTGTAGTGCATAATTTGATGTCGACAATCGTTATGATGCTACTCTTGGCAGGAACATACAATGTGTGCAAAGAATATGAAGAGCATAAGGGTTAAACATGATTCGTTTTCTTTCAACAGGGGACCGGTCGATGAAGTCGTCCATTCACACCGATGCGGAAGCGTTCCATTCCGGTTTCCAAACATGCGCCAAAGAAGTCCTGCAGTATCTGAGCCAGTTTGAGAACTGGACGGCGCACGAGCAGAGCGGCGCCCAGCTCGTCCAGCACCTCCACAAGGCCCTGGCCCGGGTCCAGTCCGGCTCGCTATTCCCCCAGCAGCAGCAGCAGCAGCAGCAGCAGCAGCAGCAGCAGCAGCAGTTGCCCGCCGGTGTCTCACCAGACGGGCACAAAGCCGACAACCAGGCCAACTGCGTCCCGGTCATCCAGAGGACCCAAGGCGGGGATCTGACCGAGAATGACACGGACACGGACAGTGGCTACGGAGGCGAGGGGGGCAAGGACAAAGAGTGTGAGCACAGCAACACCTTGCAGGCGGCCAAAGGTGTGAAAATCAAGCAGGAGTTTGGAGACCATCGCCCGGCCAAGAAACCAAAGATGAACTGGTCCGGTAATGGCTCCGGGGCCGCCGATGTGGCGTTCATGAACTCTCTGATGGGATTAACCGGAGTGGGACAGCAGACGCCAATTTGCATGCCTTTCTACTTCATCAACCCATCAGCCGCTGCCTCGTACATGCCTCTTTTCGATAAAAGCAACATGGAAAAGGGCATGTACCCGGCGGCGGCGGCGGCGGCCCTGGCCTCGCCCTTCCCGTGGCTGTACCCAGCACAAGCGTCCGCAGCCGCGGCCGCCGCCGCCGCCGCCGCCGCCTTCCCCGGCTTGTCCGCGCACGTGGGCGCTTCGCCTCCGTGCAAGGACCCCCAAATCGCAGACGACGGCGACCCTCGCGATGCCGAGACGAGTTCACCCGAGGAACGCGAGGAAACTCCCACGAGTGACGAAGGTGACGATGACGAGGAGGAGAGCGAGATTCACCGGCCGCGTGACCAGTCGCCCGTCTGTCAAAGCAGCTAACTTGTCTGGGTCGGGTAACCTTCACCCTGGAGGCCATGCACTCTCTTATTAGATGCATTTGTTGTGTGAATGCTGAGAGTCAAGCACCCCTGACTTAAAAAATATTATTATTATTATTATTATTATTATAGCTCTTATTATTCTAATTTGCATCCTCTTCCGGTACTGCGGCTTTTTCCCAAGTTGCAAAAACATATACTTTAGGTTAATTTAACACTCTAAATTGTGCAAACACTGAACCCCTGCTGGACCAAGCCTAAATTGATAGCGTAAAATATCATTTGTTCCCAAAAACACCCAAAAATCATCTTAAAATCGTCTTACATTTCCCTAGAAAAATACGTGGTTTACCGATTATTTGATTGTGAAAAGAAAGGATCTACATACCGTCATTTACATACTTTCCACAAACAACCCAAACTATACACAAAACCTCCATATTTTCCATTGGAGTTCTACCAAAGTCTTTGCTTTGGTGCAACATACTTCTCTCAAGATGTATCACTTCACCGGTACTTCTGCGAAAGCACTTACTACTTTCCATTTAGCCAAAGCTTTGGCGCCATCTTGTGGTTTTACACAAAGAGCACAAAATATGCGAAAGGGTGATTTCCCCCCCTCCCTCCGCCCTAGCAGATAGCTAACATTAGGTTTCACGGGAAAAAAAATGCCAAGTGGTGATCTTGTGAATAGCGAACCACCATTAAGCAGGGGTTCACCGAACAGTATATGTGAATGTATGCTTGTCTGTCTATATGCTCTAGCTCACCTGCAACCCAACTGACAATGATGCATTATTATTATCATACAGCCACGAAATGTGCCAGTCATTCAGAATGAATGTGCAATTGTTTTCTCCCCATCTACTGGAACTTTTTTAATGAGGCAACTAAGATTATCACGCTTACTGTCAGCTGCACACCGAGCGACGTGGCTGAACACACGCGGTAGCTGTGCTTAGTTATGTAACTAACTTGAAATTTTCAAAAAGTCACACATGTAAGGCCAAATAAAAAATGCCACATTGGATGGATGTATCAAATGCTTTCTAAACAAAAATAAGATTTCGGGGTATGAAGCAAGCTGTACCAATACCACACAATATATGTATATTGTGTTTTACAATAATACTACTGTATATTAATAATTGCAAATCCTGTGGTGAAAAGGCAAAGTGTGGCGAGTCTGTTGCCGAAATTCATGAGTACAGTCATGGCGCTATGAACCTCGCAAATATCCACACTGCAGGGGCGGAGCCAGAACGCGGCTAATGCGTGGGCCATGAAAAATCAGGGTGGGCCTGAATATTTCCCTCACTGAGCACATTCCTCCTGTCTCGACACATCGTATATTCAAATAAAATGCCAAATTGAATAATATGAAGTTAAGATCTTCCTTAGACAAACGCACCCATTCTTAATATTCAATAAAATAAAAAATACAACGAAGCACAAATTCAAAAATATTTAAATAATAATTTCCTAAAAAATGTCAAGTATATATTTTTTTCATGAATCTCAGTGGGTGGCCAGTCTGTCAATGCAGGTGGGCCCGTGTACACCTAGGCCCACCCATGGCTCCGCCCCTGCCACACTGACTTCTTCATTTCTTGCCCGTTTCCTCTTCTTGTATCGTCCTAATTTAGCTACAGCCGTCAGCGCAATCCGTTTCCTCGTTGACAATCGCCCCATGTTATTAGCGGTTCCCCCCCAAAAAAGGGCCCGAATATCTGTGGCACCTCAAAATGCTTCTCAATAAGAACACCAGGTGTCACAGTTTTCCAGTTGCAGTGAGTTAGTTAAATGTTGGAGGGTCAAGGGCATGGTGTGTGGTTGTGTGTCGCAGAGTGTTTTTTTTTTTCTTTTCTTTAGTGTCCACTCATATTGCTCTGATGTCATCCTAGGGGGCGTGCTTGCACGGTATGTTACACTGTGATGCATTAAGGGTGGAATTGTCGTCCGGTGCCGTTGCATCTCTCAGCATTCACACTATTTGTGAGGTAATGGCAATTTCTGAGGATGTGGGCGAATGTCAACGATGTGGGTCCATGGAGGAGTTTTTCGTGTATTATAGCTAGCTACCTTGACGGAACACTTCTGACAGTGTGTGCCTTTTGCACTTATGTTAGATGATTTCATCTGAATGCTCATCGACGATGATTGGCATAAACGCATCAAGACTGTTGCGTTGCACTGCAGTTCGTTTTGTATTCGCTTTGATAAAATATTCTCAAATGGCAGCCTTGATGCCAAATTTTGAGTACTACAAGTGCAAGTGCGCAATATCCCAATCAGCTAGTCTCTTTGGACGTCACGAAGGACGTCTGCCAAGGTTTGGAACATCTGGCTGCATCTGCTCGGACTGTAAATATTCAAACCCGGATGATATTCGGGTTAATCATGATGTAAATGTGCACTAGATGGCCTAGATGGCCACAATACCTCACCCCCAGCTTTTTGCGTGGGGTACTCGGAGAGACATTACGGTTCCTCTTGAAACACAAGAATTATCACATAAACACACACGCACGCACGCACACATATATACACTAAATTGCCATACAAAATCAAACTGAATAAGTTATCTTTGATCCAAAGTCAGTCATACATGGGCTCATTCAAGTCCTTCACTAAGATAATGGAGAAGCCTTTCCTCCATATTGCCAGCGCATTGTAGGTCCCCCAAGTGAGGCAATTCTGTATTGAGATGCAGTGAGGCCCTTTACCTTTACCTGAGCAATGTAGGATAGCACCTTACAGATCTTTGATATTGAATGTACCTGTATTTTCCAAGCTGTTAACGTTTGTATGTAAAAAGAGCGTTCCACTCTGAGATGTAAAGTGCACTTTTTTCTGCTTTGACTCCCACCCCTTCACCCCAAAAATGTCATGCTGTCCATGAAAAGCCAATCACTGAAATTGAGCTTTTGTGATGTTGATGTATTGTTGCCTTGAATCAATTGATTTCAGGTCAAACCAGGATCAGCTGTCACATTCGCATTCGCAATGACTTCTTGCAATGGTGTGGAAATTCTGTCATCTGCCCAATTGAGCTATTATCCATTTTGATCATTTGGATCCTCATCAGCTTTCAGAACTCTCACTAGTATACAGTTCTGTTATACTATATTATCTAAAACGTTTTTTTAATAAAAAAAAAAAAAGAAGCTGTGGTCACGTGACTGTCATTTGCGACTGCAAATTCAGTGACGTTAAGCTTTTAAAAGTTTTACATATGATTGACTACCCATGATTTACTTTGTATTTTTGCAAACATGATGTTGCTTTTGTAGCTGGTATAGCCTCAATTTGGTCATCAACTGTTATAGAAAGTGGCATGTATGTCTGTAAATATTTTTTGTGAATGTACTATAAAATATGTCTGTCAATGTTGTAGAAGTCTATGGAATTTTTTAAAGAAGAAAAAAAAATTTTCCCTGAGCAGTTGTTGCACATTTTGTTGCTTTACACATTATGCTGTTATAAATTATTGCTGATGAATTGAAAAATAAATATCAAAAGTCAACAGGGCACTTTTTTTCCCCCCTCATTAAAGGCAGAATGTGTGTTGTTCATGAGGGTGATTTAACAGGTTGTGGGAAACCAAAAATCCTTAAGGAGACTGAAAAGTTTGCAACTAAAAGTAGGCCTGCGTTGTCTTCAGACCTCGACAGACACGTTGAGTCGGTGTGATGTGTTGTAGTCAGCTCCAGTCAAGATGACAAGTCATGCCTGAGGAATGTACAGTAAGCCCAGGCTTTGAACTCATGTCATGTGATCATGTGATGGAATTATGATGGAGAGATTACCTCATTTGAAAAACAAGGGGCCCTGCCTAGCGGGGATCCAACCACTGCTTTACTGTAATATCATTTATAACTCGATGAATATCTAGATTATTGTAGAGCTATGGTGCTTTTGACAACAAAGAAATCCAATAAGTGCAAACTTTGGCTTTGGGTTTTTAAAGTTAACGACATTTCGACTCGCGTTTTACCTTCACATTACAGTATAGTATACGGGGGAGAAATCGTGATATGCATGTTCATTTTCATTCTCGTCAAAGAGGCGCTAGACATGTTTTATCTTTGAGTAAATATCGCCACCTCCTGGCTATAGTTTTAAACAAGTCAAATACACAGAACACATTCTCAAAACTTTTTTTCCCCATCTGTCAGACGGTTTTATTGAATCATTCCATTATCATCTCATCAACAGTTACAACCGTATATTTGTCAAGGTGGAATTTAAAAAAAAAGTTTGTACAGTTGACATCTTGCTAATCTCAAGAGCATTGTAAACAGTGATCACAGATACATCTCATCACACAAATTCACACAAGTAGCTTCCTTTAAGAGGAAATCCATCCTTATTTCTAAGTTGATACGTTCATATAAAAAAAGTGGAATTTAAAAATAAGTATGTTATTTGAAAATATATGTAAGCTATACATTGGCGATAATATTTTGTATGGGATTTTGTACAAAGTGACAGATGCTAAGACTGCAAACATCAACTGAATTACAGTAACAAAATAAAGCGTAAAAAATGTTTTGAATGGGTTGAATCGGAATACTGTTTTTTGGGTTGTTTTTTTTTCACATCAAATACATGGTGATAACACAGTGACAATGTGGAAAAAAAATGCAACCACATCCAGTCTCAACAATTCTCTACAAACTATTGACAAGAACATTTTTTCTCATTGCCATGCTATCAGTGCAGCAATGTGGCACGACTCGAACTACCCGACTTATATCTTCAATATCACCATGATAGCTTCATGGTCATCATCATTCACTGCCCAGCCAATACATTAAGGCACTTTGCTGTTGTTAGCAGCTGAGATACAATCTAACATTGACACATATTGTACATTAAAGAGCTGTAGCATGCCACAAGTGAATCACTGTACTGTTGGTGATCTGCACGTATATGGCTATAAAAACATGACAATCATGCGCTCAGAGCTGCTTATCTTTGGCCACAAAGCGGAAAACTTACAACAAAAAACAAATAATTACAACGTTTCAGAGGAGAATGAACTTGATTTTAGGACTACACTATTACTGCAAGAATAAGGGCACTGCATTTATCAGAGGGAATGCACCAATTGACGAGCAGCTGAAGAAAACATTTTATGTTTCAAAGGAGGGAGTAAATGTAGAAAGGAACATATTGATGCATAGTTTTTATAAGTCAGAGTTACAGTAAACTAAATGATAATTATTAGTTTTTCTTATATCCTTCTTAATTTAAGTCAGTCAGGCATCAAGTGGAGTAAATGTGTTCATTGCATAACTACTAAATTGATATAATTCAATGATTCACACTCTTTCTAAAAAAGGCCATTGTTTGGAATTGTAGTACCAGCAAGAAACCAGTATAAAGCATTCAGCAGCTACTAAGGTGATTCAAATGACGTTACATGGTTGTGTTTTAAAAGACGTCCATGGCAGCCTGATCCATGTTTAGAAATGATTCTAAGTGCATGTTTAACACAAGACCATTTGTTGTGTCAACAAATCCTTCATGTCAAAGTTTCGCATTTTTCCTTAGCGAATGGTTGCCTTATTAGACAAGACTGTACGATTTGTGTTACTGAGGTTACGTATCATGTCCAAAGATATCCAATTGAAAAGGCTCTGAAGGGAAATGAGCCATTGTGCTATGGTCCCAAGCAGCGCGGGTGTGCAGTGGAGCCTCAAACATAGATGCCCTCTGGGTTCAGGCCGGAGCTGAGAGGACTTTTTAAGACCCGTAGATGACTGGACAACGGTTGCAGGGACACGGGACGCTTCAGAGAGCCGGTGAGTGGAACCAAATCTGAAAACGGAAACAGGAAATCAATACAAAAAAGGGAAAATTATCTTGCACATAACGTATGCAGCTTGCATCCATTTTCATTTCACAACAATCCAAATCCACCCATCGATTTCTTATAGTGATTGTCCTCATTAGGGTCACGGGTGATATTGCCCGAGAGGCGCGTTAAACCTAGAACTGGTCGCCAGCCAAACACAGTGCACTTATGACAAACAACCTGATGGACAATTTAAAAGTCCTTCGTGAATGTAACATGTTTTTGGAATGTGGACTGGAGGAGAACATGAAAATGGCAAACAGGTCGCCTGAGCAGAGGTGACAGCGGTACCTCTTGTCTGTGAGGCAGACATACAGTACTACTCCAATTTCCACCATGTGCCCACATGCCAAGTCAGAAATGTGAAATACAAGTATCAATAAGAAAAAACAAATAAAAAAACAAACAAAACAACTTTCGCACCACCGGGAGGCAGTGCTGAGATACAAAGAGCTTTTTTATGATCTATTCCTAACATTTTACACACATGCAGCCGTAAAAGAAGTTTATGGGAAAGGACTGAGACTCTTCACCCATCACGTTTATAATTGAAAACCATTTCCAGGAGTTTAAGGGGTTCCTCAGATGGCCCATTTCGAGGTCCCGATGGTGAAAAGGGGCAATATACGGAAGGTTTGATAAATATCTGGTGTTCCCATCTTGTTTGTAGTCTTGTATTCTTTTAATGCAAGGAACGGATGTTGATTGGGCCTTCCTTTGCATCCACCAGTTGCAATTAAGTGATACGCCAGATCGTTGTTGTCCTATTATCAAATGTTGTGCTTAAGGGCTGGACTCATTCCTCACATGAGCGATCGGTGTTCGTTAACCATTTAACCACCTAATCCCACATCCCTTCAAATGGGTTACCAATTGTACCCTTTGCTGAAAAACATGTCAGAGATACAGTCGTCCAAAAAATGTAACATCCAATTTTATCATGATAGTAAATAAGTTGCAATTTTATCATGCTTTATCTAACACCAGATGCTGTCCAAAGCACTTTGCCAAGCCCCAAGTCCACTTTTTTGAAAACATATCGAGTACCGGTAAGCTATGCGCTAACGGCAATGCAGCCTCAACCTTTAGTTTAAAGATACACTATATTACCAAAAGTATTCGCTCACCTGCCTCACCACCCACCTGCTCACCTACTATGAACTGAAGTGCCATCCCATTCCTAACCCATAGAGTTCAATATGATGTCGGTCCACCTTTTGCAGCTACTACAGCTTCAACTCTTCTGGGAGGACTATCCACAAGGTTGAGGAGAGTGTTTAAAGGAATTTTTGGCCAGCCTTCCAAAAGCGCATTGGTGAGGTCACACACTGATGTTGGTCGAGAAGGCTTGGCTCTCAGTCTCCGCTCTAATTCATCCCAAAGGTGTTCTATCGGGTTCAGGTCAGGGGGGGGGCATTCTTTGACAAATGTCTTGTTTCACAGTCTGCGTGCCTGAGTGCTTGATTTTACACACCTCTGGCCAGGCCAAGTTATTGGGACATCTGATTCTGATCATTTGAATGAGTGAGCGAATACTTTTGGTAATATAGTGTAGTTATAGATAGATAGGCCAGTTACAAACAGTACAGAAAGACAATCTGGCAGTTTTTGTCGAGGTGTTGCCCCTTGCCAACCAGACGTCAAAATGTAAAATTTTAAAATTTGGGATGTGTGCCAGCTACCAGGTAGGGTTGGGCATCGTTTGAATTTGGACGATTCCGGTTCCGATCCCGGTTCTTTGATTCAATTCCTGTTCCTAACAATTCTTGATTCCGATTCTTAAAAAAAAAGGATTCATTTTTGGACAAATCACATGAACTTCTCTGTTGTTTAATTTCATGAACTTTTTACTGTTTGTGAACTTACCATGAATTACTCAAAGGGCTCTTTTTAACCAGTATGTTTATTTTTGACATTATTATTTGGTATTATCTTTCACAAGAGCTTTATTTTTGAGAAGTTCAAGGCAATACAACAATGCAGCTGTTAGTGAAAGCATGCTACTGAACACTACTGAACTCTTGTGCTTCTTCCGTACTGCTAACTAGGAATCGAAACTTAGCACCGACGTTCTAAAATCCGAACGGTTCCGGGAGAACCGGAATGATGGTCACGGTTCTACTCGACTCATGGTTCTCGGTGCCCAACCCTAGTGCCAGGCCATAGTCTCAATGAAGCCTCTATATTGCATGGAGGAGCAATATATCTGGTTCTACAGCCACTAGTAAATTGGTGCGTCAGACGCCTAACAGGATTTAGTCTTTTTGTGATTTGTGTCTTTCACACAGAACTTGCTGAAGCAAGTGTGCACTCACTCAGCAGTTGTGACTTAGTTGCTACATTAAGATAATATTTAGATGTGTGCTGACATCAATGCAAGTGTGATAATTGCTTCCAGCACAAAAAGGCGTTGTCAGTGAGTCTCGGGTGTTCAACTTCACACTCTGGTAGAGCCTGGCAGTATTTAACCTCTGTTAGGTCTCTGATGCTGACTGAGTAGGAAAAAAACAGCCTAGATAGTGAGAGTGTAAAGTGCTTGAGTCTCACGCCTAGACTCTAGTTGGACTCTGAACAGGATCATTTGTAGATAATGAATGGATGTTTTCAACTATCATGAAGCAGTCTTCTTCCGGAAAGATATAGTAATTCCTCAACAAACATTTAGCTGTTGGCTAAAGGAAATAAACCTTTTATTTGACTGCGATTGAATCCATGTCCTTATAATTCAGTGCTTCTTGTCTCTTTGTCAGCTGTTTCGGGAGGATGGCAGAGCTGTGGTCCGACGATCCGTCCCCATAAAGTGCTGAGTGTGTGATAGAGGATGTGTGTGAAAGAGGCTCACGAGGGGAACAGAGGGTAAATGAAGGACTCCAAGTCAGCTCCTCTGGCTGTCGGCACGGAGACTACCCATGGGGCACGATTCCTGCTAAGGCACCTTGTACTCTCACGTATGATTACACTAGAATGCATGTCTCAGGTCAGACCCATTCAGATGGGTCAAATATAAGTGAGCCTTGAATCACTGACGACATGTCATTTCCACAAGGTCTGCTCTCTGTTTGGCATTTAACTTAACAGTGGCTGCTATTATATACAGTAATGCTTCAAGCTCTTATTATCCAAAGCATGTGATGATCTTTTTTTAAATTTTTTTTATACTTTACAGAGCTCAAATGAGTACCGGTATATTCACCAATGTATACCTCCCAATGAAGTAAAAGGACCTTACCTATTTCACGATTGCTGCTTGTACTTTCGTCCTCGGCAGGTTCAGCCGGCAGCACTGTGACCTTGGTGCCGGTTTGTTTGATGAACTGCTGCAGGTTAACTTGCCTGAGCTCCTTGGTTAGCTGCTCCAGTTCATGCTGCATGTCCTTTAATGAAACAGTATAGTACCATGAGGATACGGGAATGGAATAATATATACACATGCTCATATAAACACAAACAAGAAACAAATATACATATACATATGTATATGTATATTTGTTTCTTGTTTGTGTTTATATGAGCATGCTTTCTTGTGCTGTGTGAAAATATAACCTTACGCCACTGTGTACATTAGTTCATATGTTTATATGTATATGTATATTTGTTTCTTGTTTGTGTTTATATGAGCATGCTTTCTTGTGCTGTGTGAAAATATAACCTTACGCCACTGTGTACATTAGTTCGTGACCTTGAAATGTCGTAAACGGAGGAATAATTTACAGCATAAGATTGAAGGGTCCAATGAAATTCATAGATTTGTTTGACCTGTAGCTTCTTGCTGCTTTGTCCCAGAGACCTGTCCACAGCTCTGCAGCTGCTCTCCATCTGCACAGCTTGTCTTTCTTGTGCTTTCAGCTCTGCTTTAACTCGGAGCACCTGAGCTCGAGCCTCGGCCTCATTGAGCCACTCGGTCTCCTGACGCTCTCTCTGCAGACGCATCTCCTCCAAACCGGTTTCTACGCCCTGATGGAACAACAGACAAATAGTGAAAGGGCAGAACGCAATCGTCGAACACATGCACTATACAAGTCAAAGAGTGGCGTTGCTTTCTTCATTTGGGTATTTGTGTTCCCAACTTGCTCTTCTAGTTCAACAAAACGCACCTGCACCATTGCCAGTTTCTCCTCAATCTCCTTTTCGCAGCCCTGCAGACGACCACGGAGCTCTTCCAGCCTCTCCTCCAGCTGCCTCTCACTCTCCAGCTCAATCTGCAGCTCAGTGGTCCAAAACTCCTCCTCCTCCATCTCCACCTCAGTCTTCCTCAGATGTTTCTCCAGTCTCAAAATCTCCTCTACCAGACCGCCACCCGAGTGCCCGCAGGAGACTGGAGCTCGCGCCGCTCGCACATCGGCCCAGGCTTTGAGCTCAGTTTCATAAGCCTCCAGTTTCTTCTCCAGCACACAAAGCGTTTCTCTCTGAATGCCAACCAGTCGAACCAGGTCCGCCGTGCCGCAGGCCCGCAGGCCGTGGGATGCACTCCCAGTGGCTCCCCCCGCGTGATGGTAAGTCCCACCATTTCCTAGATGAAGCCTCCTCTTCGCTTCGGCTTCACTTGTCCGCCCACCGCTCAGTATCTCCCTTAGACCTCGGGGAGCTCCCGTAAAGGTGAGAGACTTGCGACGAGGCTCACGGCGACACAGGGAGCGCTCGTTGGGATGGTGAAGCTTCGCGAGTGGGGGGAGGCTCTGTCGGTGGAAGCCGCGTTCAGGCCCCCTCAGAGGGGGCCCTTCTGAAGGGGGCCGTTCGGTCAGGGAAGGGCCCGTGCGAAGCAAAATCAGCTGGACATCACCTGCGTATTGACCCCACGTATTAAGGGAGGCAACCGGGCTCTCATGAGGGGCGAGATGACGCTCCGTGTCCCGCCATTTTTCCACCAGAGTGTATCTTCCGGTCCGACCTGCCAGGAACACAATAGAGACGCTTTAAAGATTTGCACGGTCGAAAAGTGAGCTTCAAGGAGATGAGCTTTCACATTTTTATCATCACATGGAGAAAATATAGGCTGGAGAATTAGCACTGCTCAACACCACGTCACAAAGCATTTGTGTTAAAAGAAAAGGAAAAGGCAGAGGAGGGGGCTCTGCTTTGTCAGCTTGGCAGGGGAGAAAGGAATGAGTCATACTTTCCCTCCTCCGACCCTGTATTTGGGGGAAGTGATGTCAATACAGTCTGCTCAAGCACTTCTATTACTCACAGAGCCATATGGGGGTGGGGGTGGGATGGGGGGTGTTTGTAAAGAATTGCCAACAAAGCCACGATGATCCACTGAATTCTCAGCGGAATATCATGCAGGGGTAGACAGACTAATAAATGTGTTTTTGTTTCTTGATGACAGAGAAATGGCTTGATGAGTGTTTTACAATATCGTTTTCTGTACTTCCGGTGTACTTTTGTGTTTCATACTAAAGGCAAGTAGTTTCTTTTATATGAATTGGACGTGGGCAACAAAACAATATTAACCATTGTCCAGTGCCAACACGTCATTCAGAGAAAAGCAATTTACAAAAAAACACTGAGTGTTTTCAGGGGCTAGTGTGGCTACATTGTGAGACATCAACCAGTGATGAATAACTCGTCGCTTCTTGAGAGCATCTATGCGAGGGCAGACAGTGCAAGTTCTGGAAAATCTGTGTTGTGAAGCCGATTCCCCATTTATTTTACTCTCTCAATTGCTTGGATACAGTACCGTATGTTGAAGTAACGTACATTTTTGTTTGCAAGCTTTACTGTTTGTGTACACAGATTTCAATCCCCGTACATCAACGATATTTAATTGCAATGCTTAAAAACAATAACTTAAAGTGGAAGTCAACCCAAACATATATAATTTTTCAAGAATATGTTCTATGCAGGCCCATTAGTTGAAACAGGGCATTCTGATAAATATTGCGTTTGTGGAATAAGTGTTAATCCACTCGTTTTTAGCCATCTATGGGGGCGGCCATTTTGTCATTTGTGTTGACTGAAAATGACATCACAGTTGCCCGGGGCTCAGGTAACGACCAATCACATCTCACCTGTTTTCTGAAGCTGAGCCGTGATTGGTCATTATCTGAGGACTGAGCAACCATGATGTCATTTTCAGTCGACAGAAGTGACAAAATTGCCACCCCCTGAGATGGCTAAAAATGGGTGGATTTTGCTGCTTAACTCATATTCCACAAACGCAATGTTAATCAGAATGCCTTGTTTCAATTATTGGGCCTGCATAAAACATTCTTGAAAAATATCATAGCCGATGTTAATAATATGTTTGGGTTGACTTCCTCTTTAAGTAACAACCAAACAACCTTTAAGCAGCTGTTATGACGGCGGGCTAAATCTCTGCTCTGGCGGGCAGAGCAAGGAGGTTTCTTTGTACACAAAATCAGTAATCCATAGATAATGAAGCCAGCTACAGTATAATGAAAAAAGGATTACGATAGCTACAAAACGCACATAGTGAAAGTAAATTATGTCTTTTACAAAGTAAACAGGAAGCTGACAGGGCACTGTAGTCACATTCCAATACAGATTCACTGGGTTTTTACAATTTTTCAATTTACTGTACTGTCGAAGTGCATGCACACAGACTAGCTGAGATTTGGAATTACATTATGGAAATTCACCATTATATTCCCTGGCGAGAAGAGGAGAGCCGCTACCAAACAAATACAGTACCGCTTAAGTTGTGAGTTGAAATAACCAATGGTAAACAAGCATTTGTTGACAGGCTAACTGAGGTCAATTTACTTGTAGACATTTGCAACCATAAAGGAGACTCTGACTTTGACACCGCATGGGTGGTCAGTCAAAAGTTGTGTGGTCCTACATAACAAACCCCATCACATTTGTTTGTGGCATCACACAAAATTCAGTACACACATAATGCAAACATCAGTTACGAGAGAGGGGAAGAAACAAATTGCTGTAATCCAGACCTCAATGTTGACATAACTGGTTACTAGGGCTAAGTTAAGGGGCTTACTTTCTGAACCACGGGGTCTGATACGTGACCACATTTTGTTATACATAAATTTATAAAAAGAAAAGGAAAAAAAATGACCTGATGAAAGCCTTGTTCAAAGAGTGGTTTAGTGCATATTGTGCAAAAAGGAGCTTGCATCCCACCGAAGTGCTTCGATCATTCGGTTCCCTAGACATGAAGAGCATTTGGATACAAAATACCTTTTGGAGCTGCTTACCCGACCCTGGGTCAGTGGCCGCAATATGTCAGCACGTTTCCTACTCTGGACGTCACGAAAACCAATAACCAGAGAGCACATTGTGCTGAATACTCTTGCACACAAATCTATGCAACGCTGGGAATTGGGCAAACCTTTCATAGGTAAGATTGTTTGGGGATTTTTTTGTCTCTTTTTTTTTTTCAAATGTTCTGTATTAACAGCACACGCAGTGACATGAGCAAAAAAAAGTCAACATCGTGAAAATCGGTTGAGAAATGAGAATGTTGCGACATATTTTCAATGTCCATGCATTCCCTTTGATGGGAAGACCCCCCCCAACGTAACCATGTCGGATAAGTGGGCTACTACAGCGCGCTGCCATATCTCATCTTGTATTCAGATGCAGTATGTGGCCTGTACCATCTACAGTGTAAATGCAAAACAAAGAAAGCACCTGAGCTGTTAGCGCTAATAGTCCCTGTACGTGTTTGAAGAACTCAAGGGCCAATTAACGGTTTAACGGTTGAGCACCAGTACCATAGTGATTATGTTTACATGCAGTCAATATTCGGGTTAAGGTGAAAATTCCGATTTCTGAAACATTCTGACTGACCCGTTTACATGATTGAGCGGACAGAGTAGCTCCGCCATTTGAATAACCCACTTTGACGGCGACACACGGCGTCATGACTCAAATGGACGTCATTTCCGCTTGCTACTTTTAACTGTGAATAAAACACTTGATATTCACGTCACTCACCACAGGAATGACGCAACCGGTTTCCTCCTCGCTCCAAAAGTGCGCTTTGGTGCTGCGTCTCTGAGCTTGTTTACCTTTCTGTTTATGTATTTCCGGTGGGTTGCATGCCAAACACAGCTTCCTGTACTACAAAGACCGATTTTCCTTGCAGTTGAACATGCGCAGAGTGCAACCGGGGTATTCCGACCATGTCTGTGTTTGTGCGCCGGGAGTATCTTTGCCTTTTTCGCCCTCCCCTCCTTCTTCTCCATCCACCTCTCAGCAGTAATGGTAAGTACACCATCTTATTTTTTTATTTTAATGTATTTTAGTTGTTTTATATGAAATATTTCGACTTTAATGATGAAATATGACATACGTGGAAATTCGGCAGCATAGGAACAGAACTCGTTCGTAAATCGAGGACTTTCTGTATACTGTATGTATACTCAACACAAATATAAACGCAACACTTGTTTTTGCTCCCAGTTTTTATGAGATTAACTCAACGGTCCAAGACATTTTCCACATACAAAGTATCACCATTTCGCTCAAAAATTGTTCACAAACCAGTTTAGATCTGAAATAGTGAGCACTTCTCCTTTTTAAAGTTACGGTATTTTTTTTTTCATTGTAAAAAGAGTTTAAATATAGTTAGCAATAATTGTAACTGTTATGTATTTTTTTTCAATCACAAAAAGTGTATACCTGTACTGTAATGACAACTTGTCTTTAACTCGAATACTTAGATGTGTCATAGGCTGTTGCTGCTGAGTGTTCAAAGATTTCAGTGTCTTAATAGTTTACAAAATTAAGAGATCTTTATTGTTAGTGTATTTTTTTTTTATTCTGGTCTAATTTCTTACAATATCACACGAATGGTTCGCTTTTATTTATTTTTTCTAAAAAAATGTACTGTTTACTTGTCATCTTTTCAAAATAAAGGTATTTAAAAAAAATATATATATATATATATATATTTTTGTACCGAAAATATACAGAGGTTCATGAATGCATCGTACGGCTAGCAAGAGGATCAGCGGAGAACGAAGGCGTTTTAAGTGCGTTATTTTAGACGTGCTACCTGCAACATAGCCGCCGATCTCCATGTAGCAATGTCGGCACACAACTTTCGGACTTATCCACGTACCTTTCCCCATCTGCGATTTTAACAGGAAAGCCAGAATGTTCCCAAACAGGAGAACTCAGTGAACGGGGCGACCTTCGAGCTGGCTTGTTTGCATTTGCATAATAATGCCATTTACCCACGCATTTATGATTTATCACGGCTTCCGGCGTACTGGCTCCTCTTTTGTGTCACCACTCTCCTCTCCTGCGAGCAACAGTCAATAGCATCCATGCGTAATAATAAAAACTGATCAGAAACAGTACGCAAGTGGACCGAACCAAACATATTAATACACCCACGTATACCATTACACCCGTAGGGTATATGTATTGTATGTACTGATTATGTATTACTTCACTAACTAATATGGCTATATGGATTAGGGGACACAAACACTGTGTGTTGGAAGGGGCCTGTTACAGTTATGCCATTTACAGCCTTAGAGTATACTTATAATCACAGTAATCACTCCGGCATCCATTTTCTTTTTAAATATATCGCTTGTCCTCATTAAAGTGGGTGATCTGGAGCCCATTATAGTTGAGTTTGGGGGAGAAAGTTTCTCAACAGGTCGCTGTGAATCACATTGACATTCATATTCACACCTTTATGGGTAATATATAGTCTTTAACCATAAGAAAAATCATAAAAACATGATGAGAACATGCAAGATTCAGATTTATTGCATAGCTTGCCTTACCTATGGCCTGAGCCAGCGCAATCACCACTTCCTGACAGGTGGTCGCTTCAGTAACCCCACACACGACTCTTTGAACTCCATCCACCCAAACCTTGAGCTCCATTGTGGGTCAAACGTGCCGAGGCTTAATGTGATGTGTTGGCCCCCACATTCTTGAAGACATCAGATGCGCAAGGGCAGCAGAAGCCCTTCTGGCTGCTTCTTGGGAGGAAACACAAGAGGAAACAGGAAACAGACAGTGAGGATGTGCTCAAGGATCACATACCTTAAAGTTGAACTCAAACCGTTGTTATTTGGTACTGTTAATCATCAGGCTCCTAACAGTTGCTCATTGTGAAAATATTGAGTGCAGTCATCGCCTTCATTAGTCATGCCAAGACCATCTGGCCGTAACACTGTTGTTTTGCACTTAATAGGTACTGTACATCGTGTCGACTACGAAACAGGAAAATAGTGCCAGTAGACGTTCCCAGGCCCAGATCCTGCTTTTGTAAGGAAAACTAGGAAGCCATGAGGACGGAGGAGGAAAACTATGTGTGTGACATAACAGAGAATGAAGCAGCACGAAAATGTTTGGTTGCAAAACAGGAAGGTAGAGCCAGTGGGGATCACAATACAAGGAAGTGACAAATGCTTTTGTTTTTGATGCCACTCTTCTTTGAGCTACGCTAATTACTCCTGATGCAAGTAAGTAATGTATAACCAAAAGATAGCGGTAACTCACTACATTTATGCGATTACATACAGCAAGTCACTTTTTGGATCAATTCAGCCACGGCTCAGATTGATTCATTCTTTACGCGTGGTTATGACGTGATATCATCGTTAGTGATGTTTCCATGATATTAGATATTTAAGCGTCGCCTCGTGATTTTCCCCAAATACTGTATTTATTTCGACCTCCTACCTAATCGCTTCACTGTAGAAATGCCCCGACACGCTGGACCACATTTACTTTCGCAAACACAATGTCGGAAGTGACGTCGTCTCATCTTCTGCGCATGTGGGTCACTGTAGCGATGAACACGCATGTGTTCATACAGCAGACAAGACCGAGGTCGCATTTAGAATGTAATATGAACGCTTACGCAAAAAAATCAGATTTTCGAATTGAGCATTAAGACCTGCGTTGTGAACCTAGCCTAACATGCTTGATCATGGGTCGGCAATTCACGGCTGCGGCTCTTTCATCCTTATGTTGCGGAAAATAAATTATAAGTGTCTGAAGTATATGTTATTTGTCCCAAAAATGTGTATCATGTCTTCTTAAGTCAAAGTTTTTAACTTCTTCCTTCAGACCTTGTGCAATTTTGATGATTAGCATTCACCTTCTTCAGAGACATTTGACAGCAACTGACGTGTCAGGAGGCAGCTGGTATGCGTATCGCTGCATGCCAGCAACAGTAAGACTGCACACAAGTATTTTATTTGTGTTTGTTCGTTTGTTTAATTGTAGTTGTAAATTGAAAGATTATTGTGATGTTGAAATAAAATTGTATATCGTCACAGCCGGAAGTGTGTGCCACACACAATGTGGAATGCGGAAGCCGTGTGGCGTAATGGCCGCCCCACTAATGTCTAAGACAAATAGGAGAATCTTAAATTGGACCCTGAAATGCATTGGGAGCCATTGAAGGGAGGCCAGAATTGGTGTTATGTGCTACATCTTCCGAGTTCCAGTTAGGAGGTGGGCAGCAGCATTTTGGACCAACTGGAGACATTTGAGAGATGACTGGCCGATTCCAAAATAAAGTGCATTGCAGTAATCTATCTGAGATGTTACATAGGCGTGGATTACTGATTGTAAGTGCTGATTATAAAGGAGGGGCTTTACCTTCTTACCGTCTAAGACGAAAGATGCTGGACCTTACAAAAGCGCTGATTTGCTGGTCCAATTTATGATCACTGTCCATTTTAAAACCCAAGTTTGAGACTGTTGACTTTAGATATGAAGCCAGGGGGCCCAGGTAAACAAGGTGGGATATGGAAGAGACACCTTCTGACCGAACACCATAACGTCTGTTTTCTTTTCGTTGAAATTTAACAAATTTAGTGACATCCAGGCTTTGATGTCCTCTAGATAGGACAAAAGTGGTCTTAAGGAGTAAGCGTCTTTATTGCTCAGCGGGACGTAGATTTGACAGTCATCTGCATAGAAGTGGAAGGAAATACTGTGTTTTCGAAGGATGGAACTGAGGCGCAGCAAATATACCTGTAAAGAAAACAGTAAGGGCTCCAAAATAGAACCCTGAGGAAGACCATATGACAGAGGGGCAGAGTGGGACTCGGAGGAACCTAAGCTAACAGAAAAAGTCCTGCCAGCCAAATAGGATCTGAACCACTCTAGAGCGCTTCCACTAATGCCCACTTGGTGTTGCAAACAAGTCAAAAGAATACTGTGATCTACCGTATCAAATGCTGCAGTCAAATCCAACAAAACAAGACATACATAGTCTCCGGTGTCATCTGCCAAGAGGATGTCATTAAAAACACATAACAGGACAGACTCTGCGCTATGCATCTTCTTGAAGACTGACTGCAAAACCTCCATGACATTTTGTTCATCCAAAAAATATTCTAACTGTGAGTGCACCACTTTTTCCAGAATTCTAGGGATAAAAGGCAGCTTGGAAATGGGTCTAAAATTTAACAGCACAGTTTGATTAAGGCCAGGTTTCTTAAGCAAGGGTTGCACAACAGCATGTTTGAAATGTAGGGGGACTACACCATAAGACAGGCTGCTGTTGATAATTCCCAACACCGATTTACCAAAACTCAGGAGAATCACCTTAAAGAAGTGTGGAGGAACGGAGTCATAAGGGAGCCAGATGGCTTAATATGGCAAACCACATCCTCCAAAAATGTCAAGTAAACCTCCTCAAAGGAATCGAACACTGCAGAACAAGGAACGTGGACAGAAGGGTCAAATGTGATGTTCAAAACGAGAGCCCTAGCTGTAGCAACCCTGTCAATGAAAAACTGCCAAAATCTATCGCACATTTCAGGGGACGAGTCCGTGCAAATCGGTTGATGGGGCTTCAGTTCAGAGTTAATTGTTTTAAATAGTGCACGTGGATTATGGTGATTTGCCTGAATCAGACTTGACAAGTGGACTCTCTTGGACTCATTCACCTTTCTTCGGTAACGACGCCAGCAGTCCTTTAGGATTTGATAAGAGACCTGCAGCCTCTCTTTTCAACCTGCATTCAGCTCTGCGGCATTCCTGTTTAGCTGCACGAGTGCTCTCATTAAACCATGGCTCCGGTCTAATTTTTTGCCGCATATTTTTTAATGTAGCTACTGAGTCCAAATTATCAAGGATGGATGAATGTAACCAAGCGCCGAGTTCCTCTGTGTTTGATGATGGAATACAAAGCCCATCAAAGGCATCAGAGAAACGACTAGCAGTGAGGGGGTTAAAAACCCGGCTCCTGCGCTCGCTAGCAGTAGCTCTGACAGCACTAGAAAACATTACATCAAAGAGCAGAGTCATATGATCAGAAAGCACATTGTCCAATACTTTCAAATTTGAAACCGATATACCAAAATTAAGGACAAAAAATTGGCCAAGAGGGACAAAGCGAATATTGATGTGCTGTTATTTTATAACCACAATGTTTCAGTGTTTTGTTTTTGCAAATCAATTTCCAAGAGAATTCTTATACAATACAATACCATTTTATTCATATAACGCATTTTAATTATTTGGAGAAGTATTTTTTTTTTTTACTTGAGTCATAATATTGTAGTCTATCGGTACCCTTACTCGAGTACAATTTTGGGGCACACTACCCACCTCTGAGTACAAGTAATCTTTCAGAAACCTCTGAACACAACCAGAGACATTCAACAACTGGTGAATAATATGAACAGCTTTACAAAGCATGTGTTATGTTACATGAAGGTCAGTTTCCAACATAATGTGATGCATGAAACACTCATCTAGTGTGAGGGACTCTCTTTCAAGGGCTGGGATGGGGGTTAGGTAGGAAGGGAGAGAGGGAGGGCGGTATAGAGGGTGAGGGGGAGAGAGAGAGAGAGATACATCAAAATATTACTTTATGTGAAATTGATCAAGGAAATGTAATTGTTGTCCGTAGATTTATGTTTACTGGTCAAATGTCTCATTAAAATATCTGAACCAAAATTTATGTAACTGTGGGTCACATGACTTACACAATAGTGAATGTGTATCTTTTAGGCTTTGATCTATAGTATTTACATTGGCTGAATCCAGTTTTTGTCCTGAATTTAGACTTCAAATAAGAGGCATAAAAGAACTGAGGGATGCAGGGAACACAAAAAATGTCACACTGGAATTATTTTTCCTGCAGGCACCCAAAACACAGTAACGGCTTTATAAACCTCATTCCCATTAAGGCCTTGATGCAAAGCAGCCTTTAAAGCGGAAGTCAACCCAAACATATCGATTTTTTTAAGAATATGTTCTATACGAGCCCACTAGTTGAAACAAGGCATTCTGATCAATATTGCATTTGTGGAATAAGAGTTAATCTACCCGTTTTTAGCCATCTTTGGGGTCAGCCATTTTGTCACTTCTGTTGATTGAAAATACCATCACAACTGCTCAGGGCTTAGGTAATGACCAATCACGGCTGACCTATTTTCTGAAGCTGAGCCATAATTGGTCGTTACCTGAGCCCTGAGCAGTTGTGATGTCATTTTCAGTCGACAGAAGGTGGATTTTGCTGCTTAACTCATATTCCACAAACGCAATATCAATCAGAATGCTGCGTTTCAACTAATGGGCCTGCTGGGAGCATATTCTTGAAAAAAATGTTTGCGTTGATTTCCGCTTTAAGGACTAGAAGTGAAGGTGGAAGGAGTGAAGAAATAACAACACCACAACAAATGTCATTTCCATGTTGACCCAGTGGATGAGATGGGTTTGGGCAACACAGCAAAACCCCCTTTCATGTATATTACTCAAAATTTCAGTAAACCTGAAAATTAAATTTTGATGATTTCCAATCACTTACATGCATGAACGTCAGATGCTCCCTTAGGTACAGACACATTACATTTCAATCGGTAACAATAACAATAACAGAAAACCAGATGATTGGAGCAGAGCTCTGCAGAGGAGAGAGCCATCTTAAATTCTGCACGCTCTAGTCCTCTGGCTCATCCAAGCCACAATCTGGGGAGATGCCCACTTGCTGATTTGTGCAGCTCATCTAAGCCAGAGAAGCATTTCAGGAGATTGAAGACGGCTTCAAATCCTTTGATATGATCAGCCGCAGAAAACATGTAAACCCTCGTGAGCAAATGTGCCGTCGACTCAAGAGCAATTCCCCTGTGAGCAGAGAGGTGTGTCGTCTGCGTGCCCGCGACTAAGCTCCAGGTCGAGTTGGCCCGAGAAAAGGCTTCAACTGGCGACTGCTGTAAACAACCTACCATATGCTCGTGTGGGTGTTTCAACATGGTGCTGAAACTCACACCACGGAGAAATGCTGAAGGAGCCTTTGGAGCTTAACATTTGCACTGCTTTTTCCAGGGATTTACAGAAAATTAAGCAATCAAAAAGCAACCTGGCAAGAGTACAGTTTCAAAAATTGCTGCTGTATCACTGAGGAATTATCTCAACTAAACAAAACACAACCTGGAGGAGGCCTGTGTTGCACCAAGTGAACCAAATAACATACTGATCTCTCAGTAGCACGGCAGCTGTTTGAAAAAAAAGCTAAATACAGTCTTGGTTTTGTTTGACTTTGAGAGGGGTATTATGGTTGATTGCAATGTTTATGGAGGACTTCTGACACACCGGAGTACTTCATACTGCTGACAGTTTTAAACAATGGGCCGTTTCTTCCATTCTGGTAGCCTTGCTTTAATGCTAAAGCTGTCAATCCATTTGCAATTTATAATCAGAAACAGATCTTTTGTGAAATGGTGAGCAGGGCACGGTCACGTGGATTGTTATGCTTTGGAGTCACTAGTGTTGAAGCGATGCAAGCAGATTGGGTTTTACTAATCGGTAGCAACCAACAGAAGTTTATTTCACTGCTGAAACAGGATGCCAGAAAAAAAAGGCAAATCCTCAAGAGGGAAACCTTTGAACAAAAACTTTTATTTTTAACCTATAACGCGGATTGTGGAAACTTGAAGGAGTGAAGTTCGCCAGTCTGGTGGAGTCATTACAGTATGTCTGCATTGCAAGAACGTCACTAACTTCAGAATGGTTGTTGTCACCCACTGAATAGCCACTTGGCAGCATTGACTCGTCCACTGACCATGTCAAAAAGCTCATATTTATTCAATTCATTCAATGAATTAATTAGTAGGTTGCAGTTAATTCATTTTGTTAAATGAAAATAACAGTAGTATTTTCTGTTCTAATTTCCATATGCGGTTAAACACCTTCTTTCGTATTCTCTGATATCCTACAGTAATGTATCAAATTGAATTGGAATCAACATGGATGTGCATTTGTGTACCATTGACAACCACAATCACTGCGCTCAAAAGGCAAGGCTCTTGTTTTGGGAATGAGATAAGAGCGGTTGTCATCTAAAAAGGATGCCGCCAGCGAATTAGAATGCCCTACATGAAGAGCAAACAATGACGTGCATGGCAAAGACTGTAAGCGTTGATCTTAAAGAGCCAGCGCTGATAACATCCTGGGTATACATTCCTAGCCTGTGAGAATGCAACAGCACATGACCAAAAGATAAGGACGCTATGGGAAACTATTCTGTTATCTTGATTCTTATGTGGCAGTCAGTAGCTATGGCTGGGATGGGCAACTGGCAAGCCACGGGCCGCATGTGCAACCACACTGAGTGGTCCCCTGATTAAACTAAGAAACATTTTTGGGGGAGGGGAAATGATAAATGTTTCCTCTACAGCAGTGGTCTTAAATGACAGTACTCGAAGATTCACAAAAATTTGCAGATTTTTTTTTCTTCTTTTTTTAATGGAGTTTGGGGGGGTTGACGAAGATGTATATTACAGGTTCATTATGCTTTTTTGGAAGAATTTTTGGGGGTTTACAATAAAAACTTACAATGCATAGCGATGCCGTCAATTACACGTGGATTTTCGCTATTTGGTCGGTCAGTCCGTCACTGAGAGAAGCCTGTTTTTCTGACTTTTTTGGGGTGTGGGGGGTGTGGTGGCGGAAGGGCAACTGACGGACCAACGGACTAATTGACGGACTTACAATGGTTACGGAAAGTATTCAGACTCCTTGAAATATAAGATAAGATAAGATGGCCTTTATTAGTCCCGCAGTGGGGAAATTCTCGGTGTTACAGCAGCAAAGATATAGGTCACACAGAGACGCCGGCATAATGTAGCCGTTAATGTATAACATTATAAACATTCGGAAACAAACCTATGTAACTATGTGCAGACATCATATGTGTATACATAATTACCCATGTATATACACTCTTGCATCCAGCTACATACACAGTATAAAAACACTCCTATAGCCTGTACATAGTACAGACGAAAAAATAAACATAAGTGCTAAAGAATACACACACACACACACACACACTCCCCCCCCACACACACACGCACACAGCCTTACATTAATTACAAGTTCAAACAGATATGCATAATTTTTATTCTACAGGCAGTCGATACACTACACTTTAATTATAGATATAATAGAAAAACAGTTAAAAAAAATGTTTTATTTTTCTCTTTTATGATCGTTCTTCATCCAATCAAATTTGTTTACAAAGTTCTGGTGGGCGGGACCGCCAAGGCAGAAAGCTCTTTGCCCTTGGCAACACATAGCAAAAATTCTGATTGGATGACAATACGCCCTTCTAAATTATGGATTAATAAATATATTATACAGTATATATGAATTAATTGCAGATAGCAATACTACTATAAATACTACTAGGATCCATACTTAAAATTGAGCGCTCTGGATCGTAATATCGATATTTTGATATCGATCTGCCCATCCCTAGTTGAAGGCAGTCAGGTCGGCCATCCCTGCCAATGAGGTGTCCCTTATTTATTTTTTCGGGAGTTGGCAACCCTAGCTTGATGTAACGCTGTAACACAATGTACTATTTGGTACGCTAACACATCGTAGCATCTTCTATGAATTAAACAGCCATTATTCAGTAAACTCGCGTTTAGTAAACAACCAAAACTCTGTGTGTTTATGCCCGTGGTGGACATCGAAGCAGGAAGTGTACGCTTGCTCTCTCTCTTTCTCTCTCACTCGCGAACGGAGTGATGCGTTCATGAACTGGGAAATATCAGCACTCAACACAAAAACAACATATGTGCCAGTCATCGGCATCACATGACAATAAAACCCATAATTAATTATATAATAGTTATAGTGCAAAAAAAAAGGTCCTTCCTTATGCCTGATTTCATATCCTTCCTTTTTTTGTTACAGGTGCGTACCACATTTTGATATTGTAGATCAATTTACTACTTTTAAATTATGCATACTAGTGAAGAAAAACAAAACCTTTTCGATAAAGTTTAAATTAAGACACATTTAAAAACCAATACAAATGTTTATTTTAGTTTTCTTTAGCACAGAGCATTTTCCCAATTTACTCCTCTGATTTCACTACCTTTCATTAAAAAAAAGTATTGGTGCCCAAGAAGAGTGGAATATGTACACAAGTAATTCTTTTTGTATTTAGAGATAATTTCACTGTATTAGTGCAACTCTGCATAGTGTATAGTTTTGGTTCCATTTTAAAATGCACTAAAGAATTACAGCTAAAAATTTCAAGGAGTATCGCCATCTATTTAAGTCGCTCCCTTATTTATAAACATGTCAGGAATGATGGCTTGAGTTGCAAAGTTTAATACAAGTTGAATGTACTATTGTCTTAATTGTCTTCATGATTAGTTTATACATCAAGAATTCAAGCTGCAAGCGAATGATGGTTATTATAAGATCAGCGGCTTGCTGTTGCGATTTGCCGCGTTTTATATATAATCCAATTAGTCGACTAATAGCGACTACTGTTAGTGATAAGTCGACTAGCAAAATAATCGCTTGTGGCAGCCCTAGTCATAAGTATTCAGACCCTTTGCAGCAACGTTCATATTTAACTCATGCTGGCCATTTCTTCTGATCCTCCTTGAGATGGTTCTGCTCCCTTATTGGAGTCCAGCAGTGTTCAATCAAACTGATTGGGATTGATTAGGAAAGGCACACACCTGTCTCTATAAGACCTTACAGCTCACAGTGCACGTCAGAGCAAATAAGAATAATGAGGTCCAAGGAACTGTCCAAGAGACAGAATTGTGGGAAGGCACAGATCTGGCCAAGGTTACAATGGTCAATGACCTTTCACTTGTAAAGCGCTTTTCCATTTCTGCAGCACTCAAGGTTCCTAAGAGCACAGTGGCCTCCATAATCCTCAAATAGAAGAAGTTTGGGATGGCCACAACTCTTCCTAGACCTGGCCGTCCAGCCAAACTGAGCAATCGTGGAAGAAGAGCCTTGGTGAGAGAGGTCAAGAAGAACCCAAAGATCACTGTGGCTGAGCTCCAGAGATGCTGTTGGGAGATGGGAGAACGTTCCACAAAGTCAACTATCACTGCACCTCCACCTCCACCCTCCACCAGTCGAGGCTTTATGGCAGAGTGATTCAACGGAAGGCTCTCCTCAGTGCAAGACACATGAAAGCCCGCATACAGTTTATCGAAAAAACCTCTGTTTAAATTTTTCTCATACATTTGGTTAGTAAGTGTGTGGTCCTATGTGGCTCCCCCAGTAATGTTGATGAAAAAATGTGGCCTCTTCCATCATTTAAGTTGCCCATCCCTGAGGTATGGAACAACAAATATTTTCTTTTTTATTTGCATTTATTAAACTTGTAAAAACTGTTGTTGTACAGAGCTGGGATGCTGAAAATTGTGTGAATGTCCAAATATTTATGGACCTGACTGTACATACAGTATACCTTATACTAATACATATATATACATAGTGTCATTTCGGTCGTTTGTTTACATGTGAGCGGTGAAGCACAAAGACTTGAAAATGGGTCTGAAAGATTACGTCTCCATTTTAACACTTAAAACCAAATGGAACACACAAAAGCCCATGTGTTTGTAATATTCAATTTGGGCATGCACGAGTGTGTCACAACCAAAACAACAATGGCGCCTCACAGGGCTCATGTAGTGCTTGAGCTGATAAAGCTTCTCCTGCAAAGTCTACTTCCTAATTACCGCACCACAAAAGTGTCAACATACTGGCATTACATACTGTATATTATATAATTCTAAACCCTACACAAGCAGACAAAGTGTATTGAACAGATGGTCCTGGATGACACCCAAGAGGACAAGGCGGAGATGTTCACCTATCATCGTCAACCACCGGCTTGGCATGTATATTGTGTTTGATTGGGGGTTGTTTTGACAGTGTTGCCTCCTGTACACGAAGCTACTAAAGACTTCAAAATGTTTTTTGTTTTTTTCTTGTAAATGTAACTGTCGGTCACAGTGACGGTGTGAATATGAGAGCTAATGGTTGTGTGTCTCTGTATGTACTCTTACAACCTACTGCCGCCTAGGCAAGGGTGTTGTCTGTCTTTCGCCTGAGGTCAGCTGGGTTTGGCTCCAGCTCCCTGAACAGGATAAGCGGTGTAGAAAAGGGATGGAAGGCTGGCTGTAACTGTAGTCTATACATGCATCAGCCAAATGAGCAATAAGTATAATTTGATAAGTATTTTACTTGTGTATTTAAACTAGATTTTGTGTGTTGTTCCAATATTTAAATTTAGGTCTTTGAGCGTAAACCCTAAATGTCCCTCTGCCTTTCGAGTTGGCTGGTATTAAAAATTATTAGGCCCTGAAGCAGCCTCCTCCACTTAAGATGTCAACGCTGCCAGCGACTTGAACATCTGGATGGCACATTTGGCCAGGCAATAATGCTGCTTTTGTTTCCATGCCATATGCATCGCTCACGAGCCAGCTTTGAAGAGGAAGCAGGGACACAGCAGGGCAGCATGAGGCCGATGGACAGGCAGGCTTTAAATGTTACAGTACTGTAGTTTGTGATATGCCATCTGATGGCGAAGCACACTCTTCTATGCAAAATATATTGCATATACTGCTTGCAAGCAATGTTGCAAGCTCGTTTGGTGGGCTGTGTGTAACATCTGAAATTCGACTTTAACCAAAACCTGAATGTATAGATACTTGTTATTATTATTTAGTTATATTATTGCTGTATGCAATATTTCTAAGTAACACTAATTATTTTTGACCGGTTTTGTCATCTTTGATCTGTGGCCCTCAGACAACTGATGACACAGCATTAAGGTTGGACTTTTTGCACCATTACAAAACTCAACTACCGGTAGTCATCCTATCTTGAGCTCCACGAAACACACATTAAATGCTCAGTAGTAAAATCCACCTCGCTCATGCTTAGTCCGTCCCTTTTTTTTGTGTCCCCTGTCCTCCGTCCCAAAAATGGGCGTCCGTCCAGGACGGAGGGACGGACCGTTCCGCACCCGGGACGGAATGCCCAGCTCTGGCCAATACTTTTGACACCTCGGCTGAATTCTAAATTTATTTAATTTTTCTACATAAGTACAGCTATGAACTGATGGACAAATGGGAAGACCACAACAACACAGGTAGATTCTGCTACTCCTGTTTGATCTTTTTAGTGTACGATGAAGCGATTCTCTTCTCATGAGTAAACATGGATAGAAAGAAATAATGAAGCAACGCCAATGGCAGCTAGCACCAAGTTCGTTGAAAATAGATGAAAGTCATCTCAGCTGACCAAGCATGTAACGGTATTCGCTTGACATTATTTGTAGTAAAGTTGGAATAGTTGCTCGTGCCTTAACAATCTGTCATTATTGGAGGCTGAAGGCAGGAGAAACTACCAGGGGAAGCCTTAATCAACACAACAGCAGTAGACAAGAATTCTACTATAGCGCCGTGTACTGTTCTTACCTTTATGGCGCAGAGAGGACTCGGCTCACTGCTCGTTTTGCGAAGAAGTTTGCAGATGAAACATTCGTAGAGGCGAGAATAGCACAGATTGTGTCCTTCTTCACCATTGCCCCCTAACGACCAGCGACAAAGTGGTGTTGGTCGTTTCGGCGACAAAAATCGACAAGGACGTTTGAGATCCCTGCCCCAAAGTTTGAGTCGGTCCACTCGGAGTGTGCTCGTGTTTTGCTCTCTCGCCAGTGAACGGCGGGGGTGGGGGGTTGGGCTGGGGGGAAGCCCCTCTCCCCACACTTGTCTCCTCTCTCCTCCTGCAGGCGCACACATCGCATTGGAAGTGGGGCACCGCAAGGCATTGTGGACCGTTTAAAGGGAGAGGCCACCCTGAGCCACAACTCCCGCATCCAGGACATCTGGTCTGGAGGCGTCCTGAACATCCACACGAACTGACCTTCAAATCTGCTCACCTCACCTAAAGACACGATACCCGCAAATCTTCTGAATAGTACCCCAAACACACACACAAACCAGTGACTGTGTGTCTGTCTCACTTTCTCAATTATTTTCCATTACTCCCCTTTACTCCCAAGGAAGAAGGAAAACATTTAGCGCCCCCAGATCTGCGCCACGACTATAAATAGTTGTCCATAAAATGGTTATAACTACATCTCTGCATGATGGTGTACAATAAACAATACCATATTTTTGTGACGGACAACTGGCATGAAAGGACAACTCCTGAAGGGTAAAACTATAAAGAATATACACTTTAGGGCAGGGATGGGCAACTGGCGTTTGGAGTAGTTGGCCTGTTAGATTAGGCCTCTTTGGCATACAGTACTGTATATGATTAGATAGGTGACTCGAGCCAGGCCTTTATCTTGCTGTGACCTTTCTCTTGCTTTCACTCGGCTTCCCTTTTCTATGACACCCTTGGCACACTTTTTAGTTGATTTCAGTTAAGGCCATAGAGTCAGTCACACATAGTCACAAGGGCTAGGCACACTCCAAAAAATAATTTGTTGGGTTAACGTAATAAAATTATGGAAAGAATTTCCACCTAAATAAAATGCTGTCATTTAGCGAGATACAATTTTGTTGAACCACTTAGTCGTAAATGTGTTGAGTGGACATAAAGTATTTGTGTTGTTTATAAATATTTTCAATGTTTGATTCCAACTTCGTTTTGTTCAGGTTGTTACTATGGTAGAAGATTACTTTTTTCCCTTAGGTCAGATTAATTTCTATAATAAGAGTACAGGTATCTTATTTTGATATATTAGCTATATGAGGGAGGCAGAGTAGGTACAACTACATTCTTAAATGGTAAAATAACACTAATGCTGACTTAAAAAATACAATGAAACAAAAGTTAAATGTAAATACACAAAAATAATTCCATCGCAGTTACTGATGGTGTAGTGGTACACGCCTGAGTTGTGTGCGGGCAGTGTGGGATCGGTTCCCGCTCAGTGACGGTGTCTGTGTGTGTAACCTGTGGCTGGCTGGCAACCAGTTCGGGATGTAGTCTGCCTTTTCCCTTATTGTCAGCTGGGATAGGCTCCAGCACCTCCCCGCGACCCTGTACAGGATAAGCGGTTTGAAAGATGACACATGACACACATAATCCTGTCGCACGTTACTGCCACCTTCTGCTCTGGAGTGGCATTGCTTATGGGATCCCTATCTAAACCCATTGGGTTGTGTTGACATAAAACAATCATGTAGTTTTAAGAATTTTGCCTGTCAGGTTAAAACTGATAGAAACATGTTCAAGCACTAAACATGAATAAATTATGTCACAATTTAGTTGATAAAACAGACATCCATGTTGCTTTTTATGAGTGTGCAGAGTCGCTCACTTGTGGGTGTGAGGCCAAGAATATAAGAGTAGGAATAATAGGGGAGGAGGTTAGACCTTCTTCCGCAATCTTTCAGAGAAGGCTTCACAGCTGTGTCTTGATCTTTCTGGCATCCATTAAATAGTTCAACTGAGAATATGAAGTCTTCTGGTAGATACTATAATCATAATGAGCATTAAAGATAAACAACCAGGCAAATGTTTCCCCAGAACCTTTCAAAGCGGAAGGAAGGATGGATTTTGAAAGTAAACACACAAAATCAGGAACACTAGCAGGATTTTTTTTCTACCCGTGATGTGTGGATTATAACCTGTGCAACTGGCATGCACACAAAACTGCTGAGGGGAAAAATATTAATAAAACAAAATGTATTTTAGGATGTTTGTACACATCCGCACACTAACAATCTGGCAGAGCACCTTTTGCTGTATTGTACAGTACAGCTGCCTCACTGTCATGAGAGAATTGCCTTTTACTTGACATAACACTCTTTAATGGAAAGCCATTGTCACAAGCTTCCACTGAGCCCAGATTGTTACTCGCTACTGGGCTCTGACTGTGCCCGTCCAAAAATGGTATTTTCTTGTATAGATCCCATCTACCCATTTTATATATTGCTTGTCCTCACTAGGGTCACGGATGAGCTGGAGCCTATCCCAGACGACTGGGAGGGAGGGAGAACTGGTTGCCAGCCCATGTTTTTTCTTTTTTTTTTTTTTTTTAAATATATATTATTCACATGATGATTCGTACTGAAAGGCGAAATATATTTTCTTTCTTTTTCACCTTCACAGGAGACACTTTACGGGTTAAAAACTCATTCACTGCCAATGACATACAGTAATTATTTGTCTTTTCACAGTCCAGCCATTCAATCCTGGGATCTTATTTATATTTTTGCAAATTTTAATTTTTTAAAAATTAAACGTTAGGATAAAAGAGGGTCTGAAAATGTCAGGCAGTGAATGAGTTAAAGGTAGCATAAAATGAAGAAATATTTGTAATTCCCCTGAAAAGGCACACACAAGTACCCACATGCTTTTGCGACACTCGATGTATGTCTTTTGTCACATTTTTACACCAAAACAGCCTAGCTTGTATGACAAAGTGGCAGTGCAGTCAAAAATGACCTGCTTCATTTTTTTTTATACGATGCATGTGGAAATGTCATGACTATCCCTAACGGATTCTCTTCAACTCAACAGAGTATTTACCCAGATGGCCATGCAGAATTGATACGATTCATAATAAACAACACAATATTGTACAAATAATTTGAAACTGAAGAGTTACAACATACCTTGTTGTTTGTACTCTATGAGCAATGTTGGATGGCTACCCAGAATTCAGTAGCACCACATATTAAAATCTGTAGGTACACCATTAAATAAATCATTCAAACAAACTTATACAGACTGTTAAAGCCATTATGAATACATGATCAATAATTATAAAGATGGACATTGGCAATTGGCAAGGGATGCCTTTGAAAACCTTATAAAATATACATTTACTGCCCCCCAGTGGCAAGTTTGAATATCTATGGAATGTTGTGTCAAAATAAGAATGCCCTGAGAATGGGTTGTTTATTTGAATTGAGAAGACTGAACTTCTGGAAACTATTGTCAAACTAAGCCACTAAATACCGTTTTTGTCCCTGGCTAAACATAACAATGCTTGCTTACTTCACAAGCTGCACAAAGGGGAAAACATCAATGACTCAGAAATATACAGTTCCTGAGTTTAAATTCAATTTAGTAGTTCGGCATAAAACTTCACGTGCTGTGATTTCAAGTTTGAATGTATACATTAGCGTCACAGTCTTAGTAGGTAATGCCACAGATATATATGAAAATTGTCATCATGTCATCTTCCAAACCGCTTACCCTATACAGGGTCGCGGGGAGGTGCTGGAGCCTATCCCATCCTGGAGCCGCCCACCCGAACTGGTCGTCAGCCAGTCGCAGGGCACACACAGACACCGTCAATGATCGGGTACGATCCCACGCTGCCCGCACACAACTGAGGCGTGTTTACCACTACACTATCAGTGACCCGGAAAATGGCTTGATTCACAAATATTTTTATGTTTCATTAAAAAAAAGCAATTTTAGCGGAACACAACTAATTTAATCGTGATATCATATTTCATATATTGCTGGCGTCGAGCCAAAACCTTGTACCTCCAAAATAGTCCATTTTCAGGATACCCCAAGAATGGCAAATTCGTTCATCCATTAGTATTGCATCGTGAAAGAGAACAAGCAATTTTAAACACTTTAGATCGATGGTCAATAATGTGTAAAAATAACTCCCATGCGTGTGGACTGACCATTAGTTGTTGTTGTTTTTTAAATATGAAAACTCACCAAATTGTGGTCCAACGCCAGCGATATGTATGATTTAATGCCGCCCCGTGACTGTCTGGCAAGCAGCGGAGTCAATCCCGCCTCTCTTCCAAAGTCACCTTTGACAGGCTCCAGCTGACCCCTGTTCTAGTGCGCCAGAAGATGAAAGCAGACAGGATGGATTGATATTTTGACATCATTATGTGTGTGTGTGTGTGTCTATATATATATATATGTATATATATATATATATAAAATCACATGTTTCATTTACAATTTTCTACAAAGCTTGAATTATTCATTCATTCATTCATTATCCATACCGCTTATCCTCACAAGGGTCGCGGGCGTGCTGGAGCCTATCCCAGCTGTCTTCGGGCAGTAGGCGGGGGACACCCTGAATTGGTTGCCAGCCAATCGCAGTGCACACAGAGACAAACATCCGCACTCACAATCACACCTAGGGGCAATTTAGACAGTCCAATCAACATACCATGCATGTTTTTGGAATGTGGGAGGAGACCGGAGTACCCGGAGGAAACCCACGCAGGCACGGGGAGAACATGCAAACTCCACACAGGGAGGCCGGAGCCGGGATCGAACCCACGACCTCTGAACTGTGAGGCGGACGTGCTAACCAGTCGACCACCGTGCCGCCAAGCTTGAATTAATGTGGGAAAAAAATATATATTTTGATTCAAATTGTTGTAATAGCTTTCTTTGATCCTTGAATCCGATTATTTTCCTGTAAAATTCAACTGTTGAACGATACAGCAAAGACGTACAACTAATATGGTATTTGCAAAGTGCGCACATTATTTTGGATTCTCCAATGAGCCATCAAGCAACTTTTTAAAGTAAAATTACGTAAAATTCTGTCTTTGCGACCGTGACTCTCCTCTAATATTGGTTGCAAAAAGAGCAGATGTCACAGGGGGTAAATAAAACCGAGTTAACTGAGTTTCTTTTCAACGCTTTATAAAATTGAAATGAATCTCTATAGTTAATGTGGAAGTCAACCCAAACATAATTTTTTCAAGAATATGTTCTATGCAGGCCCACCAGTGGATACACAGCATTCTGATTAATATTACTTTTTGTTTTGTGGACCTGCGCTTTATTTACTGGGTTTTACACATCTACAAAATTAACACTTTATTTTCAGAGCTGGGCGCTCTGCCTATGTGAGACGGATGCCCGTTTTGCTGACGATTGATGAATGACGGGAAAAATTTTAAAATAGACGGACTAACCATAGACGGTAGCCCCTTTATTTAGTCTGCCATTCGTCAGTAGTCCATCATTAGTTTATTTTTCGCGGCGAGGCTTCAAAGGTCACGGCGAGGAAAATAGTGAGCTGTTGTTGCTTGGGCGACAGATTTGAGTGAGGGACCAGGCTGTGAACAGGCTTCCAAAGCGCTGTGTGTCACTATTTCTGTTCAAATATCATCCAGTGGGGCGTGGGGTGATAATGAAAGTTTAGTCGGAATCGCAGATGGAGGGAGGCCCGTTTAAAATTAGAGGCGTACCGGCCTACAGTATATATATCTTTTAAACCCCTGAAAAAAAGGTGGATGACGGACAACAGAAGGGTACCCACGCTGCAGACGGATAACAAATAACGGATGCTCAATTTGTAGTATAATGCGCAGCTCTGCTTATGTCGTGATGTGATGTTATTGTTTTTACTTTCAAGGTCTGACTGTAGGATTATTTCCCTTTTTAAAGAAGCCAACCCAAAAATGTTTGTGACAATATTATGTTCTATGTAGCCCCGCTAGCCTAAACACAGCATTCAGCAAAATCCACCCGTTTTTAGCCATCTCAGGGGGTAGCCATTTTGTTACTTTTGTCAAGTGAAAATGACATCACAGATGCTCAGGGCTCAGATAACGACCAATCACAGCTCAGCTTCAGCAAACAGGTGAGCTGTGATTGGTTGTTTCCACCGTGCCGCCACAAACGCAGTATTACCGGTAATCAGGATGCCTTTGTTTGAACTATTGGGTCTGCATAGAACATAATATTCTTGAAAAGAATAGACTTTCCCTTTAACTATGGAGGATTTTGTTAAAATAGTCAACATGTTTAAACAGTTTTGTATAAAACGTGATGAGAACAGTATTTCTTATAAACTTAGGCTCAAGACGTGTTTTACCGGCTACAGATGGTGACTCTCAGAATTGTGGTAACACAAAGTCTCTCTAATGGTATGTGAAAAAATAATTGCCTAAGTAAGTTCAGTACATTTGCATTTTTGATATTTAAGAATTGTTTATTTTCCATTTAACAGTTTTACGTACCATTTTTATATGCATTTTAGTTAGGTCATTATTGAAGTACAGCCCATATGCCTATATTTAAGCGCACCTCGCACATCCCGCTCACAATTCAGCGGTTGTGAGTTCAAATCCGGGCTCTGTCCTCCTTGTCTTGGTTTTTATGTTTTCCCCGTGACTGTGTGGGTTTTCTCTGAGTAGTCCGGTGTCCTCCCACAGTCCACAAATGATAGGCTAATTGAAGACTCTAAATTGTCCATGGGTGTGAATGCGAGTATCGATGGTTGTTTGTCTCTTTGTGCCCATCAATTGGCTGGCTACTAGTTCGGCATGTACTCCACCTCTCACCCAGAGTAAGATGGGATACGCTCCAACACACTTGTGACCCTTAAAGCAATAGCAATAAGTGGAACAGAGAATGGATGGATGAATTTAACACAATGATAATATTCAAACTGTGTATACTGTTGCATTGACTTTTTAGGACTAAAACCTGTATCGTACTTTATGAACACCTACGTGTACTATGCTACTGTATTTTAATGTTGTCCTGATGGCTGTACTTTTCCTGAGAATTAAGTATTTTTTGGAGGTCTTACTTGATATCAAAAAGCCTGTATATAAAATGTATTGATTGATGAATATATGGATCTGCATATAAACCAGAGTTACTACAGAACTATAACATTTTGATTTGGGATTTTGATACGGAAAAAAGTCAACCACAATGTGTAGGCTCAAGACATACTGGCGTGCCATTGGCTGCTTGGGCTGCCAAATTGTCCGATTGCCAAAAATTCAACGTTGTACTTATGTTCTTTTGTTAAAATAATGGATGAAAAACAGCAGTTTTCAGGAGTAAATATGCTCTATTTGAAGCCCATGTTTTACTTGCGTGCGTTGTGTAAATTGTGGCTGCGTGCATGCAAATCTAGCGCGCAGGAGGGATCCGAGTGATTGCGTAGGAAAACTGACTAGGGCTTGCCAAATCACTTCCCTGCTTTGGAATGACGTCCAACCGGGACTTTGCAGTTATATTTAGAGCCTATATATAGTGGAGTCGCCCCCTAGACGTTGTTGACTCTGCAGCAGGACAGCAGCACGGCAGCTTGTTCTGAAACGCACACCACGTGACCAACATATTTATTTTCTTCTTTCACTTAAATAAATAGACAAATATACGTCTACTCTAAAATAAGCAGGAAAATATTTCAAACAACCGAATAATCATTTCACGGGAGGGGTAGTAAACGATATGATGTCTCTATTGATTATTTTTATACATTAAACGCAACAAAATACACACGATTTGAATTTCAATGGCATTATAGTCGTTTTAGTCGCGGTAGAAGTGTGCTGAAGTGCTGTGGGACGTGTGGGCTAAAGTGGACTTGTCACCAGCGATGCTTTGTGGGTAAAGTGCGTCCCGGTATCCGCCCATATTCGCCAAAAGGAGGCCAACCTGAGCAGCTAGGCCGGTCGACGCTGGAACAAATGGAAAGTTCAATCGATTAGTTTGCTCACTTGTTTTTGCCTGTCCCTACGTGCTTTTGACACTAAGTAGACAGGTTTCATGCGGGCCTTTTTTCGTGGACCGGGCAATGCAGACATCTTGTGAAACGAGAGGACGATCAGCTTGACTCATTTTGTCGCCACTTCAGACGCGGAACTCCGTTCGTTTAAAGGTAACACAAATGGGGACGAGACACGGAGTTAGCTTCTTTTACGCTTTATTGACACATGATGCCAATAATCATAACCGGTCGTTAAATGCCTGAATAATGTTCTATTCGTGCGGTGTTGTTAGTGAATGTGGATCTCTTTTTATTGTAAACGCAAACTACGCCCAGTTGTGAACCGAATGTCGGCCCTGCAATGCAGCCCTTTAGGCTAGCTTGTCAATGGCGGCTTCAAACTTTTTACAATTCCCCCACTTTAAACTCAATGAATGATATTGATTTCCGGGCATACCAGGCCTAGACTGTTGCTTTTACGACTTGTTTTCGGCAATGGCTCTACAAACGAGTTTCAATGTAGTTTTAAGGTCGCGGGTTAGCTCCAAAGCTAGCCTAGCTTTTAGCACACTGTCGCCTGGTTGTTAGCCGGGTTCGGAGGTTTTCAGCCCACCAACCTGGCAACCTTGCAGGCTCCCAGTGTACGTTAAGTCGAATTCATTTGGGCGTTCGAAATCCGATTTGGGTTGCAAGTTTGAGCTTCGACGCGGCACCCCGGTTATACTCAAAGAGCCAAGACCTGTTAGTTATTATTAGTCAGACCAATGTAAATAAAAAACGTAGAGACAATTGATAAAATTGTCAGAGGGGCGTGCCGTTAATTTAACAATATGCCCACACGTGTGTACAATGCCATATGTCACTGAGTCCTGAATGTTAAGTATTACATTTGGTAGCTGGAGTGATTGATGCCAATTGGTATTTTTACGTATAGTTACACTTACGCTCAGGGTGCATCGCAACAAACAACAGTACTTTGTGTTGCGTTTTTACCTCTGTACACCGGCTGTCACTATAGGCTGGTAAGGGTATATACTACATTGGTGTACTATACAATGCAATGAATTTACTTTTTACTTCTTAATCAATACATCTCGAATGATGGTTGTAGTTGATGATTTTGTTTAGCCATGAAATGTAAACTTGTTGGGGTTTTTCCTCAAGGTGTAGTTTAGAAAGACAAAAACGCATCGCCATCATGCTGACTCATAGATAGAGAGATCATAGAGTACACAATAGTAACGACTTCATTATATTAAACTGTAATGAAAAAGCACCTTGTCAAGTAGGTGTGTGTCTGCTAAAATGATGACTTCACTCTAGCAAATTTGACAAAGACTGTTCTCTATAAAGAGCAAATAGCATGGTATTACGTTATGCTTACGGGAAATAATTTCCTGAAAATAATGACGTGCCTTCTTGATTATCCAGCCTGATCCTTTCGAGAAAACGTATAGCTTCAATTAGGGATGTCACAATATCGGCAATACTGTATTGTGATATTGCGATATTAAAATTGCCACCATATCGTCATCGTCGTGTCACGATATTAATAGCAGCAAATTTGTTTAAAAACCCAAATTGTTTTCCATTTGTGCAGTTCCAGCACCATCTGGTGGTTAGTTTATTAGTGCGGTTTAACTTGATGTGACGTTTAAGACCCAGGCTAATCGCTAGATGAAAGGAGAACATAATACATTTGAGTTCCTCCACAAATCGACCCGATTCACACTGTGTGCATGCATTAGCTATTAAGTGCCTCAATATTGTGGATCATTGTGTCTTTGTAGGTCATTTATATACAATGAGCTTAATGTTAACTGTACTATTTGAACTATATGTATAATTAGGACCACAGCTAATTAGCATTGTGTAGAGACATTTACATGCAGATGCTCATGTTTATTGTATTTGTTTCGTGTTCTACAGAAACCATACACACACCCACACAACCAAAGTAAACAGAAATTAAAAAGATTGCTCACATGAACAAAACTATGTTCGAATCAATAAAAGGTTCCATAAATCCTTCATACCAGCAAATATTTTTCAACATCTCCGTTGGCCCGCTTCAGCCGAACACAGCATTGTGAACTACTTAGACCATGATACTTGGCACTGCTAAGCCAGCGCATAACTGGCCAAGCCGATTTCTTTGTGAATGCTGTTATGTACAAGAACAGAATATTGCGATTTTTTTTTTAATGTTTTTTTTTTTTTTTTTTTAAACAATATTGTGAGCGTTTTTATAGTATTGTGAGCTTTTTATATACTGCCAACCTCTCCACAATATCCTGATAATTATCGTATCGTGAAATTCGTATTGTCATATTATTGTATTGTGACATTTGGATATCGTGACATCCTTAGCTTCAATGCAGTGCACAAATATCAGCACATTGACCAATATTATTGTTGGAATTCAGGAAACGTCAAACAATTTCATTAACTATGCAGGCGGCTCGTTAAAATAACTTAAGTTTTTGATGATAGGCCTATACTTTTCTTTGGTGCTCCAGGTGAATCATGACAGAATATAAGCTGGTTGTGGTGGGAGCTGGTGGCGTTGGCAAGAGCGCACTTACGATTCAGCTCATCCAGAATCACTTTGTCGATGAATATGACCCCACCATTGAGGTAAGTATGTGTACACGCATGGATATGCATGTTCAGTGTGTTAATATATCGTCGCTGTCCTGTGAAAAACGTGTCGCTCTTTTGTCTGTTTTTTTTTCCTTTTTTATCTTGATGGGGTTTCTAGGTTCTAGCTATCCCATTAACTTGAACATAGGGCTGTTCAGTTAATCGAAATTCAATTACGATTTCGATTACGCTCCACGATTACAAAATTGTCATAAACGTAAAAAAACGATTATTAATACTAATTTTGAGTTGTTTTGAGGCATGCGCACACGAGTTACTCCGCCGCGCCGCCCTCTCTAAACCAGCTAGCCCGCACCCCCGGGTCACACTGCACACGCTCCTACTAAACGTTTTAACAGATTAACAGACCTAAAAGTGGCCCAAGACCCGCCACAGGAACGACTTGTAAACAAGCAAGGCAAGTTGAAATCGCTTATTTGGTTACATTTTGGGTTTGCCGTAGAGGACGGCGAGCAAAGACGTATAAAGTGCAAATTGTCTCTGCATCCACCGGCAACACAACAAATCTATTCAACCATCGTTTGGTTTACGATGAAGTTATGATACACCAAATCAAAAAAACACCCGAGTTAGATTTGGCGTCATCTGCAACGTAAATCTCAGTCGTTGAAACCAAAAATAGAAACCATGCTAAACATTATTACTGTGACTTATTACATTTCTTGTGTAGTCTATAATGTTAAGTCAAATTTTGTGTTCATTTTTGTTTCAAATGCAATTTGCAAATATATTGGTTATGGTTACATATTGTAATACAGTTTATATATGGCCTACTGTAATTTAGAAGTATTGTATAGATTACATACTAGTATGTAACAGTCAACATTTAAATTAGTTTGACCCAATCAGCATATTAAATGTATAATTGATCAGAAGCAAATTACTTTAACTTTGTTTACTATGTGTAAATATGACTTTATAAACAAAACAAAAAAGGCTCCAGACAAAGGTCTAAATGTATAGATGAATAGCACATCTGTTATTCTGTCAAAATTGGCATTTTACTCCAAGCAGTTTACTACTTTGGCAATTTATAAGTGCATAGCAAATTAACTTGTTTGTTTATACAGGAAACCATACTTTAATTTATACATTTGCACTTTAAATCTTTTTTTAAATAATTTAATAAATATTGTTGGGTCCAAAACTAACTTAAATTATTATAGCGCTTCAAAGAATTATGTCTTCATTCATATTTTTTTTCATAATCGAGCAGCCCTACTTGAACGTGTAAAAAACAAAAAAAACAAAAAACCAAACAAAAAAAAAAAAACCAAACAAAAAAAAAAAAGACAAAATTGGACATAAATGTTTTTCACAGTACAGCGACGATATGCATTTTTGTTGCATCCCTGTTTGTTTTCACCCCATTGTTTGTATTTTGTTGGGGGAAAGAGCAATGATAAACTCCTCTGTAAAAGTACCGGTATTTCTAACACGTTCTTCGAGTTTTTAAGTGTTAAAGACACCAAACAGGTTTTTAATGTCCACGTGACTGCTTGCTAGCTTTCTTAAAGGCTGAGTCTATTTAAGTAGGTTGCTCTCATGATGCCAGTTATTGATATGTAAAGATTAGCTCTGCATGTTTAATATGATCACTGCTGGCTCAGATCCATTCATCAAATAATTCTCAGTGTTTTTGTGAGGGTTTGTGCTTGTGGTCAACATCAACTTTGAGTGCTTTATCTTGACTTTCTGTCAAAACAATATAGATTTATGCATTTGTGAAACTAAATAGAGCTGTTTTAAATATTCTCATTATTTTCTACTTTTTACAAGATTGTATTGCACAGTTTACCTTTGTTACTTGTGACATAAATGACTCAACGTTTGTTTCCCGTTTTTTTTTTTAGTTCTTCACAATGTAATATTTTCTTTTCACGTCAAATTGTCTTGCCACATAGTAGCCAAAGTTATTGGCATTACAGGAACCTAAACAATCAATCTTAATATAATATAATATATAACAAACAAAGGGCCTCAATCTACTTGGAGTGGCTTGCGAAAATATTCAGCCCCCTTGAACATTTTGGCCTTTTGCCACATTTCAGGCTTCAAACATAATGAACACCAAGTGGGACACAATCGTGAAGTGGAACGTAATTCATGCAATATTTAAAATACAGAAATACACTGGGCGTTTAGGGAAATTCTAATATTTTCCCAACATTCCCGATGGCCACCCCACCCCTGGATGGATGGATGGATGGATAAATTAATTAAAAGGGAAATCCCTCCAGCATGGAATAGTCCTTTCGCATATGTGCAATTATGTAACTATGGTTCTCTGAGTCCTGAATGCTGCCAGAATGTCATGTCACACGGAATCCTCATGTTCGCGCGAGAAAGTTCTGAGGGTATGGTCACTCATTGCTCGGAGAAGGTCCAAAGTCTCATTTATGTAATTGCATCATTGGTACCGAGTCCCCGTGCTAAACTTACTGTTGGGCAGAATTATTAAAAACTGGAGTATCTATAAGCTCCACTCTTAACGATTCTGTTAACTGACTTTGAGAAATGACTCAAATTATTTTTTGAATTGTTTAGGCTATATGAATGTTATTTTGCAGCTTCTATCTTTCTGATCTCATTTCTTACTAGCAAATGAAATTATTATATTCGTCTAAGATGCATTTTCAGAATCGGCGTTGATCCATTTTAATTCTATCGAATAATCGTGTTTGGATAGAAAAAAAAAACGCTTTTGTTTTTGCTTGGTTAAAGAACAATTATGAATACAGAAGGGAAAATAAAGCATTTAATTTAATAATTAATGACCAACTGGTTTTCCTTTTTGGATAATCAACATTGTTTTTTACCTAAATTTAAACATAGCAGCAAAACTGTATTATCTTTTATAGAAACATTAGTGAATATGGTACGAATATGTAGGGCCGCTGACATCAATTATTTCGTAGGTGTTGAATTTCTGGGAGAACCTCAGGTGATAACTGTTACGCTAATGTAAACTTTTGTTTATTCTTGGTTTGAGTGGTCATGCCTCAAGTAAGACGGATTGATTACGTCGTCTTTTCTTTTGCTGACTATTGTATTATGTTTTTTGCCATAATGCGACGACACGAGTTGTCAGCGGGTGATAGAAATAAGTAGTGACGCACAATTCTGTCTCAGCAAGCTTAAACTAATCCGTTTGGTGGCCTTCTCTTTCAGGACTCTTACAGAAAGCAAGTGGTGATTGATGGGGAGACGTGTCTACTGGACATCCTGGACACTGCAGGTCAGGAGGAGTACAGCGCCATGAGAGATCAGTATATGAGGACCGGGGAGGGATTCCTCTGTGTCTTTGCCATCAACAACACCAAGTCCTTTGAGGACATTCACCACTACAGGTGAGTGAAGTGGTGGCCTTAATTGAAATGTCATCCTTTAAAGTGGACATGTTAAGGTAAACTGACTTCACCTAACATATTCCGCGTTGTCCCAGTCATCCCATTTTGTTCATGGCTGCCCACATTTCAGGAAGCCGGCAGCGTAGTGTAAAAATAGCGTTAGTTTTCTTACATCAAACCCTCTCCTTGTTTACAGCGTTTTTAGCACGGGAGGTGGGGGCAGAGATTTGTTAGCGGATCGTTAGTGTGCAAAGCTATGACTGTATTAAAATCTGTTACTGTCAATGTCCAGAGAACAAATAAAGCGGGTGAAGGACTCCGAGGATGTCCCCATGGTTCTGGTGGGCAACAAGTGTGACCTCCCGTCCCGGACTGTGGACACTAAACAGGCTCAGGACTTGGCACGGAGCTACGGCATTCCCTTCATTGAGACCTCAGCCAAAACTAGACAGGTATGAGTCCAGGCGCTTGCACATGTACATACAAAAACCTTTTCGGTGCATTTTATCCTAACCTATTGTAGTTTTCTCGTAAATGGTCCTGCTCATTTAGATTTATTTTGCAAGTTTGTGTTGTTTTAATGGCAACATTTTTTTACAGTGCTGTGAAAAAGTATTTTTTTTTTTCCCACATTTGTCACACTTAAAATGTTTGATTATGTACCATTTTCAAATTTTTCACAAAGACAACTCAAGCAACGATAAAGTGCAGTATCTTTCATTGTTACATTAAATTACAGCAAGTCGTCCAGTTCCTGGAGTAGTAAAGTCATGCCAGACCGCCATGCTGCTACTACCATGTTGGCATAGTTTTTTTAATTTTTTAATTTATTTTTTTTAAATGTTGTTAGTTTTAAACCAGATGTAAAAATGATGGCTTTACTTTTTCTCAGGGCCTTCCCCCCCCCTCTTAATAAAAAGAAAAAAAATTGCTGTCACTTGGGTTGTCTTTGTGCGATGATAATATTGGCTTGAGGATCTGAAACAAGTGTGAAAAATCAAGAAAAGTGATTACTTTTTCATTGCATTGTGAATGAAAAGATATCAGTGTTCTGGCTGAGTTAAAAGTTCATTTGTCTGGGCGTACTAATGCCATGCTACTGTGTGATGTATACGTGAGATTACTTCAGGGCCACATGTAAAGTGGCCTGTTTCATAAATAATCAACAACTGTAACTGATCAATGTCAGTAATTCGTCTTTGAGGATCAGGGTAATTGATTGTGGTTACAGCGACTCGGTGTTGGAATATTTCCCACAGTCTCATTAGTTTAATCTGAATACGTTTGTGTTGTGATTGGTGGCTGAAGCAGTGAGACACTTACTTGCTTGGTCACTCTGATTTGTTCTGTTATGGTGAAATCAGCACAATGATTTCATTCTCACATCAGGCTCCTTCTACTACCCACCCATCCCGCCAGTATTTTTTCCTCCACAAGGTGATGCTGTTTCACTCAACTTTTGATGCCTCTGACTTCCAACGCCTGCTTTTCATTGAGTTGTTTTCCCTGTGGAGAAAACGGCGACAGCGAATGTCCCTTGTAGATGATTAAAAGTAGCCATTTAGCTATGTTGTGAGCAGACAGACTTAAAGACCATAACGAACTATGTTCTGCCTTTGAACTAAGTTCTAAACTTGAATGATAAATACCTCGATACGCAGTGTGATACAAATGTTAGGCATCACGGCATGATACAAATATTTTGTGTGTATTCACTTAATAAATGAAGTATTGTAGTGCCAAAGGTTTTAATGCGTTATAGATGCTAAAATGGAAGGTAACCACAACCAGAAGGAGGTAAGTTTGTACAGTAACTCACATAGACCATGAGTTGCCTGCACCTTCTGTGTCTATACGCTGTATGAAGCTGTACAACGTGCCCCCCCCCTCCCCCTTTGTATTGGTCACTACTGAGGGAAGTTGTGTCTCATGCTGCAGAGAGTGGAAGATGCCTTTTACACTCTGGTACGGGAGATCAGGCAGTATCGCCTCAATAAGCTCAGCAAGGAAGAAAAGACGCCGCGCTGTGTCAAGCTTAAAAAGTGTGTTGTGATGTGAATGGGGTAAGTGTCAGCAGCCTCGCCCCCCCCCTCTGCCGCCAGCTCTTCTGTGTTTGTACGTTCAAACTGGATTGTGGAGACTAAGGCGCAGTGGTGTTGTATTCTCCATGCTAAGGTGCAGATTTCTGCTGGGGCTGTGGTGAGGTGCTAACAGGCGCCGGCGGATGATTTCTGTCTGCGTCTGTATCTCTGTGTCATGGCTTAATGTAATCTTAAATTGGTGTCACTTTGACTTGGTATCGTTGAATTTTCTTCTTTCCATGCTTGTATACTCTTGGTCCAATCTGGGGTTTTTTCAATTAATTCCACACACTCTCTGGCCATGGCCCATGACATTAGGCAGATGTGCACAATCTAATGAAATATCACACCGCAATACATGTATCCATGTTCGACTGCTTATTTTGTTTATTGTCACGGGTAACTTTTTGCGAGAGGAGGGATACTCACAGGACTGGCTAATCACAAGATAGGATACGTCTAGCGGAAGAAACCACTCATTCTCACATTCATGCTTATTGGCAATTTGAAGTCTTCATGTTATAATGTCTTAGGAATGGAGGAAGCTGGCAGACCCTGAAAATTGGATACAATGATGGAAACGCATGCAAAAGGGCAGAGCAAGGATTCGAACCGAGAACCTCCTGTAACCCATATGTGCTCGCCACATGCATAAAATAAAAGATGCACTGATGGATCAAAAGTGAGCTTTTATAAAGGCAGAATATTGTTCTTGTTTTTAGTCTCTTAGGTTGTACAGAAGTACCTAATTTTGTGGCTGGTGACATGACGGTAATTAGGGTTGCAAACTCATGATTATTTTTAGTTATCGAATAATCTGTCAGTTGTTTTTTCGATTAATTTAAAAATCTGGAAAAAAAAACGTTATTACTTGATTGAAAAACAGCACCTTTCAAATTAGCAGCGCACGAACAGGTTTCTGCATGAAAATCCTAGAAAATGTAAAGTAATACATTATGAATAGTTTTAGATATAACATTTTTTTTGTTACACCCCTACCGATTTATTCATGATACCGTAGTTCTATTTAGATCGCTGATGACCAGGATTACCACGACTATGCATGTGCAGCAAAGACAGACAGACAGTCAATCAATCAATCACTTTATTTATCTCCAGAGGTCAATTAAAAGGCACGGAGAGTAGCAGAGTTACAGTGTCAAATAAATAACCCATAAAGCACACAGCAAAAATCCAAGCCTAACTCATGTTTGAAGCGCTGGGATGACAACATGCTGGATAAGGGAGGGATTGGAGTTTAGCAGAGGGGTCACTGATGGAACTAATGTGGACTTCCTTCTTTGAGTCTCACCACAGCCTGCGCCCCGAGGACAGCCACTCAAACTCCGGGACCAGAAAATGAGCCTGTTCTCTAAGAATCTCGTAGGCAACTTTTCATGACCGATTGCACAAAGCAGGAAGAGATTTCACTGTCTGGCCAATCATTTTAGAAAATAACACAGTTGTTACTCTGCTCAACTGTGAGTGGTTTTCTACAGAGAAAAGAGTATAACCAACAAAGAATACTCTCAAAGGCATAATTAACTGTCATGATGTTTTTACTGAACTCAAATGTCCTTAATTAAGTTATTGCCTTTTAATGGCATTTACCAAGAGCTCTTAAGTGTTATTTGTAAATTCAAGCAGTTCATCAAAGATGGTTCCCAGATATTTATACTCAAGCCCACAGACTTGCGCTGGATGGTAGAAGATACCACCTCTGCAAGTTTCCTCTGTTTGTCCAGAAAAGTCACAGTCATGTCCTTAGTTGTTGTATTCATATTGAGCTCTAAGCAGGAGTCCTCTCACCACAATGTGAACTCCTGCAGGACCATGACCCAAAGGCTAGGTTCACACCGCGGGTCTTAATGCGCAATTTGGATTTTTTTTTTTTTTTTTGGAAGGGTTCATATTACATTATAATTGCGACCTCGGCCTTGTCTGCTGTATGAACACATGCGTCACCAAAGTCGCATGCGCAGAAGAAGAGACGTGTTTGCGGAAGTAAATATTGTCCAGCATATCGGGGCATTTAGCGAAGCGATTGTATTTAGAAGTAAATACAGTATTTGGGGGAAATTATGAGGCGAGGCTTTAATATCTCATTTCATGGAGAAATCACAAACGATGACGTCATGTCGTAACCGTGCGTAAAAAATGAATCGATCTGAGCCGTGGCTGAATTACTACTATCACCATAAATGTGCACTTCATGCTTCAAGTGGGATTAAATTAAAGTAAAATATAAAGTCAATGTTGTTACTCAAAACAACTTTGCAGATTTGATCCCCCTGCTGCCAGCACTTACCCTCTGCCTGCAAGGAGCGCATTTTGGCCTTTAGACCACAACCGCATTGAAAAAAAAATTGGAAAAGTAAGTATCCGATTTAGGACAACATATGAAAGTGACCCTGGTCGGATTTGAAAAATTTCGGAATTGAGCCATTCAGATCTGATACAGGTCGCATATGGGCAAAAAAAGCCAATCTGGGTCGCATTTGCCTGCGGTGTGAATCTAGCCAAAAATGCAGGGAAAGTAGAGGACAGAGTCATCAGCAGACTGAACCAACTCCCGTATTTTCCGGACTATAAGCCGTAGCGGCTCATTTTTTCCTAGGTTTTGAACCATGCGGCTTATATACCGGTACAGCTATTCTGTGGATTTTTCTCCCACAGCTAGGGATGGTGTAACTGGAATTACAATACAATACAATAGCTAATAACAGGATGTGACTGCAGGTGGAGGAGTTGAACAGGCGAGGGAGCTATGCATTAGGTTAAGCACTAGGCGTTGTATTGGCTGGTATGCAGAAGTAGAGCAATAAAAGGACGTTAACTGACAAACTGGACTGGCAGCAGGCATTGAAATGAAGATAAGTACAGATTATTTGCTCTTGGTTCTGTTCTGTCTTAATCACCAAAATTGCTACCGTGTTAAAAGGCAATGTTAGGAAAGAATCTGTTCAGGTACATGTGAATTTGCAATTCAAAATCATCCTGTTAAGGCAGTAAATATCACATTTTTCAACATAGATAGGTGCGGCTTATGTTTTTTTTTTTTTCCCCGTTTTTTTTTTTTAAATAGAGTGGGTGCAACTTATATAAAGGTGCATCTTATAGTCCGGAAAATACAGTAACTGTTTGGTTGAGGCGACCTACAGTCGTCTGTGTACAGCGGGGATTCTTGAAGACTCTAAGTCATAACTACAATGTGGCCCACGACATAAGTTTGATACCCCTGCTCTAAATTGTTTGTAGGTGTGAATATGAGACTAAATGTTCCCTGTGGTTGGCTGGCGACCAGTTCAGGGTGTACCCTGATTCTCGCCCAAAGTCAGCTGGGATAGGCAGCGAGGACAGCTGTACACAGAACGGATGGACGGAGATTATTTGTTTTATGAACATCGCTAGCATTGCTAATGGACTCATTGCAAAACAGAAACAGTGCCTTGGGTATACAAAGGTACTTGTATACAGTAGCTCCAAATAACAAATATTCACACACAAACACTGTGGCAACATACACAAACAGATTATGAAACAATACTCACTGACATATTCTTCCTAAACTGTGAAACACGAGTTCAGTTGCGACTTTCTTAAATTGGTCTTTCATGTCATGAAGTTATCTGCATGCGTGGCCCCATCACTTTTATTGATTCGTTGTTGAGCGCCAGCTAATATACAAAAGAAATACTACTTGAGCAAAAAATTACATTCCAAGAATAATATGATATTTTTAAGTGAAGTTAGGAGAAAGCCAAAGTTGGTTCTATTGCAGAGCACATGGCTGCCCCCATCACCATCCCCAGCTTCTGGCCAAGCTACTAGTGTCAAAGTATGCCAATGTGCTGAAATCAACACACTGAAAAGTGTCTGGGCTCATAAGCCAACTTGGGTGATTAATGGAGATCACGCTGAATTTGGGACTCAATCGTTGGCTGAGATCTTTCTGTGAGGGGGGGGGTGGGGTCGCGGCTGTGATCAGAAGTTGGCACACGTCTTGTGAATGGAGGTTAAAGCGTGTGTTTGTTTTTTTGTTACTTTTCCTTGCTGACAGAAATTCCTCTTGGCAATTGCCCCTTTTTTTCCCCCCTCCTCTCAACTTGAAGTCACCACACAGCTATGACATTATTTACACTGTTCTCACTGAAAAGTAGCTGCATTTACTTTTACTTTAAATTAGTTTATTCCCTTATAGTCATAGTACAGCCTGTAGGATAAAAGCTATATCACAACAAGTTAGGTATATTCGGCTTTCAGGATGAAGCTAAAATTCACTGTCTTGACACTTGATCTTAATTTGACCTTCTCTAAACTTTTGAATGCACGTCCATCTGCTCTGTTTCAGTATTTTTGAACAAGATAATCTTCTCTGACAAGGAGCAGGAACAGGTGTTTGAGCCATGAATTGACCAATACATTTCCCGGTTCATTTGGAATTTGTGCTCTTTACCATGCGGTTCATATGTTGACATGGAACCAAGACGGCACCTAATGATTGATTAACAACAATACCTCCCCAAAGTGGATGTTCTCAGAGGGAAGTGGCCACTCAACATAGCGTATCGGTGTCATCAGCAGGTTGCCACAGAGATATGCAAAGACTGGAAGCGTCACAGAAAAGAATGGAAGTGGATAGATACCCTTGGATGTTTATTGGTCGATTCATGGGTCACACACCCCTCTTGTGATTTTTGCTGTTCATCTCCTTGATAAAGAACAGCAAGTTCAAAGTTCAAGTTCAATTCAAAGAGTACTGAAACATTGAAAAGGTGGACGTCTATATTCAAAAGTTCAGAGGTCAAATTACTTTAACTACTAAAGGGATCCTGACATTCACCAAAAGTTGAATATCCCTCATTTTTTTTCCCTACGTAATAGATGGATAGTGTATGTTTGTAACGTTCCAACACAAGTTTAACTAGCTCCATGCCAAATGTTTTAACCCAAGGAAGATGCTTCAGTCCCCTTTCAGATTTCTCCTCCCGTACTTTTCCGAGTCTTGTATCAGGGACTGAATTGGACAGATAGCATCTTATGCTGTTCCCACAGAAACCGCACATCCAGAAGAGTTGCCATCCATTAACGCGCATTCACATTTTATTTCTTGCAAGTAACTGCAGCTACTTTATGCGATATTGGAGAGGAAATGGTTGACCTTCGCATCTGACCATTAGCAATAATGGATTTACCTTTGAATTGTGTCTCTGCGTCTCCTGGCGCAGTTGTAACCTTCTTTTCATTGTTCTTACAGGGAGTCGACGATGCCTTTTACACGTTAGTACGAGAAATCCGCAAGCATAAGGAGAAGATGAGCAAGGAGGGCAAAAAGAAGAAAAAGAAGTCCAAGACAAAGTGCACACTCATGTGAATAAAAAGTCCTTTTGCAGATAGACTAAAAAAAAAAAAGAAACTATGTTGAACAGGAAAAGTAATACATTTTGTACATCACACTAAATTATTAGCCTCTTTCTCAATACCCACTGTAACTAATACTAAAGCTGACCCACTTTTTCTGCCTTCTTCTTTGCTACTTGGACTCCAATAAGTTTTATTTCCTGTTTAGTGCCAGTTACTCACACACAATGGTTTGATTTTTTTTTTTTTTTTTTTTTCCCCTCCCCCCTTAAGATGTTGGTAAACTGTCACAGCACATGCCTGTCAACCTTTTCCATGATTATTTAGGTCTTTCGGCAAAGGTTTGTGTCCTGGCATGCCAAAGAACTATTCATCCCGCAAATGTGCTAATGTCACTGATATGTATGCATGAAATCCTTTACTAGTCGTCAAATGTTCTAACAACTTAAAATAGCTATTATCGATTTGTTTGTATCTTGTGGGGAGTGACCTCTTCACCTACGTTTGTTTGTTTGTTTGTTTGTTTTTTGCATGCATTTTGTCTCTGACATGCGTTTAAGGCTGATTGAGTGGGCAGCATTGACTGCGGACCCGATTCAACATGAGTTTCGTTGATCAAGTCTTCAGTAATGTTTGAGTTGTTTGTACATGACTAATTATACGATCCTCTATAGACCTGAGCTTTATTTGCTGGGTTTTGCACATCCACAAAAGTAACACCTTATTTCGTTATGTGCTGTTATTGTTTATACTGTAAAGGTCTGACTGTAGGATTATTTCCCTTTTTAAAAGGGGAAGTCAACCCCAAAATGTTCTTGACGATATGTTTTATTTAGCCCCACTAGCCTAAACACAGCATTCTGATTAATAATACGTTTGTGGAATACTCAGCTTCAGAAAACAGGTGACCCGTGATTGGTTGTTGCCTGAGCCCTGAGCGACTGTGATGTCATTTTCAGTCGACAGAAACTGACAAAATGGCCGCCCCCTGAGATGGTAAAAAAAAAAAAAAAAGTGGATTTTGCTGTTTAACACAAATTCTACACGTGCAATATTAATCAGAATGCCGTGTTTAGACTAGTGGAGGCACATAGAACATATTGTCAAGAAAACGTGGGGGTTGACTTCCGCTTTAAATTTTTAAAGTAGTGAAAGGCAGACATTGATAATGTGCAGTGTCACATTTTTTAACATGATGCCCTCATTATTTTTTAGGTAAAATGAGATTTTGCATTCCCCAGTACAGTATAACCTCCTCAAAGACCCAAAGCTTAGAAGTGACATTCAAAGCGGCCATGGAGTGTTCAGGTTGCGGGCAGGATGATGCAGCTTTCCAACATGCTGCTTGTTCAAGGAGTATCCAAATTGATTTTGTTTAATAGATTTTGTTTTCAGGTTTTCCTTTTAAGGATTTAACCCGCTCAAGTGTTTGCAATGATTTCAGATTATTTGGACATGAGTCGTCCAGGAAACTAATTGTTCACTTTCTCTGACAAAGTTGTGTAATGTCTTGATATAAATGAGGCACAAATTGCCATAAAATGAACCTCTCCTGGGCAATATTGTTTAAAAATGAAACAGAAATCCATGCTTCTCTTGTGGGTCAGCTTTTATTTTGCCTTTCCATGCTTTTTTGTTTTGGTTTTATTTTTAAGCTGATTCCCTTAAGGAGATGAGTCTGCCTCCCATGTTTGCATCAGATGCTCTGAAGATGGCAGGGAGAGCCAAGACATGATCCGATTGTCTGCATGTGCTCAGAACATGCGTAGGATACTGTTAGAGCGTTTCAGAATTTCAATGAGACATATTTTCTTTCGGTTGTTTTGATTATTCACAGAGAGGAGTTTGAATGACGTTTAAAGACTTTCACAATCAGTGTTCTGCTGGTTAAAATTTAGTGGCCCATTATGTTTACCAAAATGGCACAGGCCACTCGGAGTGTCGTTGCACCAGTGAAAAGTTCTGACCACTGGGGGTCAGTCTAGGCATCTTATAGGGTGTTCAAAGTTGTCTTTTTACCAAACCTGTTTAAGTGTTTTGTTTTGATCCCCGATTGCGTGCCAACAGCTGATTTTATTGCTCACATGAATCACTTAAACCTTGATCATTTAACAACCTTTGTATATTTGTGATACTGAAAGGTGCATATTTTGTAAATTGGTGTGTGTCTTGCAGAATGTTGCTTTAATGGACTTTGTCTGCGCACGGTGTGTGACTAGTGTGTCTGTGTCTAGGGTTAGGGGAGTGAATGAATGGCCACTTTGCAACATGTCGAGTGGTGATCTGATCTCAAATGCGTCTATTTTTTGCCATGAATCTCACCACTCCTATTTAATGTGTATTAAAGAACATCAAAAGGAAGCTGACTCAGTATCTTTTTTAAGGGTTTGAATTATACAGTAGAATTAATTACCTGTAGGCATTAGACCTGCTTTGCTAGAAATGAAGAGGAAATAAACGTTTGTGGCAAGTGTTCAAGCCACAATTCAACTCTAAAATGAAATGAACTCATTTTCGCCAGAAATTTCTTTTAAAAAGGTAATTCAGTTTGCCATTGCGTCATATTTTCTAGCCTGTAACTGAATAACGTATTTAAAAATATATGTACTTGGGAGTACAGTACTGGACTACTAATTACCAAATGCAATGCGAAACATATTTTGTACTATCACGCCTGGCCAGCAGGGGGCAATGTTTATGCAGGTTTATACACAAGTGAAAACAAAAATTATAGTTAAAGGGATCAGAGAGCCGACACGGTTACAATAACAAGCTCAATTTACGTGTTTTTTTTTTTTTTTAATCAGGGAAATCATGTTAGCTCTCATCTGAACTTTATCAATTTGTTTTGGAGAAATCAGTGAAAAACTAACTTATTCAGGAACGCCTACAAGCAATGAGCAATTTGACCACACCCTTTAAATTTTTTTTTAACTATTTTAATAAATGCCGAATATAATAACAAATTGAACATAATTTGCATTTTAACACACATATACAAAAAGAAAACAACGCTAGGGGGTAAACATAAAATACCATACAAGAAGAAAAAATTGTTATTTAAATAAAAATATTAGATTCAACACAAGCAGAAATAGTTTTTATTGCTTTCTGTTTCAGAGAGTATCTAATTGAAAAGATATAATGTTTGAATTCGTTGAAAACAGTGAAGCTAGGAATCCTTCCCATGACCTTACATTTATGAGTATGAAATTTTGCCATTATTAAAAGTAAATTAATGAAATACAATTTAGATTTTCTCACATTTTTTCCACCAAAACCAAAAAGCACATTCTTCCAAAATAACACAAAACTTTTTTCAATATAATTTGTTGTAAAGATACTTAGGTTACACCATAAAGTTTGTACTGAAGAACATTGCCAAAACAAGTGAATCACAGTTTCAGGAGAGTCAGAACAGAAGTTACAATTTATATCGATGTCTTTCTTTTTTTGAATCTAGTCTTTATTTGGATAAATCCGATGAATTAAATGACACTTCTTTAATCTTATTTGTAATTAGATAACGATTAGGTAAGAGCCAGACATTCTTCCAACCTATATCATCCACAAAGCCAGACCAGAATGTGATCGCATGAGGGACTGAGGTAACATTTTTCTGAAAGAGTACTCTTATTTTGTTTTTGTCAGGTTTGGAAAAATATATTAAATATAAAAAATATTCAGACAAAAAAACTATCATATGAAAAAACAGTACCATTCTTATTAAATAACTGATCCCCCATATAATATTATTATTAAACCAAGTTTCCATGAAGAGAGTCTTATGTTTATAGAGAATGTCCTTGTTATTCCATAAATAGTAAATATGGGGCGAAAAATTGTGCTTGTAAATGAGGGACCAAGCTGAAATGGATTGGCGATGAAAATAAGCCATCTTTATGGGTACCTTGTCAATATCATAATCACACACTAGAATTTTTTTTAACCTGCCCATACTAGAAAGAATGCTGAGGTATGATATTCCATATGGAGGTGGGATTTGTAAAAAAATGTTTTAGCCATTTTATCTTAAGTGTATTATTCAAAGTGTAAAAAAAATTAATAAAAATTGACCACACCCTCTCCCCTCCCTCCATGCTTTGTGTGACGTTGCGATAGGGACTGATTACATTTTGTTATTCAGTCATTGTGCATAACGTCGCTAATATTGTCAATATAATGGCGATCAACCATGTGAACATCTCTTAGGCCCACTTTAACCTGTGAAAACATCATAAAAAGATTAGTTTTTCCATATCTGACCAAGAGCAAAAGAGCAAGAAAAGAGCAGTCTACATGCAGCTGAGGTGCACTTAATTGTCACATACGTCGTTTCATGTCATAAGTCACCAAGATACTCAAACCCATTGCGTTCCAAGAAGCTTTTTCGTTAGCTGAATTGCTCATTGCTCAGGTTGTCATAGATTACATTTAAAGTGTTAGCTTGACTGACTTTTTCTCCGAGGTCCACCCCAGCGCCGTCTATCCGAAAATGAGGTGCGTTGAATGGCCATACTCGGCTGAAGAGACGGCCTTGCTGGAAGTCTTTTAATCTTTCCAAGTCCAACTTTGACATTTCGACAAGCCGACCTACGGACCTAATATTTATCCAAAATTGACGCACACTAACCGGCCCACTCGCACGGCAATGCCGCTGTATCTCTGGACAGAATTCAAGCATTTGCCGCAACGAAACCTCCTCTGTAGCAAACACGATGCTCCTGGCTGGCTGACCGGCCGTGGCAAACACGGCTAAAGGTGGACACGGAGCTTCTTGGCAGCCTAGATGTCTTTTCAAAGTTTATACCTCCATCCATTTTCTCTAATCGACCACTAATTAGCGATCACACGCCGCACCAGTGATGCCGAGCGGACAACAGAACACTGGGTACCGGCTGACCGGTGGCGGTGTGGAATTTCTACTCGCGTGCATGAGCGGACAGCTCCTCTGAGACACGAACCCTCATATATGGACTCCTTCTGCTAACTTTGACTGTTAGCAATCGAAAGCTAATTCTGTCTCGACTAGCCGCGGGAGCTAGCGGGAGCCAACAGCCATGGCGCTTATGAGAAAATAACAAAGTGTTTGCATCACTAAATGTCCGAAAACTACGATCAATTGTCACTAAAATTCATATGCGCATTCTTGTTATTGTCAACTCTAAACAGTAATTAAACGAAAAAAATGATAGAAAAAAAATATGACACAATATATTTGATTTTGTGGAGGTGATAGTGTTTTTTCCTCATTGAAGCTCACATTTGATGTAAATAAAAACTTTATATTGTGCTGCCCGCTTTTATATTTTCACAGTTTGAAATGGACAAGAGTAGGAATGTGCAAATTAATTTTAGTGGCAATTAATTACTTTCAGTTTGTTTGTCTCTGTGTGCCCAGCGATTGGCTGGCAACCAATTCAGGGTGTCCCCCGCCTACCGCCCGAAGACTGCTGGGATAGGCTCCAGCACGCCCGCGACCCTTGTGAGGAGAAGCGGTATAGATAATGGATGGATTAATCACTTTCAGACGCTAGATGACAACAGAACGTGACAAACCTAAACAAGGAACAACACGGATCAAGGCTCCCTCTGATGACGTTGACAGCCTGAGATGGAGGAAAAAAAAAACACCCCCCAAAAGTGGGCGGGACAATTTGCGGCTTTAGTGATCACAAAAAAGCCAATAAATAACTACAGATTCTTTTAGGTCGGTGAATTTTAGTGCCGACATAATTTTTTCATACAGACCTATTATGTAAGTGTTGATGTTCAGCCCAATCAAGTGTCCCTTTAAATTCAAAGTCAAAGTGCACGTGTTATAGACGAACTGTCATGCCCAGCTCCATGTCATCAGTCAATCAAGACTGACACAGCGACCGACTGTGGGAGGAAGAAAACCCCGCACATAAAGACCTGTGCTGTGACCCGAACAATCATCCCACCCAAATCGTCTTGCGGTGAGGCAGCATTGCTATGCTATTCCCGTCCTAGTTTTCCCACTTCGAGAAATAGTGATGAAACAAGAGGCCTACTCTAGTACAGTTGCCTAGAAAGCATACGTGACAACAAAATTAAAATCTTTCGTGACACTGCGCATAGGTGGCGTCACTCCGCCAGACGGGAATTATGATGTCCCAGAATGCTTCACTGCAAGATGTGAACATTGTCCTTCCTCTTTCTTTCTGTTATATAGTGTAGAGTTGTTTGCGGTGTGACTTTTATCTTTTATTGGCATATTATGTATTTTATTACTTTTGAATTATTAGTTCCACATAGGTGTGTTTGGGAAAACTGAATGTGATTCCTATTAAAGTGTTGTCAAATGTCACTTACTACTCCATTCGGGAGGCAGTTTGGCACTTTTTGTAAGTGGCAGTTAGATTTTTGGGAACTTTTTGCCATAATTGTCAATTGGTGTACAGAAACAAGCAGATATATTATGAGTTTGCAAAGTAGCTATGTGTAGCCACTAGCCATATTACAAATTGAACCAACTGTGATAGACACTTACCCCCTGTGGCGTCGGGGCGGCTGTCGGCACGTCACGCTGGAGGAATACACGGCAAAGACAGACAGCGACGCTGGCCATTAAAGTACCTTATACGCATGCGTGAGATGTAATACCCTTCAATACCATGGGTGGCGGCAGTCACTATTTCTCATGGTTAGAAAAATCCAACCGGAAAGCTACTGGCCGGGGGCGGATTATAAAAACGTAAACAATGCATTCAGCTATATTCTTTGCACACGATGAACTCCTACGCGACGTAAACCCTCACGTTCCTGACACGGTATCGTGAAATACTTACATTGTCAACCCTCGCTCTTGTACTTGTAAGAAGCAAATGCGTGCTCATTGTTTATCCGCATTTGTCACTTCCTGTTCGTGCTCCGAGCGCTGATTTGCTAGCTAGTTGCCACCCACGCAGTAGTGAAATACTAATGTTAACTGAAATGTCGAACAGATAGTGAAGGAATATGTGTTTGCTAGATTATTTTCTTTGTTGTAATAATCCTCAGCGACAATACATTTTACCCAATGAAAAAGCCTGTACATTTCCCTTTTAAATGGTGCCACATTTGAAACGAACATGCATTTGTGGGATGAACTGCAGAACTGAATATGTGGATGTTGAAATGACACATTTGCTACATCATCACTGCCAATACCAAACATCTTATTTTGCTGTTGTCATCAACGTGTTCGGTCTTTGATGGATTGGATGATTGAAGATTGAAGAAACAGCACATGTTGTCATTTTAACAATGTATTCATTTAACAATCAGCGGCTTAAATAGCGTGTGTGGAACCATACACAGTCACAGCAGCCTGGCACCTCCTCCTCATGCTTGTCACACACTGCTCCGGGATGGCATCACATTCGTCAACCAACCATTTTTGTGAACAGCAATTTTAAGATGATAATACAGATGCTCAAAGGGATTGAGGTCAGAACATTCCGCTCCTTTCCCCAAATTCTGAATGCAATCTCTGTTAACAATGGTCATTTTACAGCAGGGATGCCCAAGTCCGGTCCTTGAGAGCCCCTATAGCCTGTTTTGCATGTCTCCCACCTCCAACACACGATTCAAATAATCAGGATTGTTATCAGAATTCTTCAAAGCTTGCTGATGAGCTGATCTTTTGGATCAGGTGTTTTGGATGAGGAAGAAATCTAAAGTAGGTTGGATAGGGGCTCTTGAGAACCGGACTCCTGTTTTAAAGGATAAAGGAGTTGATTGCCAGGCTGGAGATATTAGATTGACACTTGTTGAAGGATCGCATTCTGATGTCTCTCTACATTGATGTTTCCTCCAATGATGACAAGCATCATTTTTCCAGTGAGAGAGATTCCAACCTTTCCCATCACATTTGCCTCCACCAAAACATCAGCGTAGTGTTCTGCGCATCTTCAATTTGACCCAATCATCCAACTGCACTAAGATGAATCTGGACTCACCGTTGCTGCTGCTCACCCAACAAATGTGTGTTTCTTACAAATGCCGCACCATGTAAAAGGGAAATAGACATGCGTTCCATTGGCCTTTGACTTTGGGTTGGATTTTTTTGTGTGTACATTTTGTTTACAATGTAAATGTCCACGTGAGTCCACTTCTATGACAGTTTGGATTGAATTCTCTCACCAGCAAGGACAAACACAGCGTACTTGTACTTTGTACATTAACTTCACCATACATGAACCCAGTCCGTGATTGAGCAATTGTGATGTCATTTTCAGTCGACAGAAGTGACAAAATGGCCGCCCCCTGAGATGGCTGAAAACGGGTGGACTAACTTTTATTCCACAAATGCAATATTTATCAGAATGCCTTGTTTCAACTAGTGGGCTTGCATAGAACATGTTCTTGAAATCAATATGTTTGGCTTGACTTCCTCCCCTAAGAATGAATATCAACCATATTGATTAAATACTCAAAAAGGTTTCCATAGTAGCCTGCCACCTATTTAAAAAAAAACCTTGGAGTGGTTGTTGGAGAACACCTTCCCCCCAGGGACTCTCGTTCTCCCGGGGGGCTTCAAAGTCAGTGACAGCCACCACCCATATTGCGGGGGTCTGCTCTGCTGGGAATGACTGGCAGAGTCCCCATGTCCGAAGGACCAAGAATTCAAGATGCACCTTCAGATGTTTTTTTGATGTGGATTATAAACATATCCAAGTACCAAGGTGAAGAGTGTTGCCATGGTCATCTCAGACCACTCTATCCATTCTATTTTAGCACTAGTATTTAGCTCACATTTATTGGCTTGGCTTCAAACCATGTCTCTGTCAGTTAACAAATGCACATAGACAACTGTCAATTCATATTTCTATACAAATCTATTGGTCAGCCTATATATATGTATATATATATATATATATATATATATATATATATATATATATATATATATATATATACATAAAATCCCCCCGTCAATTGTTTTATCGTGTGATTAAGGTTTCCATAGCCAGCAGCTGCATTGATAAAGGCTGCTGGTCACCGCGATCTATACATGTATATTAAAAAAAAAGCTTTAGAGTGGAGGAGGCTTTACATCTGCTTCAAAATATTGATGATGAGGATGAATTGTTCGGCTGACACACGGCGGAGTCCCCCTGCCCCAGTGATAGCCGTGACGTACGTGTTGGTAGTGTAACCCTTAAAAGAGGAAAATCTTCCATATTGAAATAAAGTCAAACGTTTGGACACACTTATGCATGTTATTGAATATACGTGTTTGGTCTAAAGCCCTCATGCACATCACTAAAAGCAGTTAAAGAATTTGTAGCCAATTCAAGCAAATGTCCTATTTGGTTTAAATGGTTGAAGAAGTAAAATAATGTGTAAACTATCAATTAAAGTTTGGTGGTACCTTGTCCGCCAATTTGTTGGTCCATATTAGTAAAACAATGCATCAGCATTGGGCAAATCAATGGGATCAAATGTAATTGTATCTACAGTTTACCTTTTTCATTGAATCCATAGTTTCAATTTGCTGGGATGATTTCCACAAATTAAAAACAACATAAAGAGTGTCGTTGTCACGTGATCATCTTTGTACTCTTGCTGCAATCACACCCTCCAACAAAGTGTTCAAAGGATCAGCTTTTTTTGAAGTCACATTTGATGAAGGGGAATGTCATGTTGCATCAAAGATGAGATCTTTTTTCTGACACATTCCTAAGAAGTAAATGCCAAGCAGATTGTGAGCAGAGACAGTGAACACGCTTCAAACACACATACCTGCTCGTGCGTCTATATCCTCACAGAGTTGCTGTAATTTGGTTGACAGAAAAGATTTGGTCTCGAAGCAACTTGTCCAACGTTATTATTGCCAGACGTGTGCACTGACTTTGCTATTACAGGGATTTTATAGGAAATCTTTGTTTCATTCTTTAAAAATGTCAATGAAAGCATAATTAATCATTTAATTGGTTAATGATATCTTATGCTTTCTATATATTTTTTAATCCTTTGAGGACCTTGTTAGTTATAATATATCCTCAAATGGCTATTGGTGATTTTGTTTAGTGCTTCCACACCAGGAGAGATTGTAGGATCAGAATTTCAGTGGTCCTAACCGTTTCTGCACCAGAGCACAGTCAATACAGTATAGAGGCATTCGGCCACTGCGGGGCACTTCACAACAAAAATGCACATGCGGTCACACACGCATATGAAGCATTATAAAACAGGTATGCTGAACAAATATTGAACACTGAACTGTATTTTTTTTTTTTGTTAAAATACAACCAAGTACTTTATAATATAGCTTGTTAAAAAAGGACACATTAAAAAAAAAAATCTAAAGATCTTTCAAACTTTGTCAGTGAATGGATTCACTTTAGGGGTGCTTCAACAGCCCCCAAAATGGACTACGAATGCGTATGTTCTACATTGCCTTTTTTTTCCCACACCAAACTCTTTCAACCGTACTTTTTGTACTGGGGAACAGTCATGCTGAAACAGAATGGGATGTACCTTATACAATGCACGTTGATGCCAAACTGTTGCTGTGAACAGTCAACAAGGCTAACATATTTTGACAAGGTCCATTACGCCTTCTTTTTTAAACAGTGAGTCTAAGGTGGCCGCCACTAAACATGCAGTAGTGAAAAAGTGAGTTGATCTAATGAATTATGCAGTGAGGCTTTTCTCTCAGGCTGACAGTCTGAAACCAGTGTGAAGAAAATTGGAGAAGTACAAGCCAAGTGTAGCCTTCACTGCCGCCCCTTTCCCATCCATCCTCCATCGCTCAGGACCCCAGGGACCAAGGCCTGTCAGTCAAGCAGCCCTACTAGCCACTGGCTACAAGCTAGAATCTGGAGAATGCGCCAAAGGGGCCTGCAGGTATGATAACGTGAGGAAACGATGCCTCCGAATCCAATCCGTGGACCTTCTGGCTCCTGTCATGAAGGAGAAGACGTCGTGAATGTTCTTAAATTGCAGACAACAACCACAGATTAGCTCCACATAAAAGCACCAGTGCAGGACACTTAACGCACCTTCCTGTTTTCCATGTGCTGTGCACTAAACGAACTCCGTTGCTGTGAAACCCAGAGTCGGTCTTCTTAGTATTCGAAATGAACGAAGTGACACATCCTTCTTCGGCAGGCAGCTGAGTGTGTTCTTGCTCTGCTAATGAGAAATCTCAGAGTTCGTGTGTCTTGAAGCCAACAACACGAAAGGATGACGTGGTACAGCCGTGTTGTGAGCTGCCCTGGAGGAGCCAGAGAGCCGGGTGAATATTCATGGCGCGCTGATGAATTGTGTTACCACTTTAAAATCACTTATGCCGCTTCTTGCATCACACAAGCTCTTTGCCACCGAACATTCATGGGCCACAGCATACAGGCCCCGCTTCCAACTGCCAATTATCATCTGCGATCATTAACTTGTTATGTAGACACAAACAATGCAATTTGCCATAGTCGTTTATTCAAATGACCCTCTTCGGGAATTGCGGCTGACTGTGTTGATTGGATTTCTTTTTGTGTGCCTCGCAATCACTCAAGAAATGTTTTCACGCAAACAATGATGAACGGTGTTCAATTCTTTAAACGTGTCGAGGGTTTTGAGAGGGGTAAAACACTTTGTTACATGGCAAGGTGTATGTTTGTACAGTACGTTAACAGCGTGCTTTTCATAAGCAAGTACGCACCTGCGATGATGGAAATAGAACGGCACGCCACCATTTTTTAATCAGGGGTGCAGGTTTCGGATTTGTGGGGTTCCATCACAACTCAAACGACATCCATTTATTTCCTCTTTTCTTATCCTCATTAGGGTCGAGGTGAGCTGTAGCCTGTCCTACAGACAGACAATCATTCACACTCACAGTCACACCAAGGGTCCTATTTGGGTGCCCAGCGCAAGTACAGCACAGAGTGCAGTCTAAATGTGTGCAAGGGAGGAGTTTCCTTTCTTTTGGTATTTTCCTAGATTTTTCACAGGTAGAATTGGCCGTTGGGGCGTTGGCGCCATCGTGGGATGAAACCTTGCCGAGTCCCAGCCAATCATAGCGGCATCCCTCTGATGCGTTACTATCAGGGTGGTCACTGGGGTCCGTGCATGACAGGCGGATGATATTGTTGGCCGCGCATCTGACGTGGGCAATTGGAGACCACCTTGAGATCACGTGTCCAGGGAACTAATTTACCTGCCAGTTGAGATTTGACACCTCTGTCAAATTCACAAACACGCTAAACAAGACTTGCCCTGGCACGAAAATTCAGATGCGTCCGTTTTTACGCCGAGCGCAGTCTACTTTCTCGTACCAAATTATCAGGTGCGTCAGGGTGTGGCAACTCCGTGCGCCGCAAAGCCCAGTGAGCTGCCCCACAGTCCCAAACATGTCTCCCAAATTCACAAACATGCTCAACTAGACTTGCCCTGGCACCAAAATGAAGTTGTGCCCATTTTTACACCGAGCACATGGTTTGCTGGCAAATGGTGAATGACATGCAACTTGGAAAAACTGGCTGACTAAGCACTGACGGAAGGGTTAGGTTTTCGTTCGTCACCGGAAATATCACTAACCGGGTCGGTACTGATGGACCTCCTCAGTCCGCCATTTTGCTGATGACTGACGGAAACACGAGCTGCGTGTCTCGCATGTGTTTGTTCGGGGCGGTGAATACAGTGGAGTTGCTTCTTGAGGAGTGGAGGATCGGCTCCTCGTCCTCCGACAGAAAAGAAGAAATAAAGTTTGAGCATCGTTGGTCAATCTGGTGACCTGCGGTGCTAAATCTCGATTCCCATTATTTAAGCCTGTTGCTTAACATATTTTTTTCAAGAACATGTTCCCAGCAGGCCCACTAGTTGAAACATGGCATTCTGATTAATATTGCGTTTGTGGAATGTGAGTTAAGCAGAAAAATCCACCACTTTTTTGCCATCTCAGGGGTCGGCCATTTTGTCATTTCCGTCAACTGAAAATGACATCACAACTACTCAGGGCTCAGGTAACGACCAATCACGGCTCAGTTTCAGAAAACAGGTCAGCTGTGATTGGTCCTTATCTGAGGACTTTGCTGCTTAGCTTATATTCCACAAACGCAATATTAATGAGAATGCCATGTTTAGACAAGTGAATGTGCATAGAACATATTATGACAAAGCATTTTTTGGGTTGATTTACCCTTTAAAGCTGATATTACTAAAAATTGCCTGTACAGGTCTGAGAGGTTTTGTGATGGGGACAGTGAGACCCAGGAACAGATGATTTATGTTATTGTAACTGCATTTCATTCAAAATCAAAACAGAGCAATTATGTTGGTCCTTGGAGGGTCCACTCCAAGGTTTAACTGAATTCACAGTTTGCAGTGGTGCAGAACTGTAATTTTCATACTGAAAACTGTGTCTATTTTGACTCTTATTTCACTAAGTGAGGTAAACCAAAAATATTAGAAACAGCTCCCGTTAAGATGCAGTGCAGTTCTACATTCTAAATTGACTAGCACGCAAACAGTGTCAATTGCAAGTGAGCATTACAACATATTGTATCTAAAAGCAGAACTACTGATACAGCTCTTGTATTTGATCTCATAAAATGATGTTGATGTTGATGCACAACGAGCTTCCATATTGTTCATTCAGAAAGCAATTTCATCCTACTGATGGTGAAAGAAATGGTGGAAGGAATGGCCGGTTATTGAGCATGGTCATGTTCAGTATCCCCAAACGAGTGATTCATAGCGACCTCATCGCTGGCAACAGACGGGACATCCAGACCTTTATTGCCTCCATCCATCACCATCACTTCATCAATCTAAGCTGCTGTGAGCCAGCTTCCCAAACAGTCCCCAAACGCCCATCCAGAGATTTACACCCATCCTCTACCACCATCACATCCTCTCTCACTTTAACACACACACACACACACACACACACACACACACGCACACACAGCACCCTCAAGGCCTGCTGGCTGACAGGCAATGCTGCAATCTGAAAGCCACTTACACTTCCGTCACATCAAACCACCTGATACCACCTGCTGCTGCTGACCAAAATGGCAGCAGCCATATTATGATGGATACAGTGACCAGAGGGAGAAATCATTAAATCTGTTCCATTGCTTGCACCACTGTAAAAGCCGAGCAGTCTGAAAGTCTGTGTAATCATGATTTTTACGTGTTACGTCTCATCACAATGTCAGAGCTCACTACCACCACAATCCAAGCACCGAACAAAGGAATATATCTATAATCCATCTCATGTAATTTCAAGAAAAGTGTTTGTGAAATGTAGTGCTGATGCTTCATTGTAGCACAACTAAGCACATCACCAAAAGACAAAGAAATCTAGTTACTATAACCACTAACTATTTAATTCTGCTAAGTATCAATTATTAATGTCCTGTGCGGAAAACAATAGGACATTAAATGTGCTTCATATGGAAAAATGGCTTGTTTGTGCATAAATATTTGATGCTTTGGAATGGCTGCCCACCCGCCATGTCAAATTAAATGACTACGTAATCCGTTCTGCACTTCTGCTACACCGATACATTACAATGGGGCTAGTTAACATAATAACCACGCCCACACTGAGATTCTCCACCAATGATATGACAGATAAACTGGCAGGTGAAGCACTACCATGTCAAAGCCAAAAGGTAAGCAGAGCTGCAGTGTTTAAACAGTTATGTGAGAGCTAACAGTGTCATACATACAGTATAGTGTGTTCTTTTTCCACACGCTGTGTTCTGCGTTAGCAAGAAGCAAGCAACCTGGCGCACCATACCAAAGCGGCACAGAAAATGAGACAGTTGATTAAAATTTTATGGAAAAATATTCTATATATGTATCATTTAACAAAAAAGTAAAAGCGGAAGTCAACCCAACATTTTTTTTTCAAGAATATTTTCACAGCAGGCCCACTTGAAACACGGCATTCTGATTAATTTTGCGTTTGTGGAATATGAATTAAGCAGCAAAACGCACTTGTTTTTAGCCATCTCTGGGGGCGGCCATTTTGTCTTCTGTCGACTGAAAATGACATCACAACTGCACACAACGACTAATCACGGCTGACCTGTTTTCTGAATCTGAGCCGTGATTGGTCGTTGTGAGCAGTTGTGATGTCATTTTCAGTCGACAGAAGACAAAATGGTCGCCCCAGAGATGGCTAAAAACGAGTGGATTAACACTTATTCCACAAACGCAATATTTATCAGGATGCCCTGTTTCAACTAGTGGGCTTCCAAAGAACATATTCTTGAAAAAAATTTTTTGGCGTTAACTTCCCCTTAAATGTAGGCTATTAGCAATTGTTTAAAAGGGGACTTTGCTATCGAACAAACAACAACACTGTTATATTTGTTGAAACTGTCTGCAGACCTGACAGTGGTACATGATTACAACTATCTGTGAACAAAACCCGCCCTCTCTGGCCCCATGTGGTGGTCAGCGCAAGAGTTGGAACACATTGTCAGTTAAACCTTCTGATTGGTTGCTTTTCTTGGGACGCGGTGGCTCATTGCAAATCAACGTGGAGGCACACGATGGGGCGACAGAACTGGCTGATTTTTATTCACAGGTCATACTTTCAGGTCATACTGACAATTTTAAGAACTACACACAACACAAATGTTTTGTTTGTTTGTTTTTTCTTTTTAAGGTTATGTCTCAAAGATGAATACTTCATCGCTCCTCATTAATACTAAATATGATAACAGCAATGATTTAATTAATTCTTTGGTTGGCAAGGTAGCCCATCTCAGTGTTGTTCAATAGCTCGGATAAAGTGGGAGGGTCAGAAGGGCATCCGTCCATTAAACCAATGCCACAACTTACATGGAAATAGGCCGAAAACAACCGGAGGGCCAAACGAGTCGACAAAAGGAGCAGGAACATTCGAACAAGCACATCCGTCCCTGACTAAGAAAACGACAAAGAAGATGATTTTCCCTGTTGTGGTGTGTGGCTTACTGGCTGCAGGCTTTCCTTTCGAATCAAATAATTGTTTTAATAAATTCCCATTTTTTTTGTTCCTGCTGTTATAAAGAATGGCTGATAGCCACAAAACACCCCCTAGCTATTCAATACATCCGTGACGCATACGCTGTCATTTTGTACAAAATGTGTCAATAGAGAGAAAGGACAGAATGCATTCGGTGAGCTAAATCAATAAGGTGTGGAGGGGAGCTTTTAACTCGAAGGGCCTTGTCAAGGTCTTGACTGAGGCATCACACTGTGTTCCAAATATTGAATACAACTGAGGTATTTTCGTTAAAATACCAAACCATTTTTAACCACTAGCAGCTGAGTGTCAGTGTTTGTCGCCGATGTTTACCGACTAGGCTTCACACATGCACAGTAAGTGTTGACTAGGGGGAGAGATGGGAGAAGAGGCTTAATGGTGAGCCAGAGCAAGGGGAAGCCACTTTAAGTGTCCGACAGCATGGGGATGCTTGGGTAATGGTGGTTTCTGTGGTGACAAAGCGAACAGCAAATACACTGAGCGAGACAGAGACTCAGTGTGTGCTTTTGGGAGCACAAGTTGGGACTCTGCTTTAACAAATAGCACCTTGAAAACTGTATTAAGACACACTCACAGTGTTTGCTCCACAATCTGTTTGCGTGTGAGCATATTTGAGGTTTTATATGCAACAGGGTTTGGGAGTTTATATTCACACCCTCACATGCAGATAAAAATAGGTTGAGCCAGAATAGTGGGGGGACTGAATAATAATGTACCTCGCTGGCAGCTATTCAAATGTACACTCTGTCACAGTTACACCAGCTTCATGCAGAACACTGACAGCAAAGTTGTTCTTGCTCTTAATGAATTCCTATTGTAAATAGATAATCATAAAAATTGAATGTATTTATCTTCAAACCTGTTGCCGTGCAGAGTTGCGCTTCTGATTAATGTGCGCGTATGTGTACATAATGTATACTTAACACCTTCAGTTTTCTTAGAACCTACTTCATAAGAAAACATTACATGGTAATTGCAAAGACATTACCACATGATTTGGATAATAAACAATAGCTTCATGATCATTTTTGGAATACTACTGTATTTTCTTTTGTATCATTCTGAATGATCCAGGTAGAGAACATGCAGCAGCATAATCTCTCTCTCTCTCTCTATATATATATGTATATATATGTATATATATATATATATATATATATATATATATATATATATATATATATATATATATATATATATATATATATATATATATTAGGGCTGTCAGTTTAGCGCATAATTTTTGGCATTAATCCAACCCCATTTTGACGCCGTCAATTTTTTGGATCGTGTGATTAAGGTTTCCATGGCAAATACATATATATATTATACACGCACACATAAAACATTGATATTCTGTATCTGGCCAAAAGCTGAAGTCAGCTAGGATAAAAATGCTGATTATTATTTTTTTCATCCAGTTTGCACATATGTGCCAGCTAATTTTGCTAGTGGGGTTAATCAAATAAGTTTATTCACTCATTTTGAAACGTTAGCCAAAATAGTAGTTGGGTTTGTCTCTAGGAATTTAATGTAAATCAATGCACTTTGACATGAAGGACAAGAACGCTGTGTGTGTGCGCGCATGTGAAGGGGTCTGTACGTGCGTGTGTGCATGTTTGTGTGTGTGTGTCAGCGTTATCTCAGCCTCATTCAAGTCATGCGACAGGTCAGACACCCCATTGTCACTTGAGGCTTTCATGGGCTGACTCGAGATGGGCTGTCATCCAGTACAATTATACAGAGAAGAATAGGCTTTGTCGCGCACTGGGGATTGATTCAAGACCTAAAAGAACAGCGACGAGGACAGTACAGTCTTCTATGGCCTCTGGCTCCGAGTCAAACACGTTTGGAATCACACGGCCGAGTAACTCCAATCTTGGCCAAAACTAAAATCCAGGATGTAGTGGAGCGCTTCCAAGTCTGGCTGGCTGACTTACTGAGTGATAGATGAGAGTTTGGTGAAGATAACTGGGAGATGGTGAAACGGCTGAACTGCACCGGGCCCGGGGGTGGGGGATGGGTGACGGCCGGGGGCGGGGGGTCGTTTGGGTGACACCAGTTGACATGAACATCCTCATTTGAAAGCCTTCTGCATTCCCCTAGCTGCTGCTTGTGCTCTCCCAGTGAAGAAAGGTCCTTTTCCCATAGAACGGATGTCAAGAAGCACCACTTACCTCGAAGCACTCATGGGGAACTGCTTCGATTTATTTAATACCAGCCTGCCACTGCACTCCCATTGTGTCTTCTGTCATGTTCGGCATTGTTAGGCTTATCCAAACCGCAGGAAGGAGCAAGATGAGTTAAACCTGGAGACAGGCTGAATGAATCAACACAAGTTTTCTATTCCGGTCTCAGGTGCTAATGAATTGCATTATCTAGATGGCGAATGATTAAGTAGACGGAGCTAAAGGCCCTCCTCATCCGTCATGTCATTAAGTTTGTCACACGTCTCCTTGTTTATTGTCAAGAGTTGTGACAGCTCAAGATGGCGGAAATCTTAGTTGAGATAATCCTATCGCAGACAGGCCTCCAGTGTCCTCGCTGCTCATTCCCTCTCACTGATGTGGAACGTGCGGGGCTTAGGTGAGGAGAAGGGATTTGCTCCTGTGCCTTGTTTCCGGCTGGGACCACACACACGCACACGCTCACACACCATCAATCTCCTAATCTGCTACATCAACCGAGTTGTTATGAAAGTGACAAACAGACTTTAATTCAATGCTAATGAATTATTTAGTACACATGGCATATTAAGTATAAGACAAATAAATACATCAGAGTTTTCTATAATTCAAGCCTTCAAGGTCCGTGTAAATGTTCATTAACACCCGAGAATACTCTTGTAATTACTAATTACTTAGGTGTATCCATCCATCCCGTCTGATTTTAGGGTGAAAGACGGACAAGGTGCAGTCACTCAAAGAGTAATTTGTAAATGGAGCAGTTGCACAGTCAAGTCAGCTATGTGAAGGACTACACTCGCAGTGGTACTCACATACTACTCACATTGATTTTAACTGGCAAAATGATCATTTTAACATTTGCATAGTCAAATGGCATCCAGAGTATGTGTTATTTCACAGATCGTAGCGTTAGATTAACTCTGCCTTTGGTGTCTATTGTATATGTGTTAGTATCATTAATTTATGTTTTCATTTACTTATTATTATTATTATTATTAATATTATTACTTCTACTGTATTTAATTTACTGCGTTCACTGTCTAAGTTGTTGTATTATTGCTGTTTCATGTTATGTAAAGTGCTTCGTTACAGCTGCAGCTGTCCATAGGTAGCCAAACATATTTGCAAAGTACGTTCGAACATATTGACAAAACAGGCTAAATACTACAAACATTGCATTTTTCCCATAATTCCACGGGGTATTGACTTGCGCATGTTGTGGAATTATGGGAAAAAAAATCCAAACAGAAGACATGCACTGCAGAAATAAGAATAAAAACATAAAACAAACTAATCAGCAATGTTTACTTGCTTAATTTTTCAAATGTATTGGTAAAATGTAGACCCAATGCTCAAAGCATTTTTTTTCAGTTGCGCATGCACAATTCAATACCCTGAGTTATGAAGGGAAAATGCTATGTTTTTAGCCTTTAGCCTAAATTTTTATCAGTACATTCGAACATACTTTGAAAATACGTTCAAACAAGGTTGCCACTCCAAAAATGTTCTATATTTTGTCTATAATGAATTTGATTTCATTATTTTTCATGTACAATTAACGCCTTTAAAAATGCATTTTGCCACTTGCTCTCGACTGAAAATGACATCACGTGTTGAGGACTCTGGTAACAACCAATCATGTCTCAGCCTGTGAACGTGAGCCGTGATTGGTAAATAATGAAGTTATCAAATTTAGTATGGACAAAATATTAGCTTTTTACTGCTGAAAATTGCAGAATTAGTAATGTATCCCTTTAACTCCACAGTGGCAGGTCCACGCTTCAGCAGGAACATGCTTGTAAACACAAACGAGAGTACCTCTCAATTCAGTGAAGTCATGAAAAGTTTTTTTTTTCCCTTAGTCCCCGCCCCCACCACCACCACCCCCACATATGGGTTAAGCCCCTTCTTAGACCCTGGAGAAAAAAAATTCTGGAATGGTGCCTGAGCCAAACTAACACTGACTGAGAGGGAAAACAAATGTGGCTGAGTAGAGTTACATGTCTCCTTCTGTACTGTTAATTTAACTCTCTTTAGTGAGTTAAAAATGTACTCTCTCTTGCTATTTAACAATTTTAAAAGTGTTGATTTTACTCTGGAGAGTGTGGGGCTACAGTATATAAACTCTGAAAAAGTGTTCAAATCAACTTTGTGGGAATCAATCTAGACTGGATTTTTTGCTCTGAACAATCTCATTATATTGGTAGAGAGTCAAAGATTGTTTGAAATGTCTTTAATTCATCGGGAAACAAAAGGAAAGAGCATTACAATGTTTATATTTGCAGAGTGATGTCACGTATGTATTTATTCAAATGTATTTATTTACTAAATGATTGGTAACGATAAGAAGACCTTGTGGTTGTATTCCCACCCCCGTTTAGCCTCTGTAATGCACACAGTCTCTTACACACATGAAATGGGAAGAAGGGGCTGGGGGTGAGTAGGGGGTGGGGGGGGGGGTGGGGGTGGCAAGGGGCGGTGGAGTGTCACTATGGGAACAAGGAGGCACGATTCTAAAAGCTACCTTTTGAGAAGAGATTTAGGACTACACAGCAGCAGTACATACAAGTCGAGTCTCTTGCGGAATCCATCCCAGAATGTGTGTGCTCACATTTAGATCCATTTTCAGACATTCTGCTGCATTTTAGTTGGTCTTGTTGAGCGGTGTGTATCACCCAGTGGACATCTGTATCTCTCTCGGTGTGTGTATATGTGTATTTTTTTGTGTGTAATATGAATCCCTTTAATAGGGCTAATCTATTTTAATCCCACCTGCCAGTGTTATTTTACAATGATGAATGTAATCCTAAATGAGTCAAGACACGGAGAAATGCCCACGGGAGACAAGCGGGGGGCAGCGCGCGCGCGCGTGTGTGTGTGTGTGTTTGCATTCGCATTTGAGTGTGTGTGCACACGTGTTTATCCATGCTTCTGCTGCGGCGCTAACAGGTTTCCCCCTCCTAGCTGGAAGGTCACTGGTGTCCTTGGTGATGTCTCCTTGTGTGGTAATCAGCACCATGGACAGCGGCACCAATTTCCTCCCCACAAACACCTCAGCAGACATTCATCTCCCTCCAATCAGAGTCTCCCGCTGTTCGTTTTTCTCCACTTTCATTGTGCTGATCTAAAAGAATTGGAAAAGCTGCCCATTACGCTTCACTCATTCATTTCACTCCCGCATTCCCTGATCTTCATCACTGACGGAAAGCAGACACAGAAGCTAGATGCGAGAGAGCTGCAGGCAGCCACATCTATTAATATAAACTCGAAGAGAGAAGCCCTCCTAGAAAACGCTTTCTGATGATGACAGGTTCACACAGCCCATTGAGGGCTAAAACACAACAGCGGGAAGCCCTGGAAAGTCCTGATTTAAAACTTGAGCTCAGCTCCCATGTGATGCTTAAGAGAGCAGTTGGAAGCAAATGCAAGAGAGGACAAGAGACTGAAGATAAAAAAAAAAGGGGGGGGGTGAGAGACAAGAGACTGCTACTATATGGAGAGAGTTGGGGGGAGAGTGAGAGAGAGAGAGAGAGAGAGAGAGAGCGAGAGCAAGAGAGTGAGAGTGCAGATAGCGGGTGGGGAAAACCTCCTCTGTGAAAGGATGATGTCAGTCTCTGCAGCTGAGCCCCGGTCCCCAATTCGATGGGGTGAGCACAATCTCTTAGGCAGACGGGAGGGTGCCAGACAAACCAAGGAGAAGCAGAAGAAGAGCAAGAAAGAGAAGAAGAAAGATGGGATGAGGGAGGGTCTGCTGAATTAACAAAGAGCTGCAGGTACGTATGTCACATTATCGTGCATCTGTGAGTTCATTCATTAGTGCCTTTTGTTGTGTGTGCTGCTTGCCACTAGCCTTTAGTTTAGCAGACACATTTGTTCTCAGGATTTAGCACTGCGTGTAATGTAGTGTTGATCATTATTATTCACATGCTGTACATGACGGACACGACAGCAATGCCCTCTGGGATAGAGTCAGGTGACCGACCAGCCACAACATTATGGCAATATGATAAGATCCAGTTCAAGAGATGTCGCAATTATTTCTCCTACATTCTTCTTTTTGTTATCATTATTATTACTATTGATATTATATTGTTGCATGTTCAGTTTTGACTAGCACAGGTGAAATATTCCATTATTGAGTCATTGGAGTTTGTAAAACCGCATCATACTGAGAGCTAATACTGTCCCTTAACTCCCATGTACCTATTTGAGGTAACCAAAACAGCTTTCAGTACGATGCAGTGCAGTTCTACACCACCGCAACCTGCAACCCCAATGATAATCAATACCTCTTCAACAAAATCAATCAAAAGCAAACATTACTATCTTTCCAAGGCAACATTTTCAATCATGTGGCTTCACTGTGTATCCGGGGTGAGTCATCCTGCAACTGCGTTGAGAATACACTGTAGGTCGTGTTATCTGTTATCTCAAAAGGGCAATGTGATGCTCAAAGTCACACGCACTAATACAGCGAGATAGGAGGGAGAATGGATTGATGGCAGTGTGTGCGAGGTCACGTTCAACAGGCGGCGACACTGACAAAAACGTGAAGTGAGTGATATTGGACTCACTGTGTGCCGTCTGCCCCTTTGTGTGTCATCGGCTTCCACGCTGTGAGCCGCGGAGGAGAGCGGGTCACACACGGCCACTTTTCAATGGCAATTGTGGTGGATTTAAACCCTCAGGCTGTAGGAACGCCGCTCGCTTAGTCACTGCGCGGATTACACGGAGCCGTGACCGATCAAATTCAATGTTTTGGTCCGTCACATTGCAGGCGCTTGCATTGAGTTCTCTGCGAAGGATGCCACTGAGGCAGAGGCAAGTCGGCAGGCCAACAGGTGTAATGCAAACAGAATCACTTTCAATGTGGGATAACTGATTGCTCTTTGTGATTTCGTTTGAGAAAGATAATGTAACTAAAGCAGGCCTCCACTGTACATGCTGACTACTTCACGCTGCGTGTCATGATGAATTGCAGAACAGGAAAAAAAAAAGACGTCTTGAATAATAGCCAGGATTATGACAAATGACAAAGCGTCTTTGTTTTCAGATTTGTGCATGCACGCACAAATGCTCGTCAGGCATTTCATGAGTTTTGCATTGGCATTAAGGCAAGTGACCAGTAAAGCATGCCGGAAAAATCCTTAACATACTTGGATATGCTGCCATAAAAACTCTATTTGCCAAGAAGTCTTGATGAGGGTTAAGATATAATTCCCATTTAATGAATATAGTAAAATAATACGCTTGCAAGAAAAGCCCATTTTTAAATGTCACTCATCAGAATTCATTTGTACCCTTTTTATTATTATTCTAAAAAATACTGTTGTGTTTTTAGATCACTGAATATGTTATAGCGGAACGAACAACAGGTATGAAGTGGACGTTTGCTTTGCTTGAGTCGTCGATGCAGCGAAAAAACTGATTTGACAGGTTATCAGCAGTGACCTTTTCTTCCCCACTGGGATCCATTTAGCAGTGTCCCTGACAACACCTTGAACATGTGACCGCATTCCACATTAGAGTTCGCAGGCATGCCTCCATATTGTGGTCTTCTCCTCAAAATTGAGCAATTTGCCATGACACCGCTGCGGGGAGCTGGGTTACACTCACCGCCAGCATTTGATTTGTTTGGCTGGCCTTGCCGCTCCGGCACCATTAATTGGCACAATAAGCAAACAGGTCGTGCTTTTCGTCTCATTGTCTCATTCTTACACGCAGACTCAAGTGAGGTAACAAATGCTTGAGTCAATAAAAACTCTTTGAGTTGTGACTTCCTGCTGAGAAGCCCCTAATTAAAGCGTGCTTGACTTTACTTTCATGTTTCCTCGTCCATTTTATGCGCTCTGTATTTTTATCCTCTCATTTGTTTCGCCATTCCTTTTCATGCTCCAACTTCTAAACTAAACTACTTCTGTCAGGTGCTATCCAGTCTTACGGCGGCGACAGGGTGTAGATACCTCTTTATGTTGGAGTGGAGGCAAGGTTGCGATTGTTGTCGGGCAACATTGGTTTGATGTCTTGATTTCGGTGTCATCTTCATTCTCGCCAGGGAAATGTGTTTATATTGAATTATTCATACACATTCGCACTGTAGAACGCAGCTTGCGCATCACAAAACCCCAAAGGAATTTCATTACAATACAGTCTGCGTGTTCAGTCATCCCTTTCCTTCTTTCCATCCATCTCCGGCTCCCCTCACATTCCCAGCAGAGGCGACCTGCGCCACCCTCGGCCCGAGTGTCATTACCGCTGACCAGCGGCTCGTCTCCGGCGGCCCCATCCATCCTCCCCGAGAGGCGACCAGGAGGTGAGATGAGAATAGAACGGAAAGGCCAAAAATGGATGGAATTGTCAGAAATGAGGTAAACAGTTAGACAAGAAAGGGAGAAGAGAAGTGAAAAGGAGACAAAAGAGAGTTGCTGAGTTGGTAGTAGGAGAAGAAATAGAGGCCGTCAGCAGACGGAGGGTAGAGAGCTCAAGATGAGAAGCGACAGGGAAGCAGACTCGCAAATGGAGAGAAGAGATTCTATTTCAAGACGATACTTCCTGATAATGTCGCTCCACTTCAAAGCGCAAAGCGTTCCTGTCATGCTCCTGCACGACTGGGCCTCTGGAGAATTTCCCCATAGATCACATGATAAAGGGGGGTTTGCCAGTGGGGTGTGGGAGTGTGTGTATTTGGGGGCGGGGGCTGTCTCCTACTTTATGTGGCACAGTGGCTCAAACCTGAGCAAAATATACTCGGCTCTCTCTCCTTCTTTTAGCACCGAGCTGACCGGAGGATGTGGAAGGCGTCACTGCATGCCGCACCATGCGTCACATCAAATTGAGAGGCAACACAAATGTATATTGAGCTTAGCACAACACAGAACGAGATGTAATAACTAAATGAAATGAATTTGCAACTTTGGTTCATAACCATTTCACACTCTTTTTATACAGTGTTGTTTTACTCAATTGATTGATAGCCCAACAACATAAACACTTTCAAAGAGAATAGACATATTTAATATTTACTTATTTTTTGATCGTTTCTTCTTCTTTTTTTTTTTATTACGTTTTAGAATATTTTTAGTTTACATAGTTATATGCTGAAAAAAAAACAGAACAGAACTTTAACTGGAAAAATAGGGTTTCAATATCTCCCACTATATCGCAGTTCACACATTTTTATCACACGGTTTCTACTTTTTGGAAAGTGTGTTTAAAGGGGAAGTCAACCCAAACATATTTTTTCAAGAATATGTTCTATTCAAGCCCACTGGTTGAAACAAGGCATTCTGATAAATATTGCGTTTGTGGAATAAGAGTTAATCCACTCGTTTTTAGCCAACTCCGGGGGCGGCCATTTTGTCACTTCTGTCGACTGAAAATGACATCGAAGTTGCTCAGGGTTCAGGTAACGACCAATCATGGCTGACCTGTTTTCTGAGACTGAGCTGTGATTGGTCGTGACCTGAGCCCTGAGCAGTTGTGATATCATTTTCAGTCAAGAGAAATGACAAAATGGCTGCCCCCTAAAATGGCTAAAAACGGGTGGATTTTGCTGCTTAACTCATATTCCACAAACACAATATTAATCAGAATGCCATGTTTCAACTAGTGGGCCTGCTGGGAACATATTCTTGAAAAATATATGTTTGGGTTGATTTCCCTCTTTAAAGACCTAAAAATATTAAAATGCTGTTATTACTATTATAAAAACCATGCTTAGCGTATCTAATATTTAAATTATATCGCGGATTTCAGTTATTGTGGGGGTGATCTGGATCTTGTAAAGGAGGGTGTGCTTACTGTATTGATAATTCATTAGGGATTCTCTAGATGCATTTGTGTGTAGTGTGTTGCTTACTTGATATTTTGCACATAAGCTTTTTATATAGATTCATCCAGGAACATGCGACCTCATTGATCAATAAATATATTGGCATTTCCCAGGCAGGTGACATATTTTCACTAGAATATTATGTTACTTGATTCACTTCCTTAACATAAAACATAATATCAGTCCCTTCCCCCTGCTTTTTTTTTTTTTTTTCAAGGTTTCATCGTTCTTCAGCGATCATCTGTCTTCTGTGCCGCCAGATGCAAGCCAGTGTGTACTATGGCTTTTTATTCCTATGTGATGATAGCAAATACTCGTGTAGGAATAGAAGCCACTTTACACACGGTGTGAGGACAACATGACGTGCGCCTGCTGCAGAAGAGCACGTGGCTTGATAAATAGGAGCTCCCCGCAGTAAAAATGTGTTTGTGACCATCATTCTGAGCTGTGTGCAATAATATGAAGTGTGTCACTGATGTGTGTGCATCTGTTTTTGCCTGCTGGCACCAGTGCTGCTTTGTGTTTGACTCACGGCGTGACAGCAGATCTGCAGGGACGACAAAGTGATGTACAACGGAAGAAAAAGAGCCAGGAGGGATCGATACAGATCTTTAATAACAACTATAAAATAGGCACTTGGTGATCCACTTTACAGCTTGCGCGAGGCACCGACTGCACTTATGCACTTCCCTTTCTTGTCATTCTTTTGCACATTATTAAAATAAAACTTTGACATGAAGCATTACACAGACAATTACCTAACTACAATACTATACAAAACAAGATACATACATTATAAACAAAATAAAGCACCTTTTGTTGTCCAAGGAAATACTCTTCAGTATTAAACAGTTTGGTGTTGCTGACACAGATGATTTTGTTTGTGGTGCGTATGGTGTGTGTGTTTGTGTGTGTGTGGGAGGGTTTGGTATTATCAGTGCATGGGAAGAACTCCGATTACAGGTGGAAGGACGGCGAAGCCCTTGTATGCACCTGAGTTTATACAATGGAATCTTTCCTAATGTAGTATTGGAGCAGCCTACAGATGGAGCCCTTGGAGAGTTTACACAGTATCTTGAATGAACCAGTAAACACACACTATGTGATCGATGTGCTGTATAACTGCTACAGGTCTCACGTTCCCTTCTGAGGACATTGGCATTCACATTACAATAAAACACAACGTAGCACCATGTAACGTTTATACAAAAGGCTAATAGAATGCAGTGCAGTAATGTTACAATAATACACATTGATATTTTGGAAGCATGTACAAAAGAGTCCAGGTCAACAATTACATTATTTGGTCCATTTCGAAGAAAGACGTACACGGGATAGACCATGTGATGAATGCAAAATGAACATGCATTTCTTAAAAGGATGTATTTGACTGTCTTTTCAAGTATTCTTTTTCTTTTTTTTAATAGACATCTGAAATATAATCTCTGGAAAAGATAATATATATTTGTATTTATATATATATATATATATATATATATAAAAAAGCAAAAGCAGAAACATTTGTTTTTTTCTGAATAACATTTTCATTTTTAGAAAAAAAACATATTTGGCATTTGTCCTCACATTTGTGTGATACAAGCGCATGTACAAAGAAGACATAAAGTGACTACGTATTTAAAGATAGCATTTCACAGAAAAGAGCTGTGCAATCTCATTCACCATAATGAATTAAGCATAAAATCTTATGAACTGCGAAATGTAAAGTTTTTCATTCACAGGTCCCTCAATGTCCGCTCAGTTAAAAGATTCGGACGTGTCCTTCCTTAAAGGAATCTTAAAGCTTGTCAGTTTCTGGCCAAACAGCTGGCTTAGGAGGTGGTTTTGGGACTCTGCCGTCCTGTAGGAGTGGCTCTCCACTGACCTAACCCCCTGCTTTGGCCTGGACTTGTTCAAGGAATTGTTCATGGGGACAGAAGACACTTTGGAAATGGAGGTGTGCAGGGGCCGCCCCACAGCTCCTTTTTTGCTTTTGCAATCCCCATTAAGGGGACCGGCAATGTCAGCTTTCTTTGGTGTACAGCTATCGAGCAAACTTCGTTTTAACTGCAGGCCCAAGGTTGACGTCTTGCACTTGGGAACTATTTTGTTGCTCACAACATCATCGCGCACTGAAGCTAGAACGGGGTAGTCGTTGGGGCCGTCAAATTTTCTTTGCGTGGAGGGATTCAAACACTTGCTGGGGTGGTACTTCTTTTTGGCCTTTGACTCCACGCCAAAGTTCTCCTGAGTTGCTGGGAAGGAAACTCTCTGCAGGCTGTGTGGGGACCTGACGTCCTTCCTCTTCTTCTGTGCTCGCTGGGTTTCTTTCTCCTCATTTGATGCCGACGATGTGGCTGAAGCTTTGGATTGGCGGACCTGCGTTGATTCCGTTGCCTTCGGGCTGGGTTTAGCGTTGTCACTTGTTCTGACTTTGTCCTTCTGCTCTGCCCCGTTAAGTGAAGCTTGTTGCTTGCTGACAGCTCTGTGTGTAGAATTCTCGGCCATCACATCAGCTGCTAGCTGTGACTCGGGTGTCTTTGCGGTGACTTGCTGTTCTCTCAGACTGCTGAAAGAGTCTTTACTTGGTGGAAGTGAATCACTTGTTGCAGTGTCGCCATAAGATGGGATGTCACTCACTTTAGTTGTCTCCTCCCTCTCACTACTTCTCTCTTGGCATGCTGACCACTGGGAGGTCTCCACTCTAATGCACACAGACTCATTCTCCTCTTTCACATCACACGGTTCGGTTGTTGATTCTCCATCACCTCCTTGGTCGAGATTAGCTGCGGGAGTTCCGTCAATGTCCTCTTCCTTGGGGGTAGCAGACGAGGAGCCCATAGAAATACATTTCTCCAGCTCTACCAGGAGATCGGAGTAATCTTCAGCAATGTCCTCAGTCTTCACGTTTGTGCCGGTTGCGTCACTGTGGTAGCTTTTGGTGGAGGTCTGTGTAGAGTCATCTAACATGGGCACAGTAGCTTGAGGAGTCTGCGTTTCCAAGGCTTGATTGAGGTGCAGTGAGCCCACACTGGCAATGCCACTGTCTGTGCTATTCTCCTGCAGACTGTCAGAGAGAAGCCTTCTCTTTTTACTTGCAGGGGAATCACATTTATCTTCTTTGCACAGAGATGCTTTGTCAGGCCTGTGAACGCCTCGGAATTTGAAGATTTTGTTGCCCCCCGACAGGTGCTTTTCCATGTGGCGATCAAACTGCTCCTTCTTAGAGAAGGTGTAGTTGCAGGTGCTGCAGATGAAAGACTTTTTAATCACATGCATGACATCAGCACACAGTTCACAGGTGTAGAGGGTGGTGTGTTTGGAGTCCAGCTCGCCCGCTTCCTTGTGTGTTATCTTCAGATGCTCCTTGAGGTCCTGGGCCTCTTGATACGAGACGGGGCATTTGTGACAGAGGAAAATCTTCTCCAAATTGTGAACCACCAGATGTCGCTGAAGTTTGAAGGGTTTAGGGAACCGCTTCCCACAGTGGTGGCAGTCTCTGGAGGGATCCTTGCAATTGGGATGCATCTCCACATTTTTAGGGGCTTCGGTTTTGTGAAGGACCTCAAGTGGGGTCAGTGTGTTCTTGGTGGTGCCGCCTCCTCCACCATTGCCTTTGGATTTGTGGAGCTTTGGCTCAGCCCCTTCTGGGGTTTTGCTTGCCTCCAAATTGCTGTTCGCAGCAACAGTTTTTTCTTGTTGTTTAGTGGCTTTGCTGGTCTCTTTGCTGGCTTTGCTGGGCCGGTGCTGCATGATGGAAGTGATGAAGTTCTTCACGGCTGTTTCCTGCATGAAGCAGCCTGGAATGGTCAACATGGAGCCCTGAGTCTGACCCCGACGAGCAAACTGAGTGGCATGCTCTCGCAAATGCTCATTGTACATCCACACATCCGAGATCTCCTTCAAGCACATTCCGCAGGTCCAAATGCCAGTTTTGTTCTTTGCATGCTTCTCCCACAGATGGTCTCGCAACTGCTCCCTGGAGCTGAACTTGCGTTGGACGCACATGTAGCAGGTGGGCGGAGGCGATGGGTTGTGGGACAACTTGTGAAAGTTGAGCTCGCCAAGCGTGAGGAACCAAGTGAAGCACACTTTGCACTTGTACTGCTTATCTTTAACCTTTATTCCACCTTCTTGTCGCTTTCGACCTCGCCGCTCCACTAGCTTTTTAGACTTTTCATCCTCCTTGTTCTCCACATCGCCACTTGCGGTGGGGGGAGCCACAGAGACATCTTTGCTGGAGTCAAATAACTGAATTTCAGGTAGTTGAAAGGTGGTGTTGATGTTTTGAATGTCAATGTGGAGGTTATGAGCGCTCTCCGTGACACACTGCTCCACAGTGTAGGAGTCATCCTGCAGGGGCAGAGAGCAAGCTGGGTTTGATGCCTCTGCTTTACCGGTGATTGGCTCAGAGGCCACCGAGGAGTCTGCATTAAGGACACTGAAATCCTGAGCGCTACTCCACTCAACTGAAGCTTGAGCAACAGTGCTTTGAAATGGATTCAAAAGGTTGTTTTGGATGTCTTCTTCATCATTTTGCTTACCGTCAGACACTGTCTTTACATCAGGGACCGTGAGCGCACTGTTATGACACATGTTTAACATGATGGTATCATCAATAGATATAGTCTCATATTCACAGGGAGTTGTGTGGTTGTCACCGAGTGTCTTATCTGTTTGGCTCTCCAAGTGAGGGGTTGTATTGTGTGTTTCTGGTGGAGGGGTGCAGCCCTGAGTAACATCTGAGTCAGATGAAAGCTTCTGTCTTTTATTTCTTTTCCCATAAACTCGCGGGCACTTTTTCCTTTTTGACTCTTCGTCTCTTGGAAACAGTTGCGAGAATATGGTATCATCGTCAAGTAAGGCCTTCAGATCAGGACTTATGCCGGGAGGAGTGAGAGGAGACGGAGTCAAACAACCGAGTGGATGTAGCTTGTCTGACGAGACGTCGTGTAGCTCGCACTTGACCTCGACTGACACTTTTCTAAGAATCTCTTGGGCAAGTTTCTCATCCGATTGTGCACGTTCATCGATCTCGTCTGTTCCAGCACAAAGACTCTTTCTGGATGTGTGGTGGTTTGTGGTCCTAGCCTCCTCTATCGATGGATTATCATTTGTACATACTTTGCCTTTCACGTCCTCACACAGGTCTGTGCATAAACTCTTGTCCATGTCTGTGACCCGATTGACTCTTGCAGTTTCAAAGAGAACATTCGCCTCTTCAGTTGGAGATTGGGATGTATTCTCGGAGCCAGAGTTTGAAGTCAAACTGAGAAGTGCTTGCTCTGTTCCAATTCCATGTCTGTCAGGCTGCTCTTGCTCTAGCAGCACATTGCTTTTAAACTCGGGAGTTATAGCCTGGAGGAGGTCTGTTTTTAATATATTTAAAAGCTCATCCGAGAACGGGTCAAGCTTTGAGTTTTCCTCGTTATTTTTGTTCTTCCGAGCTTTGCTGGTCTTTTTTGTTTTGGTTGGCAGCAGAGAATTTTGATTGCCCATTTCATCCCCTGCCACTGCACTTGCCTCGGCTGCCATTTCATCCGTGGCCGACTCATTTGTCGAAGCTTTCAATATTAAGGCAGTACTAGTCTCTGTCATCTTATCTATTTGGGTTGGGGAGGGCTGTGAGTCATCTTTATGTTTCTTCTCTCCAGTTTGTGATGCCTCATAAATAAGCGACATCCCATGGTTGCCTGATGTTGTGCTTGGTGGGCCAATAGGCTTTTCACTTCTGGCCGCATGTTTCATGGCCTTATGTCTCTTCAACCCTGGCACAGTCCTGAAACACAGGAAGCAGATTTCACAAAGTACTTTCCCCTGCTGATGGTTGCTCTGAACCTTTTTGGATGATGTTTCTTTTTTCAAACACTGGTCAGGTTCCAATGATGGTCCACTTTCACAGAGGATGAGTGGCTTTGGGGTGAGCAGACAACCTGAAATGTCTTGAATGGGAAGTACACTGCACTCTGCCACTGCTAATGATGGCTCAACCTTTCCAAGAGGCAATTTCATAGATTCACAGGGATCGGGCCTCATCTTCACATCTTCATTTACATTACCAGCTGAGGAATCTGTGCTTGGGATTTCAGATGGAAGACCCAAACATATGTCTTGTATGACCAGTGGTTCATTTAACGAATTTATTTTAGCTGGATTCAGCGACAATGTGGTGTCTGTGGGTGGTTTGTGAAAAATTAATGCTGGAGTAAAGCACTGCTCATGATCATCGCTGTGACCCGGTTTTGTGTAGGGATTGTCATCCAATTTGCTCGATGGTGAGATTGGTATGTAGTCATATTGTGTCAGTTGTGGAGGCTCATCTGAGTTGTTTTTGTAATTCAGAGGACTGAGGTTGAAATCATGAGATGGATCGCTTTTGTCGAAGCTTTTTGAATGCCCAACGCTGCCGCGCACAGGCGCTGGAAAATGTATGTTGGTGTCAAAGTTAGGGAGTTCAAGGTGAGGTGGACTAGTTAAAGAACTGTCCATGTCGACTGTTGTCTTCATGACTACATCACAGTCCATAACCTCCTTTTGGCATTTAGGCTTGGCATCAGGTAATCTTGTTCCTTGAATTGGACTTGGGTCATCAGAGCCATTAGATTGACTTTGATGTGTGTCTTCTTGTATGTCCATTTCCTGCTGTTGTGTTAAAATTGGGCTGACTGATGAAGAGGTGTGTAGAAAGGTACATTGATCTCCCTCTACTCCATCTGTGCATGGTGAGTTCAGGTGGCTTGCCATGAAGTCCACAGGTAGATCTTCTCTGATGTCGTGAACATCTAAAAGATCCTCTTTTTTACGAATTGCATCAAATGACAGATTTGATTCACTTTTCAGAGGGTCATGAACCTGAGGAGCCTTGCAGGGATAACTAGTAGCATCAATATTATGCAGGCTTTCCAGCTGGCTAAGGACCAACAGACTGTTCTGTCCCATTGATTGGATGTCTTGAAATGTCAAGCCATTCTGGGTACTTTCTGTGTTGCTTTCCACTAGAATTGGACTGCAGGGCTTATCTGTGGTGATTATGTCCACCAATAAGTCAGGATTTTGGCTAAGGTTGTGAATGTCAACTAAACAATGTCCGTTCTCAATGATACTTTCGGGGCGCTCACATTTCAATTCAACACCACTGTTCATCACATCTTTTGGTGACTTGTGAATGTCTACACATTTAAGCAGAGGTTCTGATGAAGGAATGTGTGCCTCCGCTTCCTGATAACTGCCTGTCAAATGCGGTGGGCCATCACAATTCTGAGGTGATTGATGCACATTTTTGTCTGTGTTAGTGTTCTCATCTGCATGTGGGTCCACCTCACCCGAGGGATGAGAACATTCAATCAGCGTCGTCGTCTCAGGTACAGGCCCATCTGAAATTAATTCCATCTCGGCCTTGCTATTGCTGTTTTTGGTGGGCTCACTTGGCTCTGATGAAATCTGCTGGTTTACATAGACTATGTGGTCAGCACTGTGAGAGAGAGATGACTGCGACTCTTTGAGAATGAATTCAATATCGTCCTTCTGCTCCTTGATATTTAAAGGTGAAAATACATTCTGCTTCTCAGTAATTGCCTCCTTTTGACTGTGATCCTCTCCCGTAGCTGAATGACACTCACTTTGTTGTTGTGGACTTGTGAGGGAGGTGGCATTTGGCTCCTTGTGTTCTGATATAATGGGTTCGCTTTTGAATAGAGAGTCAGACATGACCTCAATACTTTTCAGTAGGGTTTCTGTGTATTGGTTCTGTTCTAAGACAGCTTCTTCTTTTGTTTCAACAGCAATGTCTTTTTGGAAATTTCTCTCCTCTGGCTTGTGCTCACTATGGAGTTGTGAGGGCATTATTATTACATTTGAAGCATCACTCTCCTTTTTGGCATAATGCTCAAGGGCGTCCGGCTCACTATGAATACTATTGTGGGGACTGTGGTGTCCACTCACCAGGTCGAAGTGGAATGGACTAGTCCATGGAAGTTCTGGTTCATTGAAGGGCTCTGAAGCCACTGGAGCGTCTATGGTATCATTTTCAGACTCTTCACTCAGCCGTAAAGGTGAGAATTTACTCATTTGCAGCTGCTTCGGGTCCTCTTGGCTGAGTGGAGTTTCCAACTTAGTTGTCTGCAGCTGGTTTTCAAGCTCGTTCACGATTCGCTTTATTTCCAATTCATCCTCGGAGGCGCAGCTGTTAAGATTTGCACTGTAGTCAATTAGTTTTTCTGGCAGAGACAATGCCACATCGTTGTAATCTGATTTCTTTTCGTTGGATTTGTCAAAATTGCCTTTATATGGAGAAATCTCATCCGGTAGCACTGGGCTTACTATTAGGTTCCAGTCTCTTTGTTCCAGAAAAGGAGAAAACGATGGCACAAATTCTTCTTTTTTGTCAACTGTGTTCTCTAACGAATGGAAAGCCTCTTTCTGAATCGGCATGTCGGAGTAAAGGCCACTGCCAAATGCTGCCAGGTCGCCAAACATTGATGAGGTGTCAAATGTAAGAGGGGACTTCATGAGCCCCTGATCCTGATCCATGGTGTAGGGCATGAGGGGGAGTGAGTCTTTTTGTATCAAGGGACCTTGGCTTTGGGTGGGTGAAAGGCACACTTCATCAATCAGGGAGGTGCAAAGAGGAGCAGGTTTGTGCATGTCTAGCTCGTTTACTAAAGCGATAGCCTTAGCCTCCTTTGCCACGTGCACGCTGTCACTCTGTTTTTCAAACGTAGTGTTGCCTGACACTTCTGCCTGCTTGGGGCGGGGCCTCTGCATTCTTTTGCCCTTTTTACTTTTGGCAACATTGGCATCTGTTTCTTTGTTGCTAGTGGGAGAGTGCGAGTGTGTAAACTGCAATGGTTTGTTATATGCACTGCCATGCTGGCTCTGTTCTTCTTTGGGGCACAGATTGTCAGTGCTTACCAGTGTGTTCGTGCACAAACTGACTGTTGGGATATTTTCTGTTCTGTTAGAGAGCAGCTCTCTTGATTGGATATTGCTATATGTTATATTTTCAAAATCTGTGACCGACGAGTCAACAATTTCTGCACGTGGAATTGAGTTTGTTGACTCAGCTGTACTCACTGGACCAGCTTCTGTCAATGGCATCACCTGATTGGATTTGTCAGCATTACACTTCTTCAAAGATTTGGTGAACTCTAGCGCAAGTGGGCTGGTCTCGTTGCACGACTTCTGTTGGGAGGGACTTTCATTGCTTTTTAGCTCAGAAAATTCTTTCTTTTTAATGTCGGCTTTCCTCTCACAGTCTGATTCAATGCGGTCAATGCTTTTGGGGCTGTTCATGCTGTCGCTTGACACACTTACAGATGTGCTGAGTTCACTGCTTGTGGAGGACCTGCTACCCCTCCTTTTGAGTCTCTGAGGGGAACCGTGTTTCTCAGATGAAAGAGAAATCTCCTCACTTTTCTTCACCTCAAAGCACTCTTTTGAGTCATGCCTCCACGCTGCTTGGTCCCTCTCACTCCGAGCTCGCCATTTACACTCTTTGGTATATGTGTATTTACACCGACTACTTTGGTTAAGTCGGCCTTGGCTTGCTATCTTTACTGGCTCACATTCATCATCTGAGTCTGAAACATAGTCGTACTCTCCGAAGGCAGGGTTCTGTACAGTGGGCGTCAGTCTTTCCATCACTAAGGAAAACTGGAGGTTTTTGCTGCCTTTAACATTGAGCTTATTTTTTTGTTGAACTATTTTATGGATGAGTTCTTTGCTCCAGGTGCCACCCCCCGTGCTTCTCCTCTTGCTCTCTTTCACTGCTGTCCTTGTAGTTGGAGATGTGGAGGTTTGGATGGGCATGGATGCTCCGGGTGCAGATCTTTCCGGAACGCTTTTAAAAGCACAGCGTTCAGAGAACCTGCTGGATAAGAGAATTCTTGGGGTACTTGTGCTTTCATCGTCACTTTTGCACAGCTTTCTTGCCTCCTTCACTTTACTCTCATGCTCCTTCATCTTCTCCCTCGAGGCAGTTTTGGGAATTTTAGGGGAGGTTTCTTTTTTCGTGTTGTGTTTTTTCTGATCGAGCTCAAAATGAAGAGGTGTTTTTGCAGGTTTGTCACTGTAGGTTTTATTTCTCATAGGGCTGTCAACATCTGAGTCGTAAAAAGAAGTTTCCTGTCTGGAAGAGCTGCTGTCGACGGCTGCTTGTTTATCTTTGTTCTCAATTACGACACATTCTTTTGTTTTCGCACATGGTTTGTTTGATGTCGCTTTGACAGTGTTGAGGTCATCATCAGCAAATGCATCAATAAAGCTACTGTCTATCTCTGCATTGTCGGACTGATACCCAAGTCCATTCAGAGCTTCTGTAATCAAGCTGTCTAATTTGGCATCCTCCATTTCCAGTTCAGGGAGGGGAACGGGGAGGTTGCCAGACCCAGAGAACAAGTTAAGTTTCATTGGATCATCCTTGCTGTCGGCTTTTGTTTCATTGTCTGATATCAGTTCCCCATTCTTATTAAGGCCCAAAAGAGAAAGATGAAGGTCAGAGGGGCATCTTGACATCGAAGTATTTGGCGGCGATGACAATGCTTTCTGTGGTTCTGTGTGGAACTTCCTATTGTCTTCTATCTTTGGCATGTTCGGCTGTGTGCAGTATTGTTTATGTCCTAGAAAAGAAGCAACATTATTGAAATTCTGATCGCACTGCTTACAAGTCAGAAGTACATCCAACTGGTCAAGATTTGCAGTGGTTAACGAGGTGGCAAACAGCTGATGTGCGGAATAAGGTGGAGGAGGTTGGTGGTGCTCCATCCCATAACTGTCCATGTAACCTTTGCTCCCATCCATTGTTGTCTTGGCGTGTGTGCTACTCTGCAGGTAGCCCATCATGTCATCTTTGTCTCTGTCTGGTGCAAAAGGAATATTTCTTTGACCTTCGGCATGAAAGTGATGGGGGTGAGTGTTTAAGTGATCGGGAGCCGACTGGGCCTTGGACTGGGGCTGGTGATAAAACGGGACGGGCGCACCTGACTTTGACATCTGACTCTCCTCAGAGGTGTTGTTGACTGGACTGGTGGATGCTGGGGAGAGGGAAGAGCAGGTACTACTAGATGCAGGCGTATGAGCTGGCGAGGGCAAAGGGGATTCGTAAGGCGACACCATCATAAGGCCCATGGGTGCAACTTGTAATGGTGAATAGCTGTAGTTTCTGGACGATGATACAGGAATAGTTTGGTTGAGCCCGAAATATAACGACTTATTTTTGGATTCACATAGTTGCGCATGACTCATTTCGACTTTGAAAGTTGAGACTTGTTTGACAGCCTCCTGCCTTTGGTTCGGAAAACCTTCGTTATTTCTGCTGCTTTGAAATGAACTGGGGATTTTCAGTGAGCTATTTTTATGTGATTTATTCTCATCCTGCCATTCAGATGGAGAAACCATGTAGGAAACCTTCTGATTGCTTATTTTACTCTGATAACTCAATTCGGCTGCTGGCCGTAGCTGCTGCCATTGCATTCTGTTGTCTTTAGATACACTTAACCGTTTGTCAAGTGTAGACTGGTTCTGAAACGGAAATTTGTCAGTCACATCACTGTACTGAATTGAGTTTTGATCCACTGGTAAAAATGTCTTACTAGGCCCCTCCCACGAGTGTGGCAACCCATTTAAAATAGTATTATTGCCGTTTTTATCAAATTGCACTGAGCCTGTGTGAATACGATTGACTGTGGAACTGTTTAATGTTTTGCTAAGAAAGTGCATTTGTGTGTGCGGAATAGTTCTTGTGTGGTGCACACTTGCTTGTGTTCTTTGGTTGGCAGTTGTGTCTTTCAGGTGAGAGTTCCTTGTGCTCCCTGGGGCTGTGGTTGCATCTTTACCATCGACCTGTCCAAGACCGTCTATGCTCTCTGGCAGGGCGTTCTTCCCCTGCTCCGGCTGTTGCGAGAGGGAAGCGGAGCTGTCGCTGCTGGTCGAGTCCTCACTCAGATTCCTGGGGCACTGAATGGAGGCTCCAACCCCTTGAAGAAACTGTGACTGCTGGGTGTGAGGATAAGAGCTTCTGGGCTCAGGCTGCTGTTCATTACTGAACTTAGTGCTGTTTGGAGCAAGGTTTGGCCCCTCTACAGGCAGAAAGGAAAATGAATTATGAGTCCCATGAACAGAACCGAGGGAGGAGTCTGTAAAGTCTTGCGATTGTGGGTTCTGTTCACAGGGAAAAGAGTCAGAGGTTGACTCTTCCAGAAAATTATATCCATATTGAAATGAGCCAGGCACAAGGGCATTTGTCTTGTTGTCTGTATGAGCAGTGGATTTTTGCGATGAAGCATAGTTAGCACCATTAAAAGTCCTTTCAGGAGACTGCCACGTGTTCGAGGCATTCAGCTGAAAGTCAGTCATGATCAGCTGGCCGCCCGACTGTGCATTGTTGTTCTCCATTGTGGCAGGCTGCTGTTTCTGCGACAGGGGGAGATGTTGGTGGGATGATGTCCCACTCGAAGATCCCAGTGCCTGTGAGGTATAGCTTGGAGAGGTAAGGTTCGAGGAGGCCTCTTGGAAACAGCGGCTGAAGTTGAGCTCTTCTTGCTGTACCTCAACCTCTCTCTCTGGTATGCTGGGAGTGTGGAATCTGTAGCTGCGCGAGACTGGGCCACGGCCGGTGTCCAGTTTTGTTGCTGGTGAAACCTTCTGCTGCGGGTAAGCAATCCCAATGTTGAGGTTGGAGCGGGTGTTGGTAATGCTGAGACTATACAGGTGCTGTGGGTTGCCGCGCTCTGACTTTCCAGACCGCTTGTTCTTCTCTCTGCCGCGTCCCTTTCCACTAGGTGATTGGGGACTTCCTTTGCCACTGGACCAGCTTCTGTCAATGGCAAACTTTGATCTGTTCTGCAGTGATCTGAAGTCAATCTTGCCTGTTTGCTGTGGCCGTATTACAGCCTCACGCTGCTGAGTACCGTCACGCGCCTTTTTTACTTTGTCAAGCTTGGGGCCTCTGTTGCCCGCTCTGGCATCAGTGTCTGTGCTTGAAAAGTGCTCTGAAGACTCCTTTGTGGTTTTGACACTCTGCTGTTGCACCGCTGTCTCCTCATCCTGCAGTTTGGACTCAGCGCCCAGCTCTTTGACAGCATGCATTCGCTGAGTCTCTCCTGCCATGGTGCACAATGAGTGCGTTGAAGGTCCACTTCTCAGATGAGGTGTCTGGGTGACAGAGGCATCGTCTTCTGGATTGCATGAATCAGCATAGGTCCACTGGCAGGAAGTGCAAGGACAGGGCAGCTTGCTGCAGGATCATCGCTTTACTTTCATTTTGAGCTGATGATCTGGCTGCCCAGCAAATCAGACCTGGAGGGACACGGAACACAAGGATCAGTTAAAAGGCTTTAGCTATTTTATCAAAATGGTTTCCAAACATATTAGTAAAGACCAGCAAAACATCACACATCATCCATATTGTAATGTCTATGAACATATAAGACTTACGCCAAAATTACTCCAACTTGTAGTAAAAACAAAATAACTCTTATGGATTAACTCGACCAAGGAACATGAACATTTTGAAATGATTTTCACGAGTCAAGTATATATTTTTTCTCCCCATTTCAGCCAGCAGAGAGCACTATTGCATTATGTTACAACGTTGCTTCCAAGGCCCAACTACAGAATTGCTTCACCAAATTACCAAACTCTGTTAACAGTGTAACCCAACGGAACATGTGTAATTATTACAAAACAAAAATAAACACACTATATTTACAATACATGTGCTAGTCCTCAGATAAATCATTCCATCACACACACAGTTTTAAAATGACGATGCAGACAACAGTACAGGATGATACAACTGCAGTGCCAATCTCTAAAGAGCTGAAAGTCGGTAAATGATTCACAGACTATTTTAGTACAATGACACAACATTACAGTGTTTATGCTTTTGCTAAAGAAGACTTAGATCATGGAGGAATAGTGGGTCAGTCGTTAGATATTTAATATTGGGCACAGTGACGCTTATTGCCTTTCCTCAGGCATCCCAGACACTGCCTCTCAGGTCCTAGTTTACTTTGGCCGCAACTTCTGCTGCTTCTTTTTGAGGCCAGACCAGTTGAAAGCTACAGTTTAGCACCAAGAACTCATTCATAGGGAACTAAAATCTGACCTACTTTTCTTTTTTCCGTGGCCATGACATGCAGAAGCCACAGAAGAAACCATTATCATCATTAGGATTTCCACAATAATTCACTCGTCTATGCACATTTTAACCTTCCCATTTCCCCTTCAAGTGAGTAGAAATTACATTTACAGTAAATAGTATTTTTATTTTTAATGATATTGTGGTTTAGGCAACCAGACCTACATCCAGGAGAAGGTGACATTTGTAAAAGGGTTTCATTAAGTGTTTACAATTCTGAAAATATTCTGGATTTGTTTCATGAATGTCCTTGTTTCAAAGAAATACTACCAATATAAATGTCGGAATAAATCTTTTGGTACGTCTTCAACATCTAATGGACTCTTTTGGCTTCACTTTATTTTCAAGTTTCACAAAAGTAAAAAAAAAGTGTTTTTCTCCCAAACGATGTTAGGTGTTTGCCAAACATCATTCCGTAAAAATTAACTCCTTGATTTATTTGTACATTTTTTGCAATGTTCCAATAATGTTTTATTTTGGACCATAGTTCCTGTTGAGTCATTTGATTTTGGCCTATACCAAGTCCATATATATATATATATATATATATATATATATATATATATAAAAAAGCAACCAACCAGCCAAGGGCCAGTGGTTGAAGGGGGCCTGTGCCCCAGTAGAGCTTTATGCCTAGCAACGCCCCTGGATGTGCACACTCAACATGCAGCGCTCATGCTGCAGCGTATCAGATGAAAGTTCTGCCACAGACAGGGACAGGAGATTGGGAAGTGGAGCTAAGATAAAATGGCATATGCTTTAAGGAGGTCATTGTCTGGCATATGTTTCCGCATCTCAGCCTTTGGTAAACCTCTCAAAAGTATTTGGCACATGAGAAGGGAGGCCTGAGGCTGCGACCTGCCTGGGTTTAAGGCCTGGTTGTGAAAAATCACATCTTCTCTGCAGCTCCGCATACTCTGAAAGCCAGAGTGTCTGCAGCTGTCGTTGCCACAGGTTGGGGAAAGTGGCATGAAAGGCCCTGCCAGCATTTCCATCAGGCGGTGCTTGATCCATCTCCTCAGAGTCAACAGTTAGCATCATACATCATAGCCTCAATTGTATTTGCCCAGACCGCCCGTTGAGGTTCGGGCCGGTGGATGAATGGCTATGGCAACAAAAAGACCAGTATGAAGAAAGTAGCACCAATGCCTCAGCTGTCAGTTTACCAAGAAGGCTCATTCATTTTCCAATGTATGCTGAATACACTTCCCTCTAGAACTATGCGTTTCAATACATTCCGCGCTAATCATTGGCTTCAATTACTTCACACACAGGCCATGCGTATCAGTCTCCCCATTTTGAGAGACCGCTCCTTTTTGGGCTAGCTTATCTGATTTTATCTTGAAAAGGAGAAATTGATCTTGGACTCTCAAATGAGTGCTTGGTGGCTACAAAACTGCAAGCATGCAAGGCATAAGGTGATATCAAATTTTGCATGGCTGCTCTAAATTTGGGTCCATAAGAGTGTTTTAGTGGGGTTTCGTGGGTCAATCAAGGTTGTGCGTGTAGGCTTCCTTCCTGTAACTCTTCTTTCACATTATCAAGCCTTTCAAGTAGAGTTGGGCATCGTTTGAATTTGGAAGATTCCGGTTCCGGTTCTAAAAAAAAAAAAAAGAGTTATTGTTCATCACATGAACCTCTCTGTTCTTCAATTTTGTGAACTTTTTACTATTTGTGAACTTTACCATGGATTACTCAAAGGGCTGTTTTTAAACAGTATATTTATTTTAATATTTATTTTGTGTTATTATTTCGTATTATTTTTCACTAGAGCTTTATTTTTGAGAAGTTCAAGACCATACAATAAGGTAGCTGTTACTGAAAGCATGCTACCGAACACCAATAACCGGAGGATGTATCTGTATGCACAGTATTTATGTATATGCTGCAGCTCCGTATGATATAAGCTAAATATTAGCTGGATATGTGCATTTGTATGTTAAACTTGTTGGCTCAATGTTGCCATTAGACGTGCTTAGCCGATTCTGACTTTTGGGTCATAAGCTGCATCGCGTCAGTTCTATGGCTAGGCGTCGGCCGAATGAGCCGCCCGGGCCGGCCCGGGCAGGATCACCGACCCCGCGAAGGCCGACTGTTGCCACCGCGGTGTCTCAGTGGCCGCCGCCGCTGAGGAGATCCGTGGGAACTCCCAGAGTTTCCGCGGCCCGCGCTTGTCGGCCGGTACAAAGCGAGCGGAGGGGCTGACCGAGGAGAGAAAATGGAGATGTGTTCCATTACACATGTATGGAAAGTATTCACGTTCTCACTGAGGTGAGGAAGTGGGTAAGGGGTAGTTGAGTGAAAACTAAATTTCCTGAACGTCCTTTCTGTCATTTTTGTGCAAAAAAAAATGTGGTGTCTGTTTGAGTGAAAATATGCTGGTAACACTGTGGAAATCTTTGTCGATTCATCACTTCACTGTTTTGAGTTATAATTGCATTCGCAAATCCTTTTTTTCCTTCCCAATATGCTGCAGATTTCTCAAAGTCTCTAAGATTAAGGGACTACAGACTCAGCATCTCTGGGCTTTGTTGATGTGTTCTCTGTAACACAAGATCAACCTTAGGTGCACAACATTACTGCCAAGATAGGTGACCTTAAGTTTATAGCAATTGAAAATGTATCAAGATAACACATACAAATACTTCGAACCTTGAGTAAATCACGCTCTACAGACGCTGAGCATGATTAGTGCCAGCTTCCAACATTAAGCCTTTTTGGATGCTGACAGCCAAGTTGTGGTTGCTCTGTCAGAACCATGCACTGGCCCTGATTCAAAACAATACTTCACGAAATTCACAATTACATATGCAGGCCTACATGTAGAGTCATAGATGCACGTAAGAACGGACAATCAATGCAGTCACTTGAAAGGATGTGCACACTCTCCACTCCCCAGTAGATACAGTAGATAATGGGATCTAAAACAACACATAACAAAATTGATCATCTATATGTCAGCCTAACAAGCGGAGGAAGCATGTAGTCTTAGTGAGCAAAATGAACGCAAGTACGTAGCGTCAGTGGGCGATCAAGGTATCCGCTTGAAAAAATATACCACCCATATATACATAGTGTTTTAAAACAATACTTGCTATATTTAGAACTATATATGAAGGCCTGCCTTTGTCTGTAACAGTGAAACGAGTATTCTCAGTGGCCACAGTACGTATGAGTCCGTGACTCATACTTTGTCAGTGAATGGGGGTGATCAAATGTCCACAGCTGAAGTAAAAACAGCAAAGATGGTGATCAATTTAAGTGGAGATAACTCAAATGATTGGATATTAGATATTCATTTCATCACATTTATTTATGAAATTTGTACTTGTAGCCTTGTTGGGCCAGCATGAGTGAACCTCGGGAGGCCCGACACAGTCATCGGGCAGCGTTTTTTTTTTTTGTAATGGAAATGAAAACCAATCACTTGTATAAGCATCAGCTTTACTAGACACTTGTACTTTTGTCTGAGACACGAGAAATGAGGTCAGCTCGGGAAAAAGGAAACACAGCAGAGAAGTTCATTCACTTTCAGGAAAATCCCACATTGAGGTGAGGGTGATGCTCAGTAGGCTGTATAATGAGGGGGATGGCGAGGTGCTGGAAGCAAGGTGAGCTGAGCCTGGCAGAATGAAGGCCGCCTTGCTGCTCTCATCAGGCCACTGCCGGCATGACTAGTCCAGCGAAGGGAATGTGCAGTCAGAAGGGCTGGCCCAGAGCCCATACTGGGGCACGCTGCCAAAACCTCGGTCAGCGTGCCTGCCTACTCTGTATTTTTGGAAACATCCATTATGCAAGCAATTTGCCTTTAAGGTCTCTGCATTCAAAGACTGGGAGGGAAGAAAATGTCAATGATGTGAGGACAGTGCAGCGTGTTTTCACAGCAATGCGGCCACGGATATTAATACCCTGAAAGTGGAAGTGTGATCAGGAGTGATCTGTCAGTATTCCATCACACACCTTACTTCCTTACTTGTGATTTATGGGCTAAACCTTTGACATAGTTCAACTTCCTCCATACCGCTGATAGCTTGACAGAACACTTAAAAAAATTAGAAGGATGCCAGAGCTCCCACTGCAGTTGCAGTTCAAATGACACAGTACAGTAGTGAAGAGAAATTGCTATAGTGGAGCCTTCGTACCTCCACCAGCCCTAACTCCACCCTTAACCCAGTGTGGTTAGCTGCTCAGCAGGGAAGACGTAAGTGCGTGTGTGTGAGTCTGAGTGTCTCGGTGTACGTGTGTGTGTGTGTGTGTGTGTGTGTCCAAAGGGACTTTGGTGTGTAATTCCAGAGGCTCCCTTTACCACCTCCCTAGTTTTCCCCCCTGTTCGCAGACGAGCTTTCTTTTATTTATTTATTTTTTTCTAACCACTGGATTCTGTTTCCATATTACTAACCGCGACATTCCACAAACATGATGGAATCTTTGTTTTAGTGTTTAAAGGTCATTTTCTTTCCTCTTTTTTACATAATTTCCCTTGTGTCTGCATGCGTATGGAACATTACTTGTGTTGCTCTTCCAAAAAACAGGTTTACTATTAGGACTGAACATAATACAAAAGATTGAAAGGAGCAGGACTGCAGCGGAAGGTCAAGTGAGAAAATCTTGCCTGACTCATTCTGTTAAGCAAGTCAAGCTTATGTTTAATTGACAAATTCCTTCATTCAGGTTTTATTTCTTCCACCTTCCTTCTTTTAGTGTATCAATATTTGCTTGTCCCTTCTTTAGCCAGGGCAAAAGTATTTGGTTCCCTCTCAAAATAAATTTTATTAAAAGAAAGAGATACTTTGAGGTTAACTAAGTATAGGATTATCCTAATTATCACAGGTATGTCTGGGGCAACACTCCTGAATTTTAATAGCTGAAGAATTAACCAGGCTACTTTTTAGAATTATAACTCACTGGGGAGATGGAAACAAATAATATAGGCGCATAACTCACCAGTGTTTAGGCAACCCAAACAGCTAGAATGGGACATTGGGGTGGTCTTTACTGGATTTGAATGTGGCAGATGGACTCCACAAATCCAAACAAAAAAGTAGGAGAGGAAGTAAAGCAGTGCTCAAGGGTCTCAACCACACATAGCAAAGAAGTCATAAATCATAATTTTTCGTCCGTTACGAATAGAAAAACAAACGGATATAAAATCCCAGACAGATGAAAGATTAAAAATTCTTTGTTTTTTTTCATTTGATAAATGTAGTTTTGGTATAGTTGTACTTCATTCGATGGTTTCAAACAAGCTAATTTAGGAATATCAAACACACGTTCCCGTCCAAAAATACTGGCGTGAGGCCAATTTACTTTTCCCTGTAGGCTGAAAACATCTGACATTGAAGGATGAATACTGTAACACAAATATGTCAACAGTTTTTCTTATTTCCTGGTATTTCCAATGTTTCTGTAGACTTCTGAGTTCATTTTACTGCTCAACAAAGATTTCAAATTGTTATATTGGCTTTGATGTATTTTTGTGTTTTGTTGTTGGTTTTTTTGCATATATTCACTCATATTGACGTTGATTCCTGCAACACAATCCAAAAAAGATGGGACAGGGGCAACAAGAAAGTGGGAAAAATCATGAATGCTCATCTATCTATCTATCTATCTATCTATCTATCTATCTATCTATCTATCTATCTATCTATCTATCTATCTATCTATCTATCTATCTATCTATCTATCTATCTATCTATCTATCTATCCATCCATCCATCCATCCATCCATCCATCCATCCATCCATCCATCCATCCACCCATCCATCCATCTATCTATCTATCTAATCAGGGGTGTGGTGGCCATTGGGATTTTTGGGAGATTCCCGAACGGCCAGTCCATTTCAGGGCCGGTCTAACTCCAAACCCCTTAACCTAACACCCCTACTGCCTCCCGTGTTTACCTTAATGTATTTTCAGATGGCTGACATGGAGCCTTCTCCACTTGATCGGACGGTATATGTCCGGCTGGTGAAGTGGTGTCAGTGTCGTAATATCAGAGCATTTATACAAGAGCCAGACAAACAAGACCGGCACAGGTACAGATATTGGTATTGATGGCTCGGGGGGTGTTAGCGCGAGTGAAAGTTCAGTCGGACTCGCTGACAACCGGCCATTTAAATGTATATATTCTATAGGCGTCAATTCTATAGGCCTATAGACGGGTACTATATGAAGGCGAATGACGGACAACGGAAGGGTACCCACGCTGCAGACGGATGACAAATAACGGATGCTCAATTTTTAGTAAAATGCCCAGTTCTGTATAAGAGATAGTATAGTCTATACTGTATTATACAGGAAAATATTCTTGATGTGCAAGAAAACCAAAGGTGTCAGCATGTAGGTGAAAGTCCAAAAATGGGATTGGGCCTGCAGAGGCATTACCTGTCAGCCTACCATGAATCAATGAACAAACTCATCTAAGGTAAACGTGCACGGGCAGGCTGGAATGGATCCTCATGTCACTAATAACACCTGTTTGACAGAAGTCAAATCATCCTGTAATATGTGATCCAATGATAGAATGAACACTTCTCAGTAACACAAATGATCCAGCATAACTGTCCAAAATCTCAATGACTTTTTTTTTCCATTTCTTGCAGTCACAGTCCATGTTGTGAATAGTAAATGTTTTCATGCAAATATTTCACCATCTGTCGATCTGTCATGATAACCAATTTTTTTAGGATTAAATATTTTCTCTGAAACTATCATAATTAACAATAGTATCATTAACGTTTTCTTTAATGCCACTGATAATGATATTAGAGTCTAATAATTCAATTACAACCTTTATAAGAGCAATTCACTTTTAATTCTCAAGAATATTGAACATTGGCATTGAAATAAGAGCAATAAATACAATATCTGGGGAAAAAGGAAAAGTATAAATAAAACAGGCTCAGGCTTTGTTCACAAAAATTGCATTTAAACAAATTGAACATGTAACTAGGCTCATTGAATAGAAGCACCATAGTGGCTACAGGTAAAGTGGCAGATAAACAAGCATGAGTACCTGCCGCTTGAGTAGAAGAAGCACCTGTGGCTAGAGCCAAACTCTGGCAGGGTTTTTACTTTCTGGACCTGGATTTCACATCTCTGCTTGTAAGTTTGTAGAAAGAGACATTTGTACCGTCACCTTCCTAAAATAATGGAATAGGCCATATTTTGACCAAGATGATATTGATTTGCATTAAAGATCTACTCTTGATGTTGGCCAACTCTGCTAGAATCAGCTACATTCTTAGTTGAATACTACCCCAGAAATGAAATGATTCATAAATATAATACAGTTTTTGGTTCTTTTTTTTGTGCGTTTTCTGAAAAAAAAAAAAAAAAAAAGACTTGGACCATTATTTTAGGAAGGTGTCGATATGTCTCAGGACAATCAAGTTCCAACATGTGGCAGAGTAAGGGAGTAGAATACATATGGGCCGCACAGTTGTGCCGGATGAGGCATGCTCATTCCCCCCAAATTTCCAACAGTACTATCTACGAGTGAACCTTTCATCTACAATCATGTTAGCAATAGGGAGAAAAATCCCACCCTACAAGAAGACATTTGAGTACATGTGCGCCTACATATCTGCAAGTGTGGTTGCAGTAAATTTGTCTGCCAAGGCTTTCATGTATAATTTCAGTTTGGAATGTGTGACCAATATGATTTTTAGTGGGATGCTTTTCTTTACCTCGTGAGATGAAGTGACTGGGCTGCACAGTAATATGTTTTATGGAAGGCATAACATTGACTCCAGTTAACCTGAGGTGATATATCATTTAAAAAAAAAAGTTACAGTCTAAATGTGGTAAAGCGGCACTTGACTGGGTGTTTGTACAAACCTTGTGTCATTGATAAAACTTTACAATGTTTGCAATGTCAGTTTTTGCGAAAAGCAAAGAAAAGCACTTTGGCATTGCGTGACAAGAATGGAAAGGCAGGTAGGGTTAGCGTGGCACAGGGAACAAAAACACCAGCGCTATACAACACACATTGGCAAAGTCAAGGAAAGGAATTTACGTTTTATATCTGAAGCCCTTTCAGCTTGGGCGGGTTGAGCATCGTGGATAGGTTAGCAGTGTGGGGTAACTTGAGTTGATACTTTTCTCTTGCTTTTTAATTCAATTCAATTTGCACCAAAGCAAAAACTCTCCGCTGACCAATGGTAAAGAGGGAATTCCAGGCACAGCGTGCATGAGTCAGAACAAGAATTTTCCATATTCACTCTGACGGACTCCTTTCGAATAGTCCGGGGAAATGTCCAAATGACCTAATTACAAGTCAGGGTTTCCTAAGTAGCCTGTGTCAATGAATGACAAGATATTCAAATGGCCATAGTCACAAAACAGTAGTGCTACTTTAGTGGCAGTGAATCATACTTTTCTTCATCTGGGACAGTGAACTCAGAGTTGTCCAGATGACTTTTTCTGTTGCATCAAGCTTTTTTCCAAACGTTTTCCATTGCGTGAAGACAACTTATGAGTATTTAACCAGACAGATCACATCTTCACACACTTATATTCAACAAAGCAGGATAAAATGAAGATATAAATATTTACTCTTTTTATTTATTTGACAATAAAGTTGGTGATGACAAAATAGTTGGAATTAAACTACAAAGCATGTTTTCATTATGATGTGCTGAGCAATTTCCTGAACCGGACAATCTCATTAATTTTATCCAAGCACACCTGCTGTTAATGTGTGTTGCAATAACATAAATCTGACCACAATTTGAAACGGTAATATTGCCAAGCTATCCATCCATCCATTCTCCATACTGCTTATCCCGTTCAGGGTTGTAAAGAGCTGGAATCTTTCCCACCTGACTTCAGGTGGACTTCATCCTGGACTAGTTGGCAAACAATCACAGGATAACGCCACATGACAGTTTTTCTCTGTCACTTTGGTACCTTTCTCAGATCAGAACTGCAATTTGCAAAACAGTAAGTGAATTTCTCAAAACAATTAGTACAAAATAGCAAAACATTATGGTTCCCCTGCAAAAGCCATTTTCTTTCTCAAAATTCTTAGTCCATCTCTCTGAAATAAATATTGGTGTCACTGAACATGTCAGTGCCATGAGAATGACACATCATTGTCAAATTTCGGACTCATGTTGTCAGTACAACAGTGTACCCTTAAAAAGAAAGTCAACCCAAACATATTTTTTCAAGAATATGTTCTATGCAGGCCCGGTAGTTGAAACAAGGCATTTTGACAAATATTGTGTTTGTGGAATCAGAGTTAATTCACCCGTTTTGACATCACAGGTGCCCTGAGCACTTGTCGGGTTGACAATTATGATTTAAATTGCCGATTTAAATTGTAAAGGGTTAAGTTTGGAGAACAAATTCAGTATTCTAAGTTGAAAGTGTATGTGGATGATTGATTGCAAGAGACTGGGCAAGAATCTTCACTTGCTATGAGCTATTTCAGAAAAGTGGTTGATCATTGACTGATCTACTGCTGCACACATTTCCCTTTGTTGGAAAAAGCTAAGAGGAGAAAAAAGTCAAATGGAAATTGGATAGAAATATGCTTGACATATATCAACTTGTTCAGAACCTCTTGCAATGTACAGACTTATTTGATGACCTCATGCCAAAAGTTTGTGGAGCGTGAGACAATTCAACAGGGAACCGTTGTCCTACATTTTGATCGACATGATATAAGAAATTGACATAATTATTCAAAAGCTTTTGCAACTTGCTCAAAGAAATAAGAAATAGATGTTTTGATGTGCACAAGTGACACAATGATGTGAAAATTGGACAAGTCATTTTGAGAAATTCAATTCTGATATGAGAAATATACCAAAGCAACAGAGAAAAACTGTGATACTGTTGTTCCTCTGAAGTAGGACAGTTGGACATTGCTAAGGTGGTATGATTGTGAATTGGAACTATTCTCCCAAATTCAATGTTAAACTTTAAAGCCACCATGCATGACATCACAAGAGACATTTCATTTGGGGTGACTACATATTTTATTGATTTAAGTGCATATGATTAACAGTGGGCAACTTATCTTTTACACCTGTATGATTGAGCTCATAATGTTGAAATTTTTGCTTAAAACATTGTCGAACAGTTAATAAAGTTTTTTAAAGTTTTTTTTTTTTTTTTTTTTTAATGGTGACAGGTTGATCATGCAATGGATAATTTATTTTTATCTCCATAATTTCATTTCAAACTCTCCTGTACTCAGGAACCGAGGGGCATAAAAGCTTGCCTCATTAACACGATAACATTGTTCTATTTCTGACCGCCAACACTTTCACAGGCCATTAATTCTTCACAACAATGACGTTGTATGTGTTCAAACAAAGGTGTCGTTTCATACAATGAAACATTGAAGTTGGATTCTAAATTTACCTGTTTGCTTTTTTTGGGGGGGGGGCAGTTACTTACATATGTTGCTACTGTGGTACTCATCCTGTTGAAAGCCACTTTATGGTAATGGTTTGAAAATAGTCAAGAAGATTAAAACAAAATAAAGGGAAAGTGATGAAAGAGTGTCTCACATTCCTGCTTGCTTTAAGCTAAGTGCTCTGTCAGTGGGCCACCTTTGCGGTGATTTGCAGCTGTGAAAACTACCTATGATACAGAGCAGGGGTTGTGACCTTTGGCAATTAGAGGATTCTAAAATTTCAATTTTTCACCTACAGCAGTTGTGTTGCTTGCGAAATCTAGAAGTCGCTGTGGGGGAGCTGGGGTTCAAGAAACAGGAAAGGGGACAGATTTCAGATCTACAATCAACAGATACTTTTCAAAATCTTCCTCTAAGTGCTATGAAAAATTCACTTGGACAACTGTAGCATGATTCACCATCTTTGATTCCATAAATCAAGTTGTTTTTAGTATCATTGCTTAGCTACCAATCAACTTCACAGGCAGTAATTTGGGCCATCTTACAGTCGTTACTAATATTGGCAGAGAACCCACCTGTGGATCTGGTACGAATGTTTTCCCTTTTACCGAATACTTGTGAGTGCTTGCAGCCCACATATGTACTTTGTCTTGCGCCTCATCACCACTGTGCGTCATCCACGCTACTCGCTAGGTATCTTTCACGCGCTCTCTTCGCTTACAGGAGGACTACCTGAAGTGTCCCCATGCATAATAGGACTAAGAGGACTGCTTTTGAAAAGGGGCTCTGTGCAGCATCTGCAGATCGCCTTACACAACCACTTCCTGCTTCCGAACCACTCCTCACAGGCAGCACTGTGTCAAGTCCGAAAAAAGCACAAACAGAGGGGTTCAGTCCACTCAAGGGCTGAGCACAGGACTCTATTCATTTTTACCCCAATGCTCCTCCCTGCTTCTCTCCTAGGCATGCCCGAGGATAGCTTTATTTTAAAATTCACAAATATTCCCCTCTCTGAGGCATTGAAGTAAACTCTGCTCGCGTTGCCCTTTTCACTGGTGCCTGACAGGCCAACTGTGTCCGTGCCACCTTGGTACTTAAGAGGTAAAGCAAGTTGGTGTCAGGTATTTGCCTACGCATCATATCAAGGCGCAGCTCTGGCATCGGTCTTGTTACATAACAAGGCAAAGCATGGAGCATAGGTCATACATTAAGGGACATTTTGAGACCAGTTACAATAGTTTTACACAGACATTTTTATAAGTTGTAGATAACTGTAGCTTCTTCTAGAGAAAGCAGCATTTGCATATCGGAACATTTGGGTGCAGAGTTAATCGCCGAAACAAAAAGGAGGAGGAGAAGGCTTGGAGTTGTGTGTTTCTCATCTATGCCTGGAATGCTCACTTTGTCCCACCTATACAAGGCGGCAGTGGGAGGGGCCACAGTTAAGGGACAGTGGGATCCCGCTGAGCTGGCCTTTGCATGTAAAAGACCCCAATGAGGGCATAGAAGGCAGAGGCATTTAAGATTCCGGGGGAAATGGCAAAGTGGGCAAATAACACTTTAAATAAACATAGCCGGCACATTAATGATGAGTCTGTCGCTGGCCTGGATGTTATTGCTTTGCCCTTTACATACTGCAAGGGGAGGGCCAACGGTGTGAGCTTCAGGCTGTTTTCACTACTGTCCTTGTCGTGTCTACCTTCGACCGTTGGACACTGCGTGTTTTTCTACTTAAAACGCATTAAAACAGCACCTGATACGTCCATGCCTACCAGGGGGATAGAAAAACATTTAGCCTGCCGGCTTCTTGTGCTTCCCCGTCGGATGTCAGCCTTAGATGAGGGGATGAAGAATGACGCTCTGTAAGGCCACTGCAAGAAGTCATTCATGCTGCCCCGGCTCAGCCACAGAGAGAGTGTGAAGCACTGACCAATAGTGGTTAGAACAGAACGAGTACTGATCCAGTCCCTGCTGTCCCAACACTAAACAACACGTGTATTGATGTAATCCCAAGTGGACAGGATAGCACCATAGAGACAACATGTCCACTGATTCACCTGGTCTCACCGAGGCAGAAAACCCTGACATTGATTCAGCCAAAAGATTCTTCTGAAGGCTCCTCTCCACTGACTCAGTCAACTCAATGAGATGGAACAACTCAAGACACAAGTAAGTTAGTAGCAAACAGGACTTGATTACCAGAAGAATTTCTGTCATGAATAAACTCCACCAAGCAAGAGTAGTGTGAATTATTTTCATCACATTACCGGTGCCATGCAGAATAAAAAAATATTTCCATAGCCAAGCGGCTGACACAAGGTGAAGGAATAGACCAAAATCCCTAGCAGAGGTCACGTTTTTTTCCACTCAGACAGACTCAGGCTCACGAGAGACCCGTGCTGGAGGTCAGTATAGATAGTGTGTAAACATGCCCCGTCACTTTGGCTTCGCAGACGTGTGTGCATGTGTCTGAGGTGGGAAGCTGGGCCAAGCTAAAGAGTGACCCCAAGAGAACGTCGTGTATTTTGGATCATTTATCTAAAAGCACTATTTACGGAAAATACAACCATTCAAGAGCCACATTCTAATTTCAAACTTACAGAGATAACATTTCCCTCCAGGGATTTTATGCACTCAGACAGCATACAGGATGAATAACTGCGGCGTATATATATGCAATGAGTAAAAGTTGACTCCTTTAATATATCACATCTCTCGGCCACGAGCTTGAATATCAGATTTAGTGTATCCACATCAACTGGATCCCCTTCAGAATGTAACACAACAATGCGGACAAGATGGAGCAATTCCATCCGAAAACACATCAATTACACTTTACTTCCGTCTTCCCTATTTTCGCAGCTGCTTGTCAAATAGAGCTGCTCAAATGCTTTTCTCCTCTGTGGCGGAGGAATAAATCCACAATGTTCAAGACTTCCTCACTTTCTGCATAAACAATCACTAATCATCCCCCCTTGACCTTCACATGAATACTAACTGTTCAAACACACGTATGTGCAAATAGTGTTGGTGATCTTTTAAACATCCATTTAGTGATAAAGTTGAAGAATTCATAACTTGATAAGGGTATGACTCGAACCATTGGCTAAGACTCGGTCACATTGGCATGTATGATTGTGACCCTTCCAATGGGCAACACAAATTAAAAATCCATCCACCCATTTTACGAAGAGGGTCACAGGCGTGCAGGAGGCTATCCTAACTATCTTTGGGCCGAAGGAGGGGTACATCCTGAACTGATCGTCAGCCAATCGTAGGGCACACATAACAAACAACTATTCACACTCACAGTCACGCCTATGGAAAATTTAGAGTGTTCAATTCCTAACTACTGTTATTTGCTGTGTACTACTGACGCCCCAGTTACGGTACGTACGCTAATCTGTAAAGTCCAGCCCCCCTGAGTGAGTTCAACCATTTTCTCTGGGAAAACTTTGCCTAGTAAGTCATCATGTATGATATACACTAGACCTCTGTATATCGTGTGAGGCCTGCAAATACCACAAAACCATTACATCTATCATGAACCATGAGACTTCAGCTCAGTGAGCAGCTAAAGAATTCATTACAAACATGTTTTGCTTTTACTTTGGTCGGCAACAACATTGATTGTGAAGAAGAAAAGTGCGATGACGAACGTACAACTGTAAAAGCAGTAAACACCTGTGTTCTGGCTGGTTGCTAAAATATGGAAAGAACAAGTTGACTTTAATAAAACATTTCCTTTTTTAAAATTGGAAACATGTATTCTAAATACAATCAAACGGCAGGTCTGCCAGTGTCCTGGAACAGATTGTGTGGGACCACTATATATGAATAATCAAATATAATTTTGAACAGCACCAATAATGGTCATGAGCAGCTCTGATGAAGAAAACATTTGGCTGGGATCGGAAGTCCTGTCACAGTCCATTAAGGCTGAGAAAGAGGGACACACTATAGGGTCTGAAAGCCCATCCATGGTTTTGATCCCTCAGCACAGCATTACAATACATAGACAGGCTTCAAATTAATTTATACTCATCAAATTCAAGTCGCCATGTCAGCATCACATGCCTGATTTTTAATGACAAAGCCTCAGCCTACAGGAAAGTTAATGACGATGCAAGACCTAGTGACGCCCAGATATTGGTAAAATGTGGACATATATATGTATATATATATATATATATATATATATATATATATATATATATATATATATATATATATATATATATATATATATATATATATATATATATATATATATATATATATATATATATATATATATACACACACACACACACATAGACAGAGATATTTGAATTAGGTGTCTCATTCAGCCATTCAGACCGTTGTTCTGGTCAATGTTTTGTGCACATATTTTTAAAAATGCTTCATGAGCGTCCAAGCATATCGCATATATCATTAAATATATTACAGCAATACGTAGGGGTGTCATCTTGCATCTCTTCATGTGTGACAAATGTAGACACTAAGATGCAGTACATCAAATTTGTTTCCACAAAATCAAGGATCAAGCTCAAGCACTGACAGTTTATGTGGGGGAGTATACGCACGCAACCATTCTTGGAAAAGAATAACACATGGACATATTCCCATCTGATTGGTATATTGTCTTCAGAGCGTAGATCCTCTGTAACCCTCATCTACCTCAACTATCATGCACACATGCAGAAAGAGGATCCGAAAGTAATTCAAATGATTTATAAGCTCATAAAGTTTGGGAAACATTTCAAATGTTAAAAGCTTTATCCAACCAAAGAAAGCCAACCCCCAAACAGAAGAGTTGAGACAACTGGAATTAATGGAATATCTACCAAAGGCTCTGCTCTCACCTGAATTTCAAATATCCAGTTACTGTACATGAATGTAGATATGTATTTGTGAAATCCAAATCCAAATGGACATTTTACCCTATTTTGCGAGTCCATCCTCCGTCCGTGACCTGGGCACCCTTCCGTTATCGTCCCTCCGTCCTTATTCATAAAATAATCGTCCTCTGTCCCATCCATCCTCGTCCTTTTAAAGCATTTCCGTCCTTACATTTCACGAATATAAATAATATGTAAAATATAAATAAAATATAAATAAATAAAGCCAATAAATTGACATAAAACACTATATACAATTGACGCCGGAAAAGAGCCGAAAAATTCAGGACTGATCAAAAGCCAGAGAAAAGAAATGTGTCTTCAATTGGGTTTTGAAAACAGCAAAGGTTTCATAATTCATAAACATTATTTCAAGATCATTAGCTGTCTAATTTCCTATTCACATCCACTTACCGGCTGGGAATATCGGGAGTGAATTGAATTGTTTACAACTGTTTAAGTGTCAACCACGATAGTATTAAGCTGCCAACACAATGACCGTCGGTGACTACGGAGCCCCCCAAGGGACATCATGAGAATTTTTAAGATTGTGCTATTACATGATATTGTTGGGTTTTATTGAAAAATATTTATCATTATAACACAATAAATTTTGACTTTTTATTGCATTATTTTGCAATAAAAATAATTATTGCAAAAAAGTGACTGCACAAACCTCTTCAACTTGCTTTGAACTGTTAATCAACAATGTCAGGCAACTGCAATGCTGAAAATGTGAACTTTACAGCCAAGTGGTCTTTAAATCATCAGTGAAGATCCACAGCATATGTAATTTGCTGGCAATCACAGAGTGATCGTAAGAAGAAAGACCGGAGAGGTTGTGGATTCATGTGAATGATGGGATGGCCTCACTAAGCCAGCGTTTTCGCAAGAATTTTGAAATGAAACGAGCTTAGAATCAGCAGCTTTTAACCACAGGTCAAAGGGACGGCGGTCAAGTTGGTTGACCCTAATGTTAAACACAGTGAATCCACCTGTTGGGAGTCTTTGCCAGATTTGCTCCAAATTGTTCAGAAAAACCACAAGCGTGCAGTCTAGAGGATTGTCCCAACCTTGAGCAGATGGGTCTCTAGGACAAAGACTGTTTTAGTTTCCAGTGGAAATCTAAATGTTTGAGAGACAGTGTGCAGTATTTTTAGAACTCAGAGCCATCTTTATTAAACGTTTCTCATCACGATTCACCAAATCCCAGTCAACTTAAAAACAAACCATCACTGTCCTGTTCCATTTATTTTCCTGAAAGTCAGGGGAAAAGAACACAAAGATGACACATCAGACTGGGTGGCTGTCTGACCTGGTACAGTAGCAAGCTGTGACTCAGAGTGGAAGCTCAGAGGCTGGAAGCAAGGAAACATTTAAAGAATGGGTGACGATATGGGCTGTGTGATTCACTATTTACGCGGTGAACCTCATAAAGGAGCATGCCACCGGGCCCTATAAAGACTCATCTGTTACTCTACATTTCCAAGCTTTTAAGAGTTTTTATTGCTCGGAGTAGACCCACAAAAAATCTCTAGGCCAAATGGGTATGTAATAGTGGTGCACAGAGCCCCACTAGCTGACTGGCATGGGAAGAGGGAATGGTTAAAATCCACTCAGCAGTCTTCTCTGTCATTCTCACGGTCTCAAAGATTCACCAACTTTCCTTGCATCACTCCCCTTTTCACTCTGACACTGGCTCAGCCTTGCCACTTTGAACTCAGTTTTCCATTTTAATCCCTCCTTCTTTTCTTGTCCCATTTCCACCCTCATTTTTTCAACCTCTCCAGCACAGACAGACATGCTCTTTGAAACAGAGTCTTTTAATAAGCCTGGCCCAGTGGGCAGTAGGCAGAGAAGTGAGGTTATTTTTAGATTGCACATGGATATAAAGCGGAACGTTTTTCTTCATTCTTGTAAGGCGTCTTCTTCCTCCACTCTCTCAGGTCGAGTTCAGCATCTCTGTGGGGGATCTCGTGTTACCTCCCCCACAAGCACTCTTCTCATCTACTCCGCTCGCTAGACTAATCTCAGCCTCTACCACCAACAGTCATTCTTTCCAAACACTGACATCATTCGAAAGACCAAACTCCTTCCTCTGCTTGTGGGGGCTGCTCACTTCCGTCCGACCAACAAGAAATGGGTGAGTCTGCAATACTGACAAAAGAAATCTGAAATAACACAAGCTGTGAGAAAACACATCTGTTTAATACGCCTATACCTCAATACACAGTGAAGGTCTCCTCACATCACTTGTTTTTCTCACATCCTGTTATGATGTTATACATCCCCCACTATTTGGATCACCTCATAACTGCCCTGAGGGGGCGGAAGACGGGTAGCCCCTTCCCAAGTGGATGCCCGGGCCCAACCCTCTGCTCGCACTGCTACAGTGACGCGGGAGCTATTAAAATATGTTTTAAGATGATGATGTTTATAATCCGTTCAAGTGATTTCTACAGTGATTCAGACTACTGACTACTGAATATTTTGGTGTCATACTTATGAAATACCGTGACCTCCACACACACATCGGCGCAGTGCCAAATTTTTCTGCATGCACCTCAATCAAATACACCAAAATAGCATTAGACCACCTATGCTGCAGAATTGACCTCCTTTCAGCCCATCTAAAATATAGTCTACTTTTTGTAACCAAATTTGCTGATGTGTTGGGGGTCGAGGCAGAAACACCCAGCAAGGTGTAGCGCGTCTACCAAATTCACAAACATGCTGAACTGTCCCTGCACGAAAATGAGGATGCGCACGTTTTTATACAGAGTGCAGACTACTTTATGTTGCAAAATTGTCAGATGAGTCGGGGGCGAGGCAACTCCGCGCGCTGAAGTGTCCAGATGGGCGCAATACAGCCCCAGAGCAGCTAGGCTACACTTGCGCTGGCACAAGTTATAAATTAAGAAGTTATGTATGTTTTTACACCGAGCGCACTGGCGCCAATCCACCAAAGTAGGGCCTGTCTTCAAACAAACTAGAATTATTGCACCCAACTGAACGTTTAACATCAGTGCTATAGCATTAACATGAGGGTTACAGTATGTGATACAGTATATAATTTATATCAAAGATCACTAAAGTAGGTGATCTAGGTTGCCTTGGCGATGGCAGTCATCTTAATCTCTTTATTACAAGCTCAACGAGACTGTTACATATTGCTCTCTGTCAGTCCTCAGAATTCGGATGTGATAAATCAGAGAATAATGACTAAAATTTGGAACTTCACTGACAGCTATGTGTTTGAAGCCTGCAAGCCCATGCTTGATGAAAGACTGAAAACGTGTGGCATCGTAATGATGTCATCAAAATAAAGGAGGGGTAAAGTGTGAGCATACTGCTGTTAAAGATGATCTTAGAAAAAAAGGTCAGTAAATTTGAATTTTAATGCCTTAAGAAGTTACTCAACAGGAAAAGCAGTGACATGACCTGTGTATACAGATAGCAACTATGATCACATTTAATCTGGTCAACAGACTGTTAGGGCAGACATTCCCAACTGGTGCTGCGGGGAATGAAGCAGTTTCACTTATTTTGTTCCAAATATATTTATAACAAATACTTCGTTTTTCTATATAGGCCAGCAATGTATAGTGACAGGTAGAACAACTAAATGCTCTTCCATTAAATGGTGGAAGGCACACAAAACCTGCGTAGGCACCTGTTACCTTTCAAGTCCCGGTATAAATCATAACTTCCTGCAAGTCCAGCATATCAGATGTATTTTTTAAAGGGTCTATATTTCACACTAAGTAAGTCATTTTGTGTGTAAACTAAGATGCGATTGCCATTATTTCAATATTTGTATTATTTATGACAGTAGTTAAATGTGCCCCAGGTGATTTTTCTAATATAAAATGGGTGCCTTGGCTCAAAGGTTGGGAAACACTGTTGTAGGAGACATGAGTACATTTTCCGGAAAAGTAAAATATATAGTACCAAAGTGTAATTCGACTTTAATAATGTCTGTAAATACAAACCAAATGAGACAATGACCTCCAACCACAAAAGCCAGATATGAGTTAAATGCCAAGAAACAACTTCAAAAGGCCTCTTCATGAACATACTTGTTTGATCCTTTGGGAGCTGATGACAGAGAAAAGGGACCACATTTAAGCTACAGCAATTTTCACTCACACACCAATAGCCTGTATGTTACTTAAGCTGAAATTTATGTTGCAACAAAGTAGCGGCTGTTCATTCTGTACAGTAGATGCATCCAACTTTCTGGCTCCCACTTTCTCATGTTTTATAGCATATTGAGATCAATCACAGTATTTCATCAACAAAAGGTCCCTGCAAAGATGAAGAGCCCTCAGGCCTCGCCGACTTACTGGCTTAGACCCATTGATGGCAGTAGCTAGAGAGAAACCTGATAGTAATGCCTCTGCCCTGCCTACCCTGTGTTTCCCTTACTGCTCCGTCATTTTAATGGGGGGGTGTAGAACGCATAGCACCTCAGCCAATAAGATTGGTAGTTCTTTTCTCTGAGCATCGGAGACTAAGGTCATGTACAGTATTTATTATCTACAGATGAAAGTAGGAAGATGACAGAATACGGTAAGAATTGTTCAGAAGAAAAAAGATGGAAGATAATATTAGTCTCATGTGAGAGAGCCTGGGGGATTCCCTCATCCATCTACCAGGTGCACACCTCCATCTACAAGACAGCTAAGCTCCTTGGATGACTTTAAGCTTCTCAAATAAAATCCAGCTACGAGTAAAGGCCATTTGTGATCCAGGGGATGATTTGAATATGAGCTTTTCTATTGTAAGAATCAATCCTGAGGCCAAAGGTTTGCCATCTAACAAACGCAACAGGAAAGACCTCTCATCTCTGGGTCTAAAGAGAATTTATGTTATTACAATACACGCTTGTGCCATATAAAAATATCTACTGTACGGTATAACCTTCTATAATTTATATCTTTATTTTGATGTGTGGGGTATTGGTTTTGCTCTGTTGCTACATGAATATAACGCCTGAGACGGTAAACAACAACCGTTACTTTTCATCATCATTGTGCCACAAACTCCAGGCCTGAGTAATAGATCTATGATCAATCCATCTGTTAAAGTAATCTAACAGTTGGATTAAGTGTTGGATGATTGGTCATGCTTGGAGTTGGCGCACAGTGACTGTTACTCTCATGCTGGTCAGCTACACTCTAAAAACAATTGGATTCAAAATAACACAATTTGGGGTCAAAAATGGACCAATCCACAAACCTTCTTGTGTAGCAAAAACTACCAATTTTTCGGGTTGTTTTCTGCAAAAACAATGCAGAAAGTTGGGTCAAATTGACCCAAGTAGTGGATCTGTCCTTTTTTGACCCCAAATTGTGTTATTTTTAACCCAACTGTTTTTAGAATGATAAGTTCAATAAGGGGTGGTCGACTGGTTAGCACGTCCGCCTCACAGTTCAGAGGTCGTGGGTTCGATCCCGGCTCCGACCTCCCTGTGTGGAGTTTGCATGTTCTCCCCGTGCCTGCGTAGGTTTTCTCCGGGTACTCCGGTTTCCTCCCACATTCCAAAAACATGCATGGTAAGTTGATTGGACTCTCTAAATTGCCCCTAGGTGTGATTGTGAGTGCGGATGTTTGTCTCTGTGTACCCTGCGATTGGCTGGCAACCAATTCAGGGTGTTACCCGCCTACAGCCCGAAGACAGCTAGGATAGGCTCCAGCACGCCCCGCGACCCTTGTGAGGATAAGCGGTATCGATAATGGATGGATGGAAGTTCAATAAGGAGTCTGTGCAGTGTGCATGATCAACAGATGCCAGGTCACGCTGTACAAGAGTACGTTAGGCAAATGTCACTCCTTGAGAGCCTTAAGAGTAGTGGCAGCCGGTGGGTTAGCAGTCATTTAGGTTTGAAGCTCGGGCAAGCACTGGGAGACTACTGACAAACATGCACTCCGAGATTGAATGATATAGACTATGTGGGTTTTTGTGTGAAAAAAAAGTGACTTGCCCTACTCCTTGGATGATACGGTAACATTGTATGAAAACTGAATGAAGGTCGATGTAACTGCAACAACGCAAGATCACCCAATAATACTTCTTTACAGCACTCCGAGAAGAGCATGGATGTAAACAACATTGTACATTACGCTACATGACAATGTACATAACAACAGAGTATATTCCTTAAAAGCTGAGAAAAGATGACGCATTTACTTTATTAAGCATTATTAACTGACAAAATTCCCATTAATACCATGTAATTTCAAGGAAAAATACTATACTGAGATATATAAAGTTGTCAGGATACAAAATGACATATATCTGGATGTAAAATATGTCCACATCACACAGCACAAACCTGGAACAGAAGGGCACTAGTGAAAGTAAGATGAAAGGTATGACAATGACCAGAAATGTAACTTATTGCGACGTAAGAAAACAATACACACCTCTATGTTCCTAAGTACAATAATGTATGGTGGAGCAAATATAGTAAAAGAAGAATTGAATTTACAGCTCAGTCGGCATGTTTTCCACAATCCTTCGCTGCACACATTACCGCTTGTAAAGTGACTTATTTGGAAACTTATGTGATTTTTAAGAGTTAAGAATGTTGAATAAAAATCAATGCATGAATCTGCCTTTTGTAAGCCTCCACCTCCTCACTTTGTGTTCACTCCAGTGAGTAATTCTATTGTATTTTAGTTTTAGTCTTATTCCAAAGTGGTTTGCTAATTTCTATAGTAAAATGTTGTTGAAAACAGTGACTGACCAGTTAGTAACAAATTACTTCAATTACAATTAATCTTAGAGGAATAAACTATCTTGAAAACAGCTTAAAAACAGCATGTGTGTGCAATGAATTAGGACAACAATAACTAGGAATAAAATGTTTACTGTTATTCTATTTTTTTTCTATTGTACTTTCAATAAGGTGAGGGCTTATATGTATCCCGTATATACTATAGTACAATCATAGTTCCAGTTCTGGAAGCCCACAAAGTAATTTGCAGTTTCTTTCTTTTCTCAACTCACGGGAAAAAAAAAGCACGCTTCCTCCTTGGTCCATGCTACTGTTCACCAATTTGTACAGTTGTTTTGGTTTGTTGCCTATTGTGTGTAATTTTGCTAATAGCTACTGCATTTGAGGAGACCAGGGAGTACAACTTTCATAACACAACCTAAAGACTACATTCAAATTTGAGCTGACGGTGAGACTCAAGGGCTTTCCATCCAAGTATCAGTGATCATTTTATGCCTCAGTGGTTGTGAAGGAACTTATGTCATGTCTACTCACAGACTGTCAATCTCATGTCTGATATTAGATAGGAGAGGAACCAGATTGGCAGACGAAGCCCCACCGTTTAAGACACCCAGCAGCCCCCAGCCTCCACTAATTCAACCTTACGTGCGTCAGCCGTCACACATGGTTCGCATAACAAATCCCTTTCTTCTCTATGGCAAACACGGAAATGACTTACACTACTGTGCTGAAGCTGAAACTTGAGTAGTTAGCACAAACTTTGCACTGCTGAGATATAACCAACCATAGCCATGCAAAAAAAACAACACACACACACACACGCACACACACACCCACACACACCGACACACAAACACACACACACATACACACAAGAGCCCTTCAAACTAAAACACATGTGGATTTAGGTGAAAACATGCCCCCGCACACACTGACAGATAAACAACCTTTACTTGTATTGTAGTCTACAGCTATACAGTTTGATAGCTGTACGATCATAATACTCAAGCTCTGCTGTAAGTAAAAACTCTTACACAAAGTTCACAAAATTTAGCAGTGTAATCCAGCTTTGCCCCAGGGCCATTTTAAGTTTTAATTCAAAGTTTTAATGAGGCTTTTTTCTCCCCCTCTTAGAGACATAGATATCCTGATTTTGCAATCAGTGAAATATTTATTTATGGCTTGGCAAATGTTGCCGTCCACTGACATTTGGAAAATTTAAGACGAATAATCCAATTCAGGGATTTCCTTCCTGATCCATTATGTTGTGCAACTTTCCAAAGTTCATACAAGAAAAACGAGGATTGGGGAAACAGGACAAAAAGGGAAAAAAACAAGCAAAATTGACAGCCACACTGACACTCCCCTCAAATTATAATGCTTGAATTTCACTTTGTACTGAAGTTTGTCATTACTCCTCCCCGCCACTTGACTGACCTGTACATCCCATTTTTACTAGTGCACAGCCACCTGCTTTAGCCGGAAAAACTGTGACAGAAATTCTCTGTGAAGTGAGTGTTTAGTGCGCAAACATTTGGACTGACCCTGCACATGTACAAGATGAAGCCTTCCATTTGTTTTGAGCAACCTTCAGCAACGGCACGGATACATATTTAACCAGACTCGTGAATAGAAATGGACGAGTCAAGGTTTTGGCAGATTACACGGGATGCAGGCTGTTGGAGCTGAAGAGAAAGAGACCGCAAAATTCTATTAAAACCTTTAGGCAATAACTGATGGAACATAACACACTCAAAGATTTTGCCAAGTGCACATCAAATAATTCCAGCAGGGTAAACTTGTTTGTAGAATTAGGACTGCGTTTACATTTCCACACAATTGTGCACCAATCATTGCATGTTTGTGATTGAGGATTCTGGAATGCTTCCCTTTTCAAAGTATTGAGAGCGTGTGAAGATCCATTATGCCCCCCTCCCCCGCCACACACACGCCCGCAATCTCTCTCTATCTCTCTCTCTCTCTCTCTCTCTCTCTCTCTCTAACTCCCCTAAAACAGACTGTGTATGTTTGGTTGTGCCAGCTGTGTGTGCTTGAAGCTGGGTGTGGGGTGTATACAAGTGTCGGACAAGAGTGCATGGTGTGTAAACACATACTCATAAACAAAATATGGGCCGGAAGCACAGATCACCTAGATGTGCTTGACTTCTACCTCTGGCACTCTCGCACTTTCACTTTGTGTGAGACTCAGGACAACAGCCAGAGAGACTGTGTATGTGCGCATGTGTCTCAGAGTGTGAGCAATGATGCACATGCCACACCATTTTCTTGATTTAGTTTCTGACTTTGAAAGCAAAAAACAAGTCCAAATGATCCAGAGCTCTGTTTGCATTTTTGTGCGTACACTGTAAAAAATGGTGAGTGATATTTACGTGGAAAAAAAACTAGGGACGTTTTTTTTCTCTCAGAAATTCTAAGTAAGTTTTACAAGAAGGTTTTTTGAGTAAATTTGACTAGTTTATTAAATAGGAAATAAAAGTCAGTCAAGGTAGCTTTTTTTAAATAGCACATTTTATACGCATGGAAACTCAATGTGGTCAAGGATTGAACCCACAACCGCCAATTTGAGAGACAGCTGCTCTACACCTGAGCGATGCTACTCCTACTGTTTGCTAGTATATTGCTGATCTGTCCAAAAGGGGACCAAAACTCATTGTAAAATTTACTAAGAATTTCCGAGTGAAAAAACACGTTTTTTTCCCATGTAAATACACTCCCCATTTTTTACAGTGTATGTGCATCAATATGGACACCAGTTTGACACACTGCAGTTTAGTGAGAGAGACCACACATTTCTACATTCAAAACATATGCTTTCTCAGTATGTGTAGTAATCTGTGTTGAATTGAAAGCACCACACCTGAGATTACAGATGAACAAGTCTCCGTCATGCCGAACAAGTGAGGCAAGCAGCACTTTAAAAACAATCAAGACCCAGTTTACACAGAAAACTAAAAAAAGAAGAAAAAACAACACTTGTTGAAAGTGCTGTTGCAGCATGTTTTTTTTGTTTTTTTTTAAGGTGCTTGACATGTTGTTTTTTGTCAGGGTGTCATACTGAGGAGAACAGTGCGAGGAGGTTGTACGTTATATACACAGTCGGACAGTCTGATAAGTGCATTATCCACAATAGTTCTTTCCCTTTCTCAGCGCATGAATGCATGTATGACTAACGGAAATATGGCCGTCATCTGCTAGTGCTGTCATTCCAAATGTCAGCTCAAAAAAGGTCCAAGAAGCCAATTTGAATTTCTTGAATAAATGGAGGGAGCATTGAGTGTTGAAACAAACTTGCCCATTTGAACGGGAAATATTCCGCAGTGTCGGAGCTGTTTGAACCGAAGATGCTGAAGACCACCTGACAAATACATGTGTGTTTAAAGGCCAAACAGACTTGAAGGCAGAGCTCCCATGGGGAATCTGACAGTAGACCCTGATAGTCTTCTGCTACTGACTATCCACTATACTGACAATAAGTGCAGTCATTGCAGAGACCTCCCATCCTCTCCCACACCCAATAAGGTGTTGATGTGGTTTGATGTATACCTGAATACCTGATAATGTGAAAAGATCAATTATAACCACTTATAAAATGGCATTGTGTATACATGCAGTAGTATTACCAGAGGCATGTACAACCTGGCCTTAAGAACCTGCCATTTCAAAGTCTTTTTTTTAATGCAACAGGTATGCAAGGTATATACCGGCACTTATAGTTATCCCACCCAAAATACATTTGCAAATAAATCTATAGACTTCACTTTGGTGCAAGGTTTCTTTCCATTGATGCTTAAAGCATAGTAAATTTGGATGAGGAAAAGCAGGGCGACTACACTGAACTTTGACATGTCTGTCAACCCTTTGGTCATCACGTGTCCATGACACCGATTGCTGCCGCCTGCATGACAGTCGTCAGGAGCCCTGAACCCAACTTTGAAGTGAGACAACAGCACACTCCTTCCCAGCCGACTCTCAAGGCTTTCCCTTTAAATAAAGCATGACGTCAGACTCTGCACAGGTCCACGGGCCCAAAACAAATGTGTCCTAACAATGCCACATCTGGAGTGAAACAGCAGGAGTGAGAGGGGAAGAGTAGGAATGCGGAAGTCTTGAAAAAGGGAAAGCAGCGATTAAACTCTTTTAGCTCCAGGACCCAAGCCAAGTCTGACCTATAATGTACTGGTGACTCCCACTGCCTCTCTCTCTCTCTCTCTCTCTCTCTCTCTCTCTCTCTCTCTCTCTCTCTCTCTCTCTCTCTCTCTCTCTCTCTCGCTCTCTCTCTAAAGGACTGATCATCTCAGTGTATACACGGAGGCTGCTTCAGTGGCTTGGCAAATCCATTTAGTCTAGTCCACAAGTCCAGCGAGACAATTTAATGCAAAATAAACTAAAAAAAAAGGGACTGCGTGTGTGCTGGTAATGCTTCACTAACACTGTATCACTAGGCTTGAACATTTCCAAGGAAGTTTTGAGGGGGGGGTAAAGCGTTCCATTGTTTTATTTGGCTAAAGTCTGACTTCGGTGTGGTTACAGGGGGAGGTCCTCCTAAAGTCTTTGCAAGCAGCCTGTTCTTGTTGTCACTGTCAGAATTAATCAGAGCTGCTCGGTCTACAGTCAGGCAGCAGCAGGAGCACAGGAGCAAGGCAAATATTCAGGCCAATTTTCTGCCTTGAGTAAAGCATCTAATGAACACATGACAGCTGTAACAGACAGCCAGATTATCGCATGCTGGGACACGCATACAATAATTGAATTTACGGTCAAGGATGCAAAGCGGTCCACAAACAGAAAGATACAAGCATATACTACTTGTACACCTCCACATCCGTTTGCTTCAGTGACGGAATGTGTGTGCAGGTCTCAGGAGGCCATTTAGATTGGAGGTGTGTGAGTCATATTTGGTCGGATGGAAAATATGCTGAATGTGTTTGAAAGGGTAGACACAGACACAGATAGGGAAGAAGAGGAGGAGTAGGAGGAGGTTGGGTAAGGGAACAAAATGATGGAAGCTGATAGATTCTCCTCATCTCGAAGTAATGTGTTTTATATCAGCATGAGGTTCACAGTGCTCGGCTTACAAAATATCAACTTCCAATAGTATGTGGGCCCAATTCCAGGTGAGGACAACCAGGTGGCCACCACCAAAGGGAAAGGTAGAGTAAAGAGACATTTCGGGTACGTTTTTGAAAAATCATATTTCTAAAGACAAAGATGTTTTATCTGTGCTGTAATCAGTAGAAGTGACAATCCAGTTTTGGGAGATTAATAGAAAATGCAGGTCAAAGACAGACCAAGCTAAAATATTACATTTGTGAAAAGGGTGACCAATGCTTTTGTAACTAAAAACAGATGATCTACACTCGCAATTGGATTTGAGTCAGAACAATAATAGTGCCTCCAACCTGTCTAATATGGAAATGTATGCTAACTGTAATAAAGTTTGGGATATATACACTATGCAATACTTATATATATATATATATATATATATATATATATACTGTACATATATTAGGGATGAGACGAGATCTCGTGCTACGAGATCTTGCGGGATTAGAACGCCTCAAGATTTCTCGTCCCTGCACAGCACGAGATCTATTTTCTTTTGACGGTGTTTTGGAGTCTGGGTGAATATAGCAGATGTCCTAAAAGGCGCTGTCACCGAATGGGAACAAATCACGGAATCGCAGTTGTGACCGACAACGCTCGCAACATGGATGTGGCGATACGTGAGGCTGGCTTTGAGCCACACAATAAGTGCTTATCGTGCAGGCAATGAACGCAACGCTAGTGCGGCTGGTCCAAAATTGGCCGCGTATCATGTTTGTTTAAACGTGTCAAGCGTATATAGTTTCTTTTTTTTCACCGATGGTCAGCAGCAGCACTTTTGATGTCTAAAAAAAGACAGCTCGAACTGCCCGCGCACAAACTAATTATGGACGTAATCACACGCTAGAACAACTCCTTGGACATGATGGCTCGCGATCTAGAGCAACGGGGTGCCGTATCTGCGGCTCTGAGGAGCCCAGAACTGCGACGAGTTGCAGAAATCTTGACACAGACGCAGTGACATTCCTCTTGTTGAAAATCAACTGAGAAAGAAGTGGAACTCTACAGACGAAACCACTCTTCCCATCAGTTGCTGCCCACTGACATGGTGGAGACAAAACCGATCCAAATATCCTTCACTTGCTATTGCAAAAGTGTACCTTTCCATCCGTGCGACATCAGTGGCCAGCGAGCATGTCTTTTCTACAGCAGGTAGTATAGTTGCTGCCCCACGAGCACAGTTGGACCCTGACAATTTGAACATGCTTGTATTTCTGAAAAGGAGCATGACCCTTAAAGTTTAGAGAATTGTTAGATGGTGCCAGTTTGCTGGCAATCTCAGCTGCAACTGTTATTGAAGTAGCATTTGAAAAATAGCACTTTAAAAAGAAAGTATTTTTATTTTGTCAACGTATTCAATAAGAGGAAAGATCTCAGCTTTAGCTGTTATTGCAGCAATATTTGAGAGCATGTAACGAAAGTGACTCCTGTTTGCATTTGCACTGTTCGATACATTGGGAAAACTGAAAAAATGACATTAGGGATTATTTTATATTCGAAATTCAGCAAAAATCTCGTCTCGTCCTCGCGGACTCAATCTCGTGAGACATCTTGTCTCATGGGATTTTTGTCTCGTCCCATCCCTAATATATATATATATATATATATATATATATATATATATATATATATATATATATATATATATATATATATATATATATAATTACATGCCCATACACCATGAGGATCAAATTATTTAATGTGGTTAATTAATGTTTTCTCAGAAGAAGTTCCCACAAACCCTTTAGATTTCATAAATGCATTCTGCTTCCCAAGGTGGATAGCTCTTTTGAAAGCAGCTTTGCTTTTTGGAAAACTGTGCAAGGCATCTGTAAAAGTCTACTGTCAAGTCTACTATATTCATGAAAATAGTGCAGACCATTTTCTTCAAGTTCAGTCACCCAATAACAAACTAAAACAGGCAAATCGATGGCTACACTGCTACTGTTGTGTTGTCACCAATCAAAATGGGCAAAGAAGCAGAACATAGTCACGAGTCATGACACAATGCAATAAACAAGATTAGCATTTTAATGGTGATACTCACAAATACAGTATTTCTCTATATCCAACTTGAGACTAATGATTATTACTGTGAAAAATATTAGGTTAGGTGTTACAACTTCGGATGAGGTCACATATGGAATCTACTGTCACTGTCGTTATTGGGTCAGAGAGGTTGAAACCCTTGACCCTAGTAACTCCACATGGAAATTAGGAGAGGAATACCCCCCATGCTGTTATGTAGCGTAACCAACCAGTCTGGCCATTATCTGTTGAGATGATGATAAAGTAAACAAGCCAATGACCCCCCCCCCCCCTCCCCACACACACACACTACCACCACACACACACACACACAAAATAAAAAATCACAGCTCAAGTATTATATTTGATATACTTCGGCATACATGAAATTAAAATATGAAGGAGGATTAATAATAAACAGAACAGAACAGCCTCCAGGGGTTGTCTGTCTCCTTTTGACTACAGACTCCACACATAGTATTAGAATCCAGTGAATCATTTGATCCACAGGCCTTCCCATCCCAGAACCCCTGTGGATGTTCCTAGAGATCATAGACGATAGGCTTTCCCCAAATCTCAGAGTCACAAGTGTTGATCTCAAAACGTCTGGCAGACTGGCAGCGGTGGAAGAATGGAGATGGCGGGGCTGTAAGTGAGTCTAAGGTTACATTAACAGGCAGTGAAACAGCTAGAGGTGCTAGCGGGGTCAGAAGTCACGGTGCACTGACAAACAACTGAGCCACCCAGCTGGGAAGTCAACAAGAGATGCTTTCCCCTGCTGACCAGAAAGCCCTGGCAACAGAAGATGCTGGCAAACGTGTGCGACAAATGTGCCACTTGAAACCAGTGACGGGCTCTCAATCATCACCATATGAGGCTGGGACAGATACAGAGCAGAGAGCCCGCAGGGGCTGAGCCGAAACAGAAAACTGCGATAATGACGCATATGTGCATTGATTGAGGATTGATGGGAAAAAGCCTGGTCTTGTTTAATACTGTAACACCTAAAGGATTCTTCTGCAGACTCCTTGGTGGTCCGACTAAAATAACTTCTTACAACTCCAAGGATGGTTAAGTATGATGACTGCCTGTTGGGAGGCGCATGAGAGAGAAAGCTGCTGTTTACTGGACTGTAATCAAGTAGGTTTTACCCCGGGTAATGCTGTTGTTCTTTGAGGCTTAATGATCAGGAAACTGTTCCATGATTGTCTCTATCTGCCATTCAGTCTAACTTTTACACGCTCTGTCAGAGCGCAGGGTTCAATATCAACACCCGGAATGAAGTGTAGCAAAATGAATGAATAACCCTTTTAACTTTGATTTTCCTTCTCTTTTGCCTTGCCTTTATCTCATGCTCTGTACTTTCCTCTCTCTTTCACTCCTCCTTGCCAGTTCTGGAAAGTACATTCACACAGTTCAGCAGTGACACAAGGACCGTCTCCACCATGGCAGACCGTGCTTGTGTTTTTTCAATTAAGCTGGGCTTCTGTGCACTATTCATTTGGGAAACCATAATTCTCATGGCCCAGCAGAAACTAATGGAAAGTCACTTAGAGTTCCTTTTTTCCAGGAGAGGTATCGGAAAGACTCGTTCCCTATAAGTTGTTTCAGAGCAGTGCACATGGAGGGTGAAACTGCAATACTGTCAGTGAGAATAGAGGAGGTGCTGATAGGAAGGTCAATACCTCACCGAGGGGCGATTGGGGAGTTGGGGCACGCAGTGCGAAACGAGCAGAAAGGAGGCAAGTGAAAGCATACAGACGGATTTCCTGGAGATTGTGGATAAAAGTCTGTTTGTCGCAGACCGGATCTGAATTGGCCCGCGGGGAGGAGGACAGATCCACGGAAATCACATCAAAGCCCGGTGTCGCAGAACTGCAGACGAGTACATACTGTCTCCTGTATATTTTATTGATAGAGATGAGCCTCAAAGCCAGATGCATCTATCTGCCTTAAGATAAAACACTAACACACAAGCTGTGACACAGCACTGTGTGATCACTGTATGGACCTGACCTGCACTGTCAAACACAAACACCAAATTTGAAGATATACATTACTGAAAACAAAGCAACCAACGTCCGGTGAGTATTAATCCTCAACTATTCCACACCCCGAGATGGGGCGCTTCCTTGTATCAATTATGTGAGTCCTTAGCATATCAATGAACAGGCCTACTTGTCAGGTAAAAGGTGTGCGTAGGTAAACACGTGCAAGATGCATCAAGCTCTATCACGCCGAGTGGAATCATAAACACACGCCCATGCATGCCCATAAAAAAGTGGGAGGGACCTTGCGTGGACAGCCCACTTGATACTCCAACCCCCACCACAACAATCAACACAGACAGACAGTATGGGAGAGCGGTGCGAGCAGGAGCGGTCGCAATGCTTACCTCAAGAGTTCTGATGTGGAGTGAGTATGAGGAAAAGCCTCATGACTAGCGCAGTCTCTGCCTCTGCTTATCCCTCTCAGCTGTGGAGACGGGCGCTGAGACGCGCAGGCAGCGCTGAGCAGAATGTCACTCGGCAGAAAGCAGAGGAGCCGCGCAGATCCCAGGCCCGTCCACTACCACTCTGCCTTCTGAGGATGAAAAGAGAAGACTTCATTACCAGCTGGAGACCACGCCTCCAGCCCTCCAGTCTCCCTCCCTGCTACCTCCCCGCTTCCCTTCTCAACTCGCAGCCAGTAGCAAGCAGCCTGTCCCAGCCAAGGGGGGAGCAGACTGCCAAAGAAAACCTCGCAGCCTGACACCAGCCAGTACTGTGCCGTGCACAGTGAGGGGACAGAAAGATGAGGAGGGAGACGGAAAGACAGAAAGATGGCATACTACAAGAATCCACAAACTGTTATTTGTTTTGAAGGTTTACATGAGAGCACTGCGTCAGAAGTGTCGCAGGCTCGTAGCTGAAGAGCTCGAAAATAAGCATGGATGGCGTGCATGTGTCTGTGCGGTTGGGCTATTAAATGAGTACGAAGAAGAAAAACAGAAGGAGTAGAATTAAATTTGGATCAAGTGAAGATTGCGAGGCAGTGGGGATTCACTTAAGCACGGGGGGCGGGGGGGGGCGGAGGACGGCCGAACGACACAGACAGACGGGCAGACGGAAAGAAAAGCACAGACGCTCACTGGGACACAAGGAGCAAAATGGTTGATCAGTTTGACAGTCATGGCCAGCAAAGACACATTATGGACCGAAGATTGTTATGACTTCGCCAATTAAGACTCGAAGGAAGATCACAAACGGGGACAACGTCTGTTTCTGTGTGCTAATGTCAATAAACCCGTCTTGCTTTCCCTTCAACTGTTATCGTGTCATTCATGTTTAAATGGAGGGTGACATTTGGTGTTTGTCCATCTTTGGACCGAGGCACTGCTCCTCCATCTCATCCTCTGCCCATTTCTTCAAACCCAAGAGAACTCTCTCTCCCTGAAAGACACTGTAGCTGCTTACTGTCTATAATTATGAGGGGTTGGGCACACTTAACTGAGGCAAGCGCTGCACCCTGCCCCCATCACACAAACTATTCTCTATCATGTCTGAGGGTTGAAATCAGGCCACGGTGCCCGAAAAGATGAGAGGATGTTGGCTCCTCAAAGAGTAAAAACCCAAAACATAGTGATGTGAGTCCGAGAAATGCTCAGCGGGATCTGGACCACAAACACAACATTTTTGCCTTAAGTAGAGATTGCCCAAAGAATCCATGGGCGCTCATTTGCAGTTAGGTCACGCTCCAGTGCACAACAGAGACTGGACAGGCCTTGATCTTACAGACAATTTGAAAGCAACAAGACCACAGTGTATCACTACATCCGATGTAATGCCAGTGTCCTTGCTTGAAGTAGGTTTTCTGGAGAATTCTTACTTCAAAAATAACATATTTTTATGACTGTTCAAATATTGGCATAAGGAATAATATCAATAATACTCACTCCATTAAGGTTGCAGTAACATTTTAAAACAATTCAAAATCCCCCAGAGACAACTTATAACTTAGGTAAACATTAGGCATAGAAGGATTTCAGATCTTTGGCATTCTCCCACTCAAACATTAACACCTACACAGACCCTCTCTCTGGCATAATGGTGTCAAATTTACACAGTTCCACAAAGCAGTACTTAAGGTTACGGGCTGCCTTCATTGTCGGTTGTGAAAAGCCCGTTCTGAGGTAGGGGTTTGACACACGTGCACGGTATGGATGACAGAAAAGGGCTGACAAACCAATTTTGAAAAAATACTCATGTCGGGAGTCCTCTGTGATGTTGTACTAGTTCAATCTGGAGATTTAGTCACATAAAAGACAAATCCAACATTTTAAATCATTGTATGTTTACAGTCCACCGTGTAACGGTCATTACGGCAACGGTAGTCAATAGATACAAATTGTAACGGGGCCATATAATGAGACAAACTGGAGCAATAATGACAACCTGTCAGTTACACTTTTCTTTTTTAGATCTCTAAGTGACATTTTAGATTCAGGTGGACTTTGTTGAAGGAGGGTAATATCACACTCAGCCACCAGGAGCTTGGATGAGCTGTAAAGTACAGTACACAATACAGTAGGTTTATACAGATGGAGAGGTTTGGCAGCAAACCTTTTACGCAACAGCTTGGTGAGGCTGTTCTGTTTTGGGGATAATGAATCTTTGTGCTTTTGTTTTCTAAGCTAAGATTACTGTAACTCAGTTATATTGGAGGAGTGGCAGAGTTTCTTTTTAAAGAGCAAGTCATAATTTATTTTAGGCAGTTGGTTTAGAGCAGAACACATACTGTACTGTACTACTGCAACATGTATTCAGGGTGACAGCTTTCATTATTTGTGTTATTCTGCCTCTATTTCAAAAATCCATAAAAAGTCAACTGAATTCAGTCCAAACAGAGTGAGTGTACAATGAAAAATAAATATATCCTCCATGCATTTTCTATAGCACCCGACCTCATTAGGGCCGTAGGCATGTTGGAGCCGATCCCATAGTTGACTTTGCGTCAGAGGCGGGGTGCAGCCTGGAATGGTCGCCAGGCAATAAGATACAAAGACAAACAAGCGGTCACACTTGGATGCACACCTATGGACAATTCAGTATTTTAATTAACATGTTTTTTTTTTTTTTATTTTACATGGGAGGAAGCTTGCGTACTTAGAGAAACCCTACGCAATGGGGAAAATACGCAAACTCTACACAGTAAGGAGCCTAGACTCAAACCCCAAACTTCAGAACTAAGAAGCAGGTGTGCTTACAACTAGCCTACCATGCTATCCATGGTAAATTATCATGTATTTTATTTTTTTCTGCGTAAGCTACATTGCAGCTTGCTATTCCAAATGCATACTTTTACGATGCAGTCTTGATGGATATTCAACTAAGTTTGCTTCAGCAAGAACATGCAAATGCAATGAGTCAAGATTCAAACCCGTAAACTCTTGGCAAACATTTTGCTGTTTAAATATATAATATATAATTTAATTGGCTTTTGTTTTACTGTACGTACCAGTTTTCCAGTGAACAGGCGGGGGCGCATAGTTTGACGCTCAAAGTGGAAATAGTCTCCTCCTTCTTGACGAGAGTGAGAACAACTGTCAAGCAATCCTTTTTCAAAGCATGCGGGAAGGGTAAAACTATATAAAAAAATGTACTACAATTTGTTTACTTTTCATATGATCTGTGTCATAAATTTTCACTTGTTGCAAGTGGGACTGGAGTGTATCCCCCACAATAAACAAGGTTCACTGTAATAACTCTTTTCAGCCGGATAAAAAAGAAGGGTATAAACTGTATTTTCAAAACCGGATCACGTGCTTTGGCTCTGTGCCATTACAGTTGGCACGCTTACAGTTATTCATATGTGGTGACCTGAGCCGCCACTTTAACGAGACCTCACAGTGCATCTTCGACTTTCAAGAAAAGATCAAGACAAATGCGGGGCTCGTATGTAGCAATTAGAACGGTCTGACATACAGTGGCGTGTTTTTCCAGGAGATGCATCTTAAAATAATACTAGCAATAGTTTTCTGTGTAAGGAGCACAGCTGTGTCAGGGGTCATTTCAGGTCAAGTTGCTGACAAACCCAAAGCACCAATGAAATGAAAGGCTTCCCATTTGCTGCGAACACCAAAGCATGTTGAACTCCCAGTTAGGAGTGGTGAGAGCAACTACATACGGTGACAACACATTACTACTCACTGGCTGTTACACTTGAATGATCTGAGAATGTTTTAGATTTTGTGTCACTGTATGTTGTTTTTGCATTGAAATGCTAAAGTTCAATACAGCCAACCATATTAATTCCTTTACTCAAACTCAACAGTTTGTCCATTCGAGATGACTGCTCTTGAGATCTAGGAATTTCGCACCCAAATTGACCAGTGATGGGCCAATCACACACTGGTGTGTCTTTCTGAGCCCAGCAGCCACGAACATATGCTTGCCTCCTTGGGCAAACACGGGGCACCCCAGCCAGTGTGGACTTAGCAGCCTGGCGATGTGTACTCGCCCAACCATGTGGACCAGGAGTGAGGATGTTCCCAGGAAGACAGAGTCTGGCGGTTTTAGGTGAGGAGGTAGTGTGGATTAAAGGTTTTGGCGGAAGAAAACAAAAGATTCATACCAAGCTTTTTTGTGTCCTTTGAAGACTAAAAATTGACATATTTGTTACAAAATTTAGAATGACTGTTAAGCGAGGTGGCCCTGTCTCTATCACCGGGATCTGGCAGTAGTCGTTCTAAAAATGGTTGCTGTCAAAAATGTCAAACACATTACAAACAAGGTGGGATAAGGTTTGGTAGATCAAATGTTGATGTACACTGGCAAATAGGTGTGAAAACTATACCAACATAGGATTAATTGATGAATTCCAAGTTGGCCTTTTATACCACTTCCAGGGGCAGTGTTGTTCCTGTCAATGTCAAGCATCAAAGTTATCCCAGTAGCTCTCAGGTAATAACACTGGGTAACAAGCGAGTTCACTTATAATGGTGGAAAGTAAATGTACTTCTTTGTGGAACAGTCTTGCGAATGTATGAATGCCACTAAATCTATGGGTGCATGCAGGAAAGCCCTTGGAATGTATTGGGGTAATTCTCATGCTATTTCAAACACTTGGGATTGCTGTTGTACTACACATGGCATCCATCTGTGAAAAGCAAAGTTCATTGAAATCCTAAAAAAAAAAGAATAATTCAAAAGTTTTACAACAACTGAGTTTTAAATGTTATGCTGAATTACTACTTAATTCACAGCAACTTCAGCATTCATGCCAATACAGGTCGAGCCAACTTCAATCAATAAAATGGAGAGCATTCTTAAGGATGAAGAATATCTGTTCATAGTAAAACGTTACGTTCAGTGTTGAAATTGGAAACACATTGCTGTTGCAGTATTGTTAAATTCCATTTATGTAAGCAGAGATAAACTAAAACATCAATAGTGAGCTGTCACAAGGTTTCAATTGATCAATAAAACTGATCAATCAAATAGAACTGTGAAGACATTTCATAATTTGCACAGTTGATAGTCAGTCATTTGAAGAAATTAACCACCTATAGTGAAAATCAAGCTGTTTGAATGTGTGAAATGAATTTGTTCAGTTTCAGCACACTTCTGAAAGGAACCTAACACACTCACGTACCATTTCATTTCCGACTTTGACACTAGAATGGCACTCATTAGAGCACAGACATCCTTCAAGGCTGAACTCGCTCTTAAACATGTCAGTGAAAATGTCCGCCTGACTTAGTTAATTGAATATTCCCCCGGGGACAAAAAAAAAGTTAGCTGGATTCCTTTAAATGTAGACATTTGCCAGGCAACACTGTTCCACTTCAGTCCTATAGGTGGGGGTAATGCAAAAAAAAAACAAGCACCCAATGGACTCATCCTTGTGACAGTCAGTCCTTTGGCAGAAAACATCTGCTCCTAATGTACAATAAATGCAGGAATGCAGAGGCAGTGACTAACTCACTTTGTTGCTTTGCATTTTACGGCATTTTGCTTTTTTTTGCATTTCGCAGAACAGTTGTTGAGCAAAAAAAAATTGATTGTGCTCTTGGTTGGTGGCTGCCATAGATGCAACAAACCTTGATAAGACATATATCAATTCAAATTCTACATGGGTGACACATTTGTACTATAGTAGAAAAAAAAAAGATGCCCATTGTCTCACTAGATTTCAGTCATTTGTTGTTCATGTGCGAAACACGGTGATTCCCCCCCAAAAAATCAAACAAAAATGCCATACCGCTCCACATTCCATCTTCTTTTGTAATAATCCTGTTTTACTAAAGTGTTAAGAAAGGAATAGCTACGCATGGATAGAGCGTCCATTGAACTGCAGTGAAACCACGGCAAAGCAAACACAGCCCTCATCTGCACAAATACGCCTTTCAAGCCTCCTGACCCCCCACCCCTTTTGTCCCATCAACACCTCCCTCTTCAGCAAGACCAAAGCCACCAAATCCAACCTTGCTTCTGCCCCCTCCAAATACACAGAGGTGAATGGTGTCTACTGTACCATCTACCTCCCTCTCTGTGGGGTAGAAACAGTTTGACAAGCCTGTATTTATGGTGAGCTGGATTCGTGTTGGAATGAATCATGAAAAACACCAGAATGATCTCGCTGTATGTTTTATAATGAGCAACTGTGCCAATATCTGCGTGTGTGGCCGTTGTGTATGTCGAGCATCCGCATTAGTGCTGGGAATTTTGCTAATCCCTTTAAGGGGTGACAAAATGTGTCTGCCACAGCAGCTAAACTATATTCATTATGTATTTAGACATTTATTCATGTCTGCTATGGAATGACCGCAGGGAGATTTCAAAGGGTATGATGTGCACACAATCCACATGCATTCATTCTAACAGAAAAGAAATACATTCTAGCTTAGGTGTATTGTTATCCCACTCACATAGTTTCTTACAAAGACAGGGTTTTCAATTATTTGCCTTTTAACGACAATCTATTCCCATCCGGCACTCACGAGGAAATGCACTGATCCATATTTTCTCAGTAAAGATACATAAGCATTAGGGCTGAACGATGCATTGCATTTGCAATATAATTGCGATTTGAGAAAACGCGATTTTGTAATAGTGAAGGCTGTGGTTTAAATGGTCATTACATTTTTGACAGCAGAGGAGGGCGGGGGATTCATCGAACGCTAAGATAACCCCGCCGCAGCTACAGCATGGTTGATCCCTTTCACCTTGCATGATTAAAACTTCCCACGTGTGGGGGAAGAAACCTCACCGTGTACATGAGTTGTCTATTTTGTGATGTTTTGGCTGCCGACGTCTGACTAAGATTGGTATATCTAGGCCTTCAGTCTTTAAGGACAAAAAAGGCTTTTGAGTTGGCGGTCACGGGTTCAAGTCCAACTACGGACAAAAATCTCCCCAAAATGGCACCGAGTTGTTGGAGGGGTGCTAATATGCTTGCTGGCTACTGTCGAGATGCCCTTGAGCAAGGCATCGCCTACCAACCCAGCTCAAGTGGTGCATTCACTCTTTCACTGTGAATCTCTCCTTGCATGCCTGCATGTGTGTGATCTTGCTCTGTGTGTGCTGTGCAACAAAAAAGTACACATCGGAGTATGACTTGAAGTTCCCCTTCAGCAATACCAATAATTGTAATTTTTAAAAAATCCATTAAAAAAAAAAAAAAAAAAAATGGATCAAAGTGCAGGTCACGCTGTACTGGTTGCCAGTCAATTGATGGGCACAACAACTATTCAGTCACAATCACACCTATGGACAGTTTAGTGTTAAATTAACCAAACACGTTTTTGGAGTGTGGGTGGAAGCCGGCCTACCCAATGAAAACCTGAGCATGCATGATGAGAACATGCAAATTTGACGCAGGAAGGATGAAGCCAAGATTGAAACCCCAAACATCAGAACTGCGTGGCAGATGTGCTTACCACGTGGCTACCATGGTGTCCTTAATAAATTGTTTGATCTATTTTGACGTTATTTTGCTCTATAATCTACAATTCATCTTGCTATTCCAAATGTATACTGTACTTCTACCGTGCAGTCTTGATTGATATTACACAGAGCTAGCATTTCGATTTTAATCCGTATGTACACAGCGCACTGTCTCAGCGGGTCCATGGTAACAATAGGAACTGGGGTGTGCGACGGCAGACTTCTCCCTGTCCTTTGCCACATAAACCTTTAATGTGAGGCCTCCTCAGCACCAGTCGGCCATTTAAAAAGGACTATACCCTGTAATTGACCTTAAAAATACTTTCCGTGGAGGTCGGCAGCCATGTCATTGGACCACGGCCCAAGCAGTGGCCGCTTCTCCCCAGCCTGGAGGAGCCTGGGAAGGCCTCCGAGGGTATATTTAGTGGCCCTGAGTGGAGCAAAAGTTGCAGATAATGCCAGTCTGTGTATAAAACCGCTCTGCCGCCCACGAGTTGGCCTCTAACAGGCACATTTCCCTCTCCCACGGGGATGTAGTCCTTGTGGTCAGAGGTCATCCAGATGCAAGCCAGGTAAATATACAACCACGGGAGATACCGACCACTGTCACTCTCCTCTGTGAAGGTGAGGCATGCCACATTTTAGCATTATAAATCAGGTTTGTTGTGGCATGATGTTGGCAAAAGTATATGTGTCAACAAGGAGTGTCCCCTATTGTTGTTGCACAATGATTACCGTAGTTTGGATAATGTGGTAAACTTCAGTCTGCTGGTGCTTACATTGCATCACAGTGATGTATTCCAGTAATGTGGTGTCCATGTGCCACCCAGCAGAAATAGGTGGAAAAAGAACCCATAATGATTTACCTCACGCCGTCTAATGTCTAATACAGAAACGGAGTCAATGCATACATCTGTCTTTGGCTTGAATTTAAGCAGGGTACACGCATATGGAAAATAAGGCTGATTTTGACTATTCACCCTCTTAGATCAAAGTCAGCAACGGTCTAATTATCAAATTATCCTCTGGTATATGGCGTGTTAGGAATGATTTTTCCGACTCAATCCAACCAGTCGGGCTGTTAAACCTGTTCAGCATATACCATCGTAAATGCATATGTGCGCTCACCACCGATTTTGTCCGAGCCACGGACTTCTCTTCATCAATGTGAAACGGAATGATAGTCAATCGGGAATGCATGTAAAGCTCATGCTGTTGCCAGGCAAAAATTGAGGAGCAACTGGTTGAGCGCTTGCATAATGTGCCTTGTCTCCCAAGACATTCACCACAATAAGAATGACAACGAGAAGACTTTGCAACCGCCATGTATTGTATTTACCAAATACGTTGGCAGTTATCCTAGCATCTTCTGTTTCTTCTTCTTCTTCTACTACTTTCTCTTCTTGGATGTACTTCCCCATAGTCCGGATGCCCTCTAGCACCATGCTGCTGCTTACAGATTTGCCTCGGTATGACAACAGACATGTGGTTGGAGATATTGTTATGTGTCTGGTGTTGGTCATCTCGAGTACGCCACACATTATAGGACCAGTAAGCAAACGCCATTTTGTTTTGTTTTCTCTGATTACATAAATGTGATTTTTTTTTTCATGTATGGGGTCTCTCAGTTAAAGGACAATATGTGTCTAGTTGTGTACCCTCATTTAGAAGCTTTGAAAGCAATTTATCACCACAAACTAGACAATCACGGCCTCAACAGTTATCTTATAGACTTCTTCAATGAGATCAAACACAAACACGCTTATCCTCTCTTCAAAACTCGCTTCATGAATTTCGCAGCACTTTTTAAGAGTAATGCTTATACATGCATGTTTAGCTTTATTTATTCAAGCCGCCTGTAGGTACAGAAAATTTCAGAGGCTATGAGCTGGTTTGGTAGTTATCACCGTGACTGATGCGTCGCAGCTACTGAAGCTGCTCATGTCTATAACATCTCTGCTGTTTTTTTGTTAAAAGGTTTCCACAGGGTATCTGAAAGGAAATTTATGATCTCTCTTTCACCAAAGTTAAATTCTAAATCATAGTATTCCTCTCTCTTGTGGATTTAGTGATTAAAGCATATATATATGCAAGCATATGGAAGCCCGTATAGTTATTCATCTAATCAGCACCTTTTCACAGTGAAAAAAAAAAACCCAATAAAAGAGCGAGCCCCCTTTCCTGAGTAGAACTGGGAGCACTTAAAGCAGCAAGATATGCCTGACATTGTGCCACTGGCCACTGACATTATGCAATAGTCATATGTCTTGTCTCAGGGACTCCCAGAAAATGCTTGCATGTCAGTTATGCTCAGTTATGAGTGAGCGTGAACACAGATGGACTGAAATGAGCGTGAATGTAATGTCTGTGGCATCACCTTTAAAGTCTTTGGAGCAGAATTTGGAGGTTAATTGTCCCCTGTTTCCACCGTTCAGTACAGTTGTTTCAGAAGGGTACATTTCTTTGTGCGTTTCCATTTTTAAATTGGAAGGCGAAAAAAACATGTTCCACATGCGTATACCACATTTTGGCACCCTACAGTAGGGTGCCAAACACAGTGGTAGTGGTAATGGGGAGAACACAAGCAAAGGCTTTTTCGCTAAAAATCTCTCATCTAAAAATACAACAGACAATGTAGAGAAACATGCAATCCTAAATGCTGTCATTGACCAGCAAAAACCAGGGGCGGAGCCATGTGCACAGGCCCACCCAGATTGACAGACTGCCCACCCAGTGCGATTCATCAAAAAATATATACTTTTAAATTTGTATTTACTAAATTTACAAAAATGTTACTATTATAATTGTTGTATTATTTATTATTATTAAATTATGTTTGAATTTGTTTCGTTGTGTTTTTTATTTAATTTAATTCAATTTTATTGAATATTCAGAGGGCGGCACGATGGTCGACTGGTTAGCACGTCCGCCTCATAGTTCAGAGGTTGTGGGTTCGATCCCGGCTCTGGCCTCCCTGTGTGGAGTTTGCATGTTCTCCCCGTGCCTGCGTGGGTTTTCTCCGGGTACCACATTCCAAAAACATGCATGGTAAGTTGATTGGACTCTCTAAATTGCTCCTAGGTGTGATTGTAAGTGCGGTTGTTTGTCTTTGTGTGCCCTGCGATTGGCTGGCAACCAATTCACGGTGTCCCCCGCCCACTGCCCGAAGACAGCTGGGATAGGCTCCAGCACGCCCCGCGACCCTAGTGAGGATAAGCGGTATAGATAATGGATGGATGGATGGATGAATATTTATAATGGCATAATTGTGGTTGTCTCAGGAAGATCTAAGCTTCATATTCAGTTTGTCATTTTATTTGAATATACGATGCGTCGAAACAGTTTGATTGTGCTCAGTGAGTGAAATATCCAGGCCCACCCTGACTCTTCCAGGCCCACCCATTAGCTGTTCAAGTCACGTTCTGGCTCCGCCCCTGCTGTATACCCACATGATTTTTAAAAAAGTTGTGTTTTATAAGACCACATCCATTAGCCACCAGAAATGCCTATATGTTTTTATTTGTTAGATTGATTTCATTACAAGAAATGAAAAGAAAAAGCAGACATGTTAACATGAAAATGCAAAATTTGAACGAAAAGGAGAGAGAAAAATAAATATGATACTGACTTACTCTTATAACAGCAAATCTTCACCTTTCACATTACATAACAATTCAGAAATACTTCCATTATGATTTTTACAATTTTACCATTCACCATTATTGTGAAGGGGGAGCGTGTCTACCAAATTCACAAACACGCTGAACTAGACCGTTGCCCTGGCACAAAAATGACGATGCATCCGTTTGAATGCAGACTACTTTCTGTTACCAAATTGTCAGATGAGTCGGGGGCGAGGAAATTCTGTGAGCCGGCAACATGGACCCAAACATGCAAGATGAGATTTGGGCTGGCTTGGAAATGAAGTAACGCCGGTTTCTATGCCGAGCGCAAAGGCGCTATTGTACCAAAATTGGGCCTTTAATCTTAATGTTCTTATAGAAAAGCCATTATTATGTTTGTAGATTTGTCCTCGGTTGGACCCCTTACACATATACATTATGGAATAAGTCTTTCTATGTCAACATTTGAAAACACAGGCCCGCAACATGCATTGATGACTGTTTCTCTTCTTCTGTAAAATAGGCCCAACGCAATATAATTTCCTACTGCTATTACAGTGCAGAGCATATCTCATCGTTGTCCAATGTGTTTCTGTATTGCGCTTTTATCGATACAGATGCACAAAGCCACAACAACTGAAAGAAACATCTCGATTGCCATCTCATGTTACTGCGCAAGTATAAACTAAGGGTCTAACAACAACAAGTGCGTACTTTTGATGTGATGTATGAAAAAAGTAAAAGAAAGCTCAACCAAACTGGGCTTCATGTGCTCACAGCGGTAACAGTGACAGACCTAATGACCACTCCTTGCCCATCTGGGAAGCTGGTGACGCACTGCCTGCTTTCTCAGGACACTGAGTTCAAACCAATAATTTAATTCAGATGAAAATGAATGTTTCCAGATTAATACAAGCCATATTCCTTTGGAACTGTCTCTTTCTCTTTTTTCTTCTCTGTCTTGCATTTTTTTCATGTCCAAAACATGTGGCTGAGAATGAAAGGAAGATGTAGAAAAGGAGAGGAAAAATACAGGAAGCAAGATGCACAGATTCTATGCTTGGTTCGACTATATGTGAGTTTGAGGGAGGCCGTGATAATGTGGTAGATACTTTTAGAGATAGAAAATTCCCTGGGAAAGCAATGATGCTACTTGTAATATCGTATAAACCTCAAAAATACCCCAAAAGTTGCAAGCATTTGTGCAGATTTGGTTCAAACATACTCAATAAAATCTTGACCACATTTCTTTTTCAGTCATCACACAATGTGTTTATAATTTAAGACGCATCTTATTGGAAAGCGACCGATCCAGTTGCGATTAGTGGGACTTGGCCACAGTTACAGAAGATGGGATTCAGAGTCACAGCTGTCCCTGCTGTGCAGCTGTGGACCGAGGATTTGACCGGCTGCAGTCAAGTCAGTTCATCCAGATGAGGCAAAGCTCTGCGGCGTACACAAGTGGTCATGCAACGAAACTGATGCAGCCAGGAGAGCAGTCAGCCCGTCAACACTCAAACATGCCATTTATTCATACCAATAGTATGAACTCTGTGGTTAAACATTCACAGCGCCTTTTATTGTTTGATGAGGCAACATCATATGGGGGAAGCATGCTGAATGAGGGATTGATGATGGATGTACAGCACAACTATTTGACAGTCTAAGACTTGCAGTCATTTTATGGTTTCCACGTTCTAAAGCAACCATAGAATGTCCCAATGTTCCCATCACATAAGCCAGACCTGTGGCTCGATGCGTTCCTCAAGCCATTTCTGCTGATCAGTGCAGTAAGAATAATTTAACATTACATTAGTTTAAATCCTATTCTGACGGTTTGCCTGGAAAACATTTACCCCCATCCATCTGCCCCACTTGCGTGACTGTGATTTCATGACTGGCCTTTCTCATCAGAGCTGCTCTGGTCACCCGCAGTGCGTGAACATGGTTTGAAAGAGAACTTGAAATTAGTGATGACTCATCCATGACCGCTATGTTAGTATTTTATGTCTTGAACAGCAATGATCTCAATCGATAGAAAGTTCCAGTAAAATCATACCAAAGATATCCCAAAATACCTTTATAGCTGTGACACAGAAAAGTTGCACCATTTTTCACAGAATACACACATTTCATATGATTGTCAGATATTTTTTTTACACAGAAGAAATGACAAAGAGAAAAAGGCCTTGATTGATGTGTAAAAGCAAATAAGTTGGACGGCACAATTGAACACACATAGTGGACACTTCTTTGGCTCCACCTACACAATCTACCGACAACCAAGAGCTGCATCAACGATTCTTCAATTGATTTTAGCTGATTGATTTGAGTGAACTCAAGTGCTTGGTGAGTTCAGATATTTATCGCACTGCTATTAAGTCATTCAATGGGATTTAACATTGCCAAGGCAAATGTCCCACTCATCAAATGGAACACATACCAGCAACGAAGAACAAACAAATTGACTTTGCACATCTGTACCCACAGGCCTCCCATTTGCCTCCTTGAGATGGAGTTTGACCCGACTGACCTGAAACTGTGTGTATTTGTTTGTGTCCATGTTGGTTATTTTCACATCCACTGTTCCTAATGTAGTGGAGAGCCAGAAGACCACACCAGAAGAACAAGACTTTTAAATCCACAGTTGCCTAGCAGCAGTACTTTAACATCATTTATTGCCAATAGTTGGGCTCAGTAATTCACAGAGCTCAAGTGAAAGAGCAGTGATTATGTAACATCCACACCACCGGTAATACCATTCTTCTATATCACAATTCCCCACTGTCGAAATGGTCTCCACTTCACCATGTGACATGTCATAAATCAACCGGTCTTTATAAGTCCGATGCATATGATTGTAGCTCAATTAATTTTTACATGGATTGAATTCACGGGGTGGGCCCGATGAGGTAGAGACCCAATGGATGTTTTGCCTGGCGGAATGCAGCCGTGCTGAGCTCGCCCGAGATTTATGTGACAGCTGTGGGGTATGCATGTGGCTAACAGATGGTGGCATCCTGCTCGTCTATTCTCACTTGGCTCATCACTTCTTAGTCAAACACCGCACCCATTCTCCATCTACTGCACCATTTTCAGTAAAACTTCAACCACTTGCCGCCAGTCGACATTATACACTGCATAACAGTGATCCTCATCCAGTGTGCCGTGGCACATTGGTGTGCCTAGTCAGATATTTTGACAAGTTTTTTTTTTTTCCAAATTAAAAAAAAAAGTTGTGTTCATTTATTTCTGCCAACCACTTATGGTAAGAGGCAAAACAATAAAATGTTCTTCCACTAGATGACAGAAGGTACATAGTACATACTGACCCTGTATAGCCGCTCTTTGTGAATCGTTTTGCTAAGTGGTGTGCCGTGAGATTTTTTCTGTTGTGAAATATGTGCCTCGGCTCAATAAAGCTTGAGAAGCACTGCTATGTACGGCTGCAATTGCTGACTTGGTTATCAACTCCAGACTTATCTATAATCTTATAGCTCATAACCACACTGCTATGGCAACGAAAACCATTGAACGAAAATGTTTGATATTCACTGGCGCACACATGCAGAGATCTACATTTATTCAAACAATGAGCAATAGATTGCAGCCTGTTATTCGTTTTCCATGGTGAACCTAAATTGATACTTCGCCCAAAATCCACAGTATGTGAAAAGCATAACTCACCTCCTGCAGACACCAAAGCAGGCTGCGGTTGCAATTTTGCAATGGATATAAAGTAGTGAAACCTTCGTAGAAACTTGCCAAAATGCCTGCACAGTTAAACGGACTAGTCCTTTGTTTAACTGTGTATGAAGAGGAAGTGCTCGACAATTTTAATTCTCATCAAAACCCTAACCGCATGTTGTGCCCTTTTTTGCATGCTTCGTGATATTGGATCGTCAGTTGCAGTCAAAACGTATTCTGCGCGGAGATACCGCTGACAGGGCTTTAAATGGGAAGGCAGCCATTGTGATTTGGTTTCTTTTGACACCATCTATCAGCTCATTTGACTCACGTTGATCAACAGCAGGTTGCAGGATGAACAAAGGGAAACCTCCTGACTTTTTGTACTTCCCCTTGCCCCCATTCTGTTGCCAGAGCCCAAAGGTCTGTCTAGTGTGTAAAATAGAGGAAATTAAAACCAATGCCGTGATGGATTCAATCCTGTAGATTTGAATGGCATATTTTCATGGCAAATGCGGGGAGCCTTGAGCCATGTATGACTTGTCTGCCAATCCCCCCCCCCAAAAAAGTCAGTCAATGTTAAGGCATCAAATTATGGCCATGTGGCACACAGAGTCATTTACACAGCCGTAAAATGGTAACCCGTGGGATCTCACCAGCAAACACTCACACCATCTAATAAAAAGCAGCCACAGCTGAGAGCCCCCCCATCCCCACCACCCCCACCTTGCTTCTCTCCCATCAAGTTTGTGCACAGACACAGATAAACACACGAACACAATCAGACAAACACGGAACCACCATCGACTGATGTGTCTATTCCACTTTGCTCATCTCGTCTCACTCTCAGAGTCTGGGAATGTATCGCCGTGTGGTTTTAGCGACACACTGGGAACACTGCCACAGGGAGTCACCTCTAGGTGTTCTGAGGAAAGTCTGTGTGTGTGTGTGTGGGGGGGGTGCGTATGTGTGCGTGTGTGTGTGGGGGGGTGTGCGTGCGTGTGTGTGTGTGCGACTTCTGAGTTCATCTAGTCCACGCGACCGCAGAGCAACGACCACTTCTTTTGTCAAAGACTTGCCTGCACGCACTGATACACAGACGCGCAGACGGAGCCTTGCAACCACAAATCCAAACATGCAAACACCCACACATTTACACATGCACACGGAAGGAAAGTGCAGTCACTGCAGTCACATCAGTCACAGGGGAGGCTAACGTGTGCCCGTTTGCTCACTCACCTTTATTGGAAAATGAGAACAGAAAAGTCCATTTGATTTCAGTGCGGGAAAAAAACATATCGGATGTTTGTATTATTAACTGATCTGCTCTATTCTTAATCAGTCTGGCAATACTGGTCAAAAATGTCCTTGAGCATAAAAGGCAACAGAGATTTCTCTAATTGCTGTTATCTTCTGCGGCACCGTGTTATGGTGGTTAGCCTGCCTGCCTCACAGTTCTGAGGTTTGCGTTTGAATCCAACTCCGGCCTTCCTCCCACATTCCAAAGTCACGCATACTGAGTTGAATGAATCGTCGAAATTGTGAAGTTGTGAAACTCTGAAAACGACAGAATGATCTTCCCTGTGAACGGCGCTCCAGGATGTAACCCGCCTCTCGCCCAAAGTCAGTTGGGGTAAGATCCAGTTCACCCGCAACCTCATTGATGAAAATCGCGATTGGATTTTGGATGGATGGGCTGTTAACTTCCTTTGACTAGGCATATGCAGGCGCAACATATTTTCACCAGATTTGCCATTTTGCAGCATCCTTCAAAGTTCAACATGAGACTTAGCAGTCTCTGCAGCCCAGCCAAAGTAACAAGCCACCCAGCCCAAAATTTAAAACATGACTTATGTGGTTAATACTCACAGTGGTGCTTTTTTCACAGAGCGATAAATTAGTTTTAGTTAAGTTCTAGATAGAGTGCTCAGTAAAATAGTGTCCACACTTTGGTGTTTGGTTACGCTGGCCCCATCCCAGTCTGGCGTTCTGCCCTCCGTCCCAGCTGGGAAGACTTCATGACTTCAAAATGACAGCATCGAAATCAGTCGAGGTGGTGGGTAGCCAGTAGTGGAGTCCGTAGACCACACCAAACTGGGTCCACTTTGTATATTCGAACATTCAACAATAATAAACACTACAAAGGGGATTGGCGCAAAGCTTCAGCCAGGAAACTCTGGTTCATTAACCGAGTTATCATTCCTACACCAGAGTTCAAAGTCTTGATAATTGTTAGGAACGAATTATGTCAACGCGCACTCCATCCCTGCTTCTCTCCTCGTACCCCTGAGAAAATCCTGAGACGGGTTACAGGCTGCTGCTTAAAATCTCAAGTGTCTAAATGTGTCATAACATAGTTCTATATTTTCACAAGTCTTAATTACACGTACACATTATTTGTATGGCCTAAATGTGTACATATTCTCGCAACGGTGTGCTCAGTGTTCACCTGGACATACGGCACTTCATTTGTTGACTCAAAGGGGGAATCAACCCACACATATTTTTTTCAAGATTATGTTCCCACTAGTTGAAACACGGCATTCTGATTAATATTGCGTTTATGGAATATGAGTTAAGTAGCAAACCCCTTTTTAGCCATCTCAGGGCGCGGCCATTTTGTCACAATTTTCGACTGAAAATGACATCACAACTGCTCAGGGCTCAGGTAACAACTGCTCAGGGCTCAGGTAACAACCAATCATGGCTCAGCTTCAGAAAACAGGTGAGCCGTGATTGACCGTTACCTGAGCAAAGAGCAGTTGCGATGTCATTTTCAGTCGACAGAAGTGACAAAATGGCCGCCCCCAGAGATCGACAAAAACTGGTGGATTAACTCTTATTCCACAAACGCAATATTTATCAGGATGCCTTGTTTCAACTAGTGGCCTTGCATAGAACATGTTCTCGAAATAAATATGTTTGAGTTGACTTCCACTTTAATGCTGCTATAAATTACTCTATATTCTACCCAATGTAACTTGAGCAATAAGGAGATAATGAAACTAGGTATATGATGGAAAATTCTCACCTGTCATCTATAGAATAAAATCAGTTTTGATTCAAAATGGTTCAAATTGATACATTACACAAACAATAGCGTCTACATAGATGTGCAATAAAACGCAGCTTGCACAAACAATAGTGTCCCCATAGACAAATGCAGCTTTGCATCAACAGCCGTTAAATGACATAAAGAAAAATAATGGTTTTAGGCTGTCAAAATCAATCATTATCAAACATTATTCTGATAGGAAATGATGAGCTGCGATTGGGGTGCGATTCTGTGCTGTTTACAGACAATTTGGCAACACTGCAGCTGCGTTTTGGGCTATGAGCTCAACTGCGAGTTGACTTCCTGAAATGTATTCAACTTGCACTCTCTTCAGTCCACTAAACTTGGTGATCTGATAGGAAAATGGGGAGGAAGTGTGAAACGGCGGTATAAACCCCAGTCTGAGCGTGAGATGCCACCAGTGAAGCAGCAAACTGCCACCCAGCAACCAAACTGCCTTTAGCTGCCTATACAAAAGTTGGCCTGTTGCACACTGCTGGCCTTGTAACTCATGACTTTTTCCCAACCATAAACACAGTGCAAAATGAAATAATATTTCATTGCTTACCAACATTCTGCCTACATTTTTTTGATTTTGCCGTGCAGCCTACATGTGCTATTTTTGACTTAAATTGTACATATGGGACTCACAGTTGGACACAGGAACTGAACGGCGGTCTCCCATGGCAAAGTCTGCTGTTTATCTGACCTGCCCACCCTTGACAGGCTCCTGACCGAGACTTCCTCACTACAAAGTAACATTTGCAAATGTACCCTTTTGTGACGATCCGAAATGAAGTCGGAAACATTGACCTATGAACTCAGACTTTCAGCAAATCACATCAAATTTCCTGACTCGATGGTCGTAAATAACTGAATGCATGTATATACGGTGCATATGAATTAAAGGCAGTTTAAATGAGTGTTAGAATGAAATGAATAATAATAAAAATATCTTTACACAGCATAATTCCCCCACTCATTTCAGCACTCACACAATGAGCTGTTTCAACAGAAGAGGTTGTAAATGACAAATGGGAACTACAGAATTATGAAACGGGACTCCAGTGGCCAAAAAGGAGGGAGGATCAGGAGGAGGAGAGTTTAACATAAGGTAAAAATGTGTCATTCCAGCAGCATTTACGGAGGAGACAGTCGTCATCCACTCCCCCTTACCTCTCCCGTACGTCTTTTCTGTCACACCCTCAGCTTTCCATCTGTTCAAACGCTTTTACTTATAAGCAGAGGTTGTACTTCCTTGGCTTTCGATGACAGCGCTTTCTGTTTTCCAGCAATTTCAGTCAACAGTCACGTCTGTCTAATGTCACCAGCTCATTGTATTGTAGTACAGCATTTGTCACTTCCATCTTGTTGTATGCTGGCCTCAAGGTGGACTATGATCACCAAACCATTATTTGAAATGAGAAACTAGCTTGTAAGGAATTGAGTAGTCACAGAATTGGTGATTTTCTGACAATATTTGGTCGAATCTTATGTTTTGTGAATGTTACAGCACTCTAGAAGTTGAGGAATTAATCTGATCAACTCAGACATACGGCATCCAGCTGTGCGTGTGTATAATGTTGCAAATTACAACATTACACTCACATGGGGAATGCCACCCCTGGCAAAGCTGAGGAAGATTTTCCACCTTTTAAAACAAGTGTGGTGGTTAGACAGGCACACGGAGGCAGACTGGCATGACTGAGCAAGTTTCACCCGGCATCAGCGGTGTGGTGGGGGCACAGAGGTCTGCTCTGTACCTTAGCCCCACCCCGACATCCCAAAACAACACCTGCAAGCTCTGAAAGGACCAAAGGTGAATAACCACATGCACATGGCAACCTTCCTCATGTGCTAATAAGTGCAGTTGGATGCAAGATTCATCTTAACAGCAACGGCGGAGACATGTTATCACACACCTCCGAGTTGCCTGCATTTTTGCATCCTGAGCAACTCACTACATCTGCTTACCGCTTCTCATCACTTTTATAACATTCGAGGTCTGCTGCAAACATAAATCTTGGACTCAAAGAATCCAACATTTTATCGTGACAGCAATATGTGCAGGCAGTCCATATTGTGGCCAGATGAGGTCTTGATTCTCCGAGGTCTGCCCCTCATTTGGTGTCCACTGCAGACCACAGCTGAAACTAAAGCTTGTTTTCTACAAATATCGCAGACGCTGAATCAAACCATGAATCACTGAGACTCAACATGCACATGCTGGTAAATATTGGTGCATGGTGTCTGCAGTCTACTAACAATGACTCTTTTTCTCCACTTCACAGGGTGATTCACACACACACCCTACTGGGATATTGGAAAGGTAAACTTGTCACACGTGCGCCAAAGTCCGATCACTGCCCTGAAGAGGAGTACACACATAACTTCGCCTGGGGTACGAGGGAAGCTCTGCTCTGGCTGACATTTCCTTGTTAATGCAGCAATATGGACAAAATCTTTGCTGGACTCTCAGCAAAAGATTTGTTTGCAAACAAACACACAGATGCACCCCCTCATGCACAAGGAAAGCTGATAAAGTGTTACGATATTCACCCCTCACCTCAACTCTGTGGGCTTCACAGTGACTCCAATTCCCAACATGTGAGGTGCCTGTGAGTCTCTTCACTCCTTATCTCTGCCTCTCTTTCCCTCACTCACTTCTCAACCTGAAGTCAACGCGTGGCTCTAGTTACGTTCCACTGCAGGGAAATGAGGCAGGGAAAAGGGAGGGGGTGGTGGGGGGGTGCAAATAGGTCCTGCCCAGACTGATGAGAAAGGCATCCAAAAACACCCTCGGGAGAAAAAGAGAGAGTAGTACAACTACAAAACTTCACCTTCTCGCCACTGCACATTCATTTATTTTTAATAGGCACTTACCTCTTTGGTTGCTTTCACTCTGTTGCCAAAATGTCCTTCAAACTACTTCTGAAAAAAATAGCTACACAAATTCTGTTGGGTTTATTTTTCAAATTCTACGTTCTGTTTTCTTGCCCCTCCGCTCTTTAAAAATGTTTTCCTGCTCGGCACCCTGCAGCTGTTTTATTTAAATGGGCAGTCACACACACATACATGAACATATAGCATTCTTGCAGTATGAGCCTCTATGTGTGCTGATCTGTCTGCGAAGGAGAGAGGGACAACCCAGTCCTGCATGTACTGTAAAGATATAGATAGCGGTTGACTGAACACACTAACATTCCCTTAATCTGTCGACCGGACTAGACTCTGAATAATGGACAATCCACGGAAATGCACCGGTCTGCAATCAACGTTTCATTGTAATATGGTTCTCTCAGGTGAAATTTGCTCTCACACACAATCCACACCTTAAACTTTAAAAGAACCTGGCACTTTGCGTCCAGAATGTCAGGAATGCACAGTGTTAGGTCAGAGGAAAATGTGTCCATTTGAAGGCTAACTCGCTGCGAGTCTCCATGAGGTTGTGACATCCCAAAAAAAACAAAAAAAAAAACACTGAATATGAAGTCCGAGGCAAGTCACTGGAAATCATATCGGTGCAACAAGTATATTAATTTCGCCGAGTATGATCTGTTGCACTTCAATTATTGCAAAACACTTGTGGATCGAAAGATGATGAGATGGGTGATAAGGAAGTGATTATATCCAGTTCATATTTATGGTGATGCAATGACCTGATGCAGAGCTGACAACCCCAACCCTCACCATTAGCCCAGATTTATGCTGGAAATACAAGTTACCATCAAGAAGCAACGAATTGGCTGCAGCTTTACCAACACCCGTGGAATTGTGCAAAGATGAGGAGTAACATGCTCATCGGATCTTGCACTCTGATGAAATAAGCCCGCTGTATTATTTCTGCCCACATTTTCCCCATTACCCTCTTGAATCAAAATAATTAAGATTTGGTTGAATAAGAAGGTCTTCATGAATAACATACATGTATGTTTTGGACTAAAAGCCGTGTGAACAATGCTGTTTACAAGTATGGAGCCTTGAACTCTGAGTCATGATGTAGTCTTTGGGAATCTGGCACAGCTTCCTTTTTTCAAAAGGGCGGTCATGCCTCACTCCCCCAGAATCTTCCCAAGTCCTTTTTGTGTAGTCTGAAACACCCTTGGTGCAATTCTGTCATAGACAGTACTAATGTGCTCAAGATGATAAGACTGATTCCAGTTTGAGTCGCACATGCATGCCTGGAGTGTTTTATTTCTTCATTTATTTATTTTGATCTCCGCTTGTGTTTGCAGCATACTTGCAAACCCACAACAAAATACAAATTACAAGTGCATAGGTTATGATGATGCAGAGGACTCGAAGCATAGAGAAATGTTGCAACGCACTCAGTCACTGGAAAGTGTTCATCCCAATTCCAGTCAAGGGCAGGAATTACCATCATCTACAGGGGTTAGGAAGGATGCTGGGGGCGGCTGGAAAACCAACACAATTGCGGCTTTCATTACCCACTTGAGGGTTAGAAACTTTCGCAATGGTATTCATCATCAGTAAAATGTATCTAAAACTTGTAAAGCAGTGGTCCCCAACCAGCCCCGGGATGCACAGATGAAAGGAAAGAAATACATGTACAGCACTTCTGGTTTATTTATTATCCGAGGCTGTAAAATATATGATTTTGAAAAGTGGCCAGATTCTCTCCGTTGCATCCGTTGACGCTAATTGTCTCGGCCACGTCACACTAATATTAAACCCAAAAGCTAGCAAAATGCCTTAAAAAGCAGACGTATGTGGAAAGTGTCTTTGCAATGGGGAAAAGGCCCATTGAGGATTCAACACAAGAGCCTATGCCCAAGAAGAAAAAGAAAGGTGCATTTCACAACTAATACACGGTGACTTACTTGAAATATTTGTTTATCGCGACAGGTGATTCCTATGCACCAAGCCCGCTCTGCACAATATGCGACGAGCGCATCTCCAATGAGTCAATGAAGCCTTCAAAACTGATTCGTCAACAAATATAAGTGCCTTGAGAACGTCATACTTGGTGGCTAACCGCATTGCAAAAGCTAAAAAATCACTCGACATTTGTGAAAAAAACAAAAAAACGAGTGGATTCGCGTGTAGCATTGAAGCCAAATCGCCCCCAGCTGCTTCACATCTCAGATAGGGACTTTTGGTGTTTTCCCATAGACAGATCCTTACAAGCTCACAGAATACTGTAGATCCTCATAGACCAGTCACAACAAAAGCTACAGCTGATCGATCTGATGACATTAAAATTTCTACATCCCAATGACAATTATACAGACAGTATCGTAGCTTTGATGGTGAGAGATTCACTTAATAGCTGTGGTTGGGTTTCCACTGAAGTTTTCATAATGTTTTTGGTTGCTCAATATAGCTGCATGAGAGAGAGGCACCATTTTATGGAATTAAATCAAGAATTATGATCTTTGTATTGATGCAATTGATGAGACAGCTTTTGCTTTCTGGATCGCAGTACATTGTGCAAGTGAGCTTCACGCTGTGGCCATTTCGTATATGCGAGGCTGTCTATATTGTGTGCTGTACCGTAAAGAGAAGCAAATGTATACCTGCCAGAAATAATCCCTCCCTGTCAAATGTTGAACAGCTCCCGTGTCATTTCTCGCAGTCTAAAAAACACAGCTCACTGGCAGGTGTTTTCATAATTGAAAAGTATGATGATTACGTAATAATGCTGCACCTCACAACAGAAGACACACAGCAATTTGTTTTAATGAAGGCGCAACATTGATGTCTTGTGTTCTAATGCTTCAAAATAGTGCATGTCGTGGGCCTCTTCAAGTACACTAAGTATAAACTTATAGGCGTAAAACACGCATGTGCATTGTATGGGTGATTTCATCAGATAATGATTGGAATCCACACCCAGCAGCGACAGATTCTTTCCTGCTTGACTAAAGAAAATTGAAGGCGAAGGAGGGTTTATGTCGAAGTGAATATGTAAGCGTGAAGGAGTGGGGATGGAACAGAAAGGAGAGAGAAGGGAACGCAAGTTATCCCATCAGTCTAACATTTGCACCAACACCTGATCCTTCATTCATTTGCCGCAGGTGCCAAGCATACAAGTTGATGCAGGCAATGATAACACACTATGTCATAAGAATGTATAGATCTTATAGACAAGGGTTCTAGTTTAAACTATACTTAATACAGTCCGTCACAAAGATTAATCGCCCTTAAAATGAAAAAAAAAAAAAAGAGTCGAAAATAAAAGCAATTTACAGGTTGCTGCAATTGGGCCAATTTTCAGTATGTGATTTTTCCTCCTTTCCGTTCAAAGTCGCAAGCAATTATCCTGCGGTGTGGGCTGTGGGCTGTGTTAAGAGTGTTTTTTTTTTCCCTCCCGATCTACTTGGAAAACAGTTGATCTTAAAATTGAAGGAGATATGATAAACTGGTCCAATATTTAAAATTTTCACTGTAAATAGCGGCAGTCCATGCTAATAGTTGCAAGTTAACATTTCATGATACTTTACGATGAGCGTTTTTAACAAACACACAGGCCTAATGTGACTTTTTAGGTGGTTTATCACCAAAAGCAGAACGAGCTGTAATAACACCAGACTGTGTGAATATCACAGTATTCCAATGCCCCCATCAAAAAATTCCACAATTGGCGGATCCTTATTTTTAAACTTAACAATTCATGCCTTCGCCTCATGTACGTACATGTATGAATAAGTTAAAAAAAGTTTGGGGCAACAATTAATCAATCATCAATATTTAAAGGTTGTTCAAGGCCTTTGATGTTTCACACGTTCTATATTCGTCACTGTACTGAGAAAAATGCTTATGTCCAATTTTGGAAAAAACATTTATTTTCACGTTAATGCGATGTCTGTAATGCGGAAACACCATTAGCGTAAAAATAAGAAAACTGAAAACAAATTGACAAATGTTTTTCACAGGACAGCGACGATTATATACAATCAGGATTTTTTTTTCCCCTTATGATGTCATACATCTACTAACATGATTGTTAAATAATGTGTGCTTTTGGCAGCCGCAGACCTGTTTTGACCATGCAGTCAATGTTGACTATTGGGGACTAGTGTGGTAATTTACCTGAATCACCAAATGAATCTTAAAATGGGAAGCCCACATTACTGTCCATGTAAATTTACAGCTGATGTCATCTGCTGATTTAGGTATTTCCCAATTAAATAGGCTGTGTAGTGAAAGTCATCTGTAAGAGTGTAAATATTTAATAGTGACCGGGAGAAATGCCTGCTCCTGCTCGCCTTGAGGGGCACCACATCAAAAATATGGAGTTGGTCGAAGTTGCTAGATGGAAACGTTAACGGAAGGCCATTTAAAATGAAAGGCAGACAAGCCTATAGGTGATTACTACTTGGTCCAGCCGGACAAAAAGGCGGATAGACAGACGGCAGAAGCGTACTCCGGTTGCAGGCTGAAGGCGATAAACGGCCTCTGAAATTTTAGTAAAATGCCCAGCTCTGGGTGGATGGAACTTCACTTGTTTGCAGATGAAGAAAAAGAGGAAAAAAATTAAAAGAAAAAGTAAGCAGCTGGAAACAGAAAACCAAAAGCTTGGTTGGGTTCTCGTGGGTCTCGGACCTGTGCGGTCTCGGAGCTTCATCGGGACCACCTGCGGGGGTTCTCCTGGCCTTCAAGTAAGGAGCAAAGCTGGCTTCTTGCTTCAGCTTTTGCTACCAAAAGACGGATTTTCTCGGCTCACCTGCCACATGCGTGATGGTGGATGCATCGAGAACCCAGGTCGTGAAAGTCTACCGCCGGGTGTTTCAGCAGAAATTGGCGCTTGTGGGAGCGCAATCAAAAACCAAGCAAAATATCAAAAAGTAGATAAAAAAATGTCAGGAACTGAGGGGTCTTTCAGTAGAGAGAGCGTGTTGGGAAGAGAGATGTTGAGGAGAGGTTGTTTTTTTTTGAAGAGAGCGGTTGAGGAGAGATCATCCGGAAGATGACTGCCATTGTCTGGGTTTAGCTGTCGATCAAAGCCAAACTTGAAAGGAGGAATGTGGGCGTGGCAAGGTCATGTGACTGATATCGTTCTCATTTTGATGTTAATATTTGGAATATTCATAACTTCATTTCAGTAGATAATGTATATCATCCAGCCCTACTCTGTATCGGTCCGTCGCGGTGGAAGAAAGGAGCTGAGCCGAAAGGTGGAACTCTCGATTTACTATCTACGTGCCGCACCTCACCTATGGTCACGAGCCGTGGGTCCTGACCAAAAGGACAAGATCCAGAAGCAGCTGAACTGAGTTTCCTCTGCAGGGTGTCCGGCCTCTCCCTTAGTGACAAGGTGAGAAACTCGGTCATCCTGGATGGGCTCAGAGTCAAACCAACGTTGCTCCACATTGAGAGGAGCCAGACGACGTGGCTCGGGCATCTGATTAGGATGTCTCCTGGACGACTCCAAGGTGTGAGGTGTTCCGGGCACGTCCCGCTGGCAGGAGGCCGACCCAGGACATGGAAAGTTCATGCTTCCCGGCTGGCCTGCGAAGCCTTAGGATTCCCAGGAAGAGCTGGATGAAGTGGCTAGGGAGAGGAAGGTCAGGGATTCCCTGCTCGAACTGCTGCTCGCGCGACCCAACCTCAGATAAGCAGAAGAGAATGGATGGATGGGAAAGGACTACCCTACGTTGCAACGAGCTAAAGACTAGCTAAACTGCATTGTTTGTTTTGTTTGCTGGCCTTATGAATTCTTTTAAATACTAATCGAATACTAATCAAACGATAAACCCTTTCCCATAAAAATGTAACTAAGGAGTCAAGCGTAGCACATTGTCTCAAGGAACCTAGGTGTAGCACTCTCTGCTACCATCAACACTGTGGTGGTGTGAGACAGCATGAAGATGATCCAGTTTATGATGAGGAAGACATATAACACTAAATATGGTTCTTGCAGCCGAGGCCACGGGTAGACAGAGAAAGGCACCACAATCCTCAGCAGTATACAATTATCCAAAACAAGAGAGTCAGCCAACCTCCTCACTGAATGTCACAACAACTAACAACTAAATATGTTCCTATTCTTTTTTCCGCATGAATCACAGTCAGATATCTGAGAAAATCTTAACACAAAGTTATACAGAAGAGGTATCACGGTGCTCAAAAGAAGGGACCCAAGCGCAAGACCGCCAAAGTAAAAACATTTCCAACATTAATGTGAAAAGTGGTGAAAGCACCTGAGATGCAGTATTGAGCAAAATGCTCTTGTTTTAAGTGACTTTTTTTAAGTTGGAATAACAGCAGAATTACACACATAGACACACGCACACACACAAATTACTACAAAACTTTTTGGAGGGGTGGCACATGGGCCAAAGGAAAACCCACAGAGAGGATCGGGATAAAGATGTGGATGCAAATGACATCATGTTATGATTTCCTGGCTGTTCACTTTGAACATAAAACCTCTTTTAAAGATGACATATTATGAAAAATGTACGTGGCTGTGGATCCGAAAGATATGTTTTGGGTTAGCACAACACTACTCATCATCAAAAGAACACGATACCTTGAGCGAAGTGTGGCGGTGGCATAGGAATTATGAACAGTTTGAAGAAGCAAGTTAGTGTAATTGAGGAAAAGCCTACAAATACATCTCACGTTTATTTGTGATAAGTGGTTCGGGTAATGGATGGATGGTATGGACGGATTCATCAGAGGCTCACATTAAGGGGTGTGTAGACATTTCATACCCATTGTATGTTATTTTAAGTGCAGCATGGTGGATGAGTGGCTAACACAACTGTCTAAGGTCCAGCATCAACTGACCGATGCAGACAAACCCAGCTAAATCCTCTCGCGTGGTGTTTGGCAAATACTTGTCATGAGCGGCCAAGACTAGGCCACTAGTTTTGCGGATATTCCAAATTTGACTCACAGTTGCACAATGTGGCAACATTGTAGATTACAGCCAATCAAAATGCACATAAAATTTCGCACACGCTAAAAATACATTTCCGGATTTTAAGCGAGCGAGGCGCAATGGGTGCTGACTGGGTAAAAATAATCACATGAGAGGATAAAGAAAACGCTATTCAAGTTTAAACTGCATGAGAGCTTTTGCATGGCGCTCTATGGATGAAAATAAGATTGTGTTTATGGGTGGAATTATATTGCGTTTAAATTAAAGATTTACAAGCAATAATCCATTCCATATGTGAGGCAAGCGCATGTTGTACACGTTTATGATCAAAACTAAATGCATTCCATAAATGAACCGTAATAGAGACCTCCCTCAGTTTAACAGCTAGAAAACATCTGAACTTGCACGTTCCACAACTTTGGGGACATTGTGTGGACTTTATCTGTAGTGTGAATTAGGAGCAGACAAGGAAAAGGTCTCCACCTGTGGTATTCTTCAGTTTGAGGTGTCGACAGATGGGAAAATGACTTGAATGAGCAGCATGCTAGGCAACATTTCACCCTTGGGGTAATAATACAGTGCATAGTTTGTATATTCACAGAGAATAATTGCTGTTTCGGCACTTATTGGAAATGCAGCAGATACAGCAAGATTCACCAAAGCTGCTTGAGTTGGATACCTTGATTTAAGGGGTTCAAAAGGGAAAGAGATCAAAGTTCAGATCTTGGCGCTGTGCACTGGGGAGTTTTGGTGTGCTTGTGTGTGCGCGCGCATGCATGTGCGCCGATGAACATGTTAAAGATAAGCAGAGGTTCCAGAGAAGGAGTTTAAAAAAAAGGAGTTAAAAAAAATATTTCAAAACCTCATGTTCGCCTACCGACAAAAGAACAAAACATTTTCCATTGTTTCGAAATGCATGTATAGTGAGTTTTAATAGGAGCCAAAGACGAGTAACAGTTTGGCTTTTTAAGTGATCATGAAACATGTTAGTCCAGACTGCAACAATCTCAAATATTTTGCTACACGGTATATGGCAGGAATTCACCCATCCGTTTTATGTCCTCCTTGCCTTGTTCAGGGCCATCGGGAAGCTGGAGCCTTTGCCAGCTGACTCAGGGAGCGAGGCAGTGTACACCCTGGACTGATCACCGGGCAATCACAGGCTGACATATCAAGACAGATCATTCAATTGAATTTAGAGTTTTCAATGAACCTGCAGAGAGTCTACAGAAGCAGAACAATGCAAACTATACAAAAAGGATTACGCTCGGATACCAATTCTTGGGTGTAACCAACCACAATGCTGGCTCTGCGCAAACTATTGGGTTCAATGAATCTGGTCTTGCCTTCTTGTGATGGCATCAAGGATTGGAGTTTGAATTGATTCAGTAGGGGAGGTCGCAGTGGTGCGTTTCATCTTTCATTTATTATATTCCTTCTGGGTTTCTCACCTCAGTGTTTATGTATCTATTCAAAAAAGGCTTTAGTGAGAGTGAGACAAGGGAAAGCTTTGTTTAATATCCATGTGCTTTTTGCAGAGATGCTTCAACAAGCCCGAGCTTGGTGTTGATGACATTATGTAGTGCCATGGTAACGGACATAGTTGCAGGGGGTGGAAACGATGTTTATGTAAACATAATGTCAGCAACACATCCCACTCTCACGCGCATATGCTTCGTAACTGAAATCAAATTTCAAAAGGGGTCAAAGGAAAACCCCCACAAAATTTTGGTGAGGATCTGGATAAAAGTGGACAATTCCAGATACCTACCACAACCGAAATGATCAAGCCCTGCCCAACCACTGACAAAGTTAACCTCTTTTTAGTATGTTGGGGAAAAAAATTGTGTAAGGGCCTGTAAGTTGTATAAGTGCTTATGGTCTCCCTATAGTCACTTCAAGGAGAGGTTAGACACACTTAAGACAATTAGACTAGCAAAACGCAGTGGGTGAACGGAAGAAGAAATAAACATTTAATTGGGCTCAAATATCGACCAGCAATATTCAGGTCTCGAGAATCACTCACTAGCATGTCTGCAGACAGATCACATAACATACAGTAAAATCATGATTGGGTTTCAGCGCCATAAACTAATTAAGATCCACAGCCATCACTCCAGGTCAGATTTGAACTAAAACAGCAAGCGCCTCATGATAGTCACATGAATTTTCAAAATGGGGTTATTCTCACTAGGGTCGCGGCAGGCGGGGTACAGCCTGAGCAGGTGGGCAGAGAAACACAGTAGAAGTTTAATGAAATACTGTTATTTCTGTAAAATACCACACATTCATAAATTCTAGGCCCCTCCTAAAAACACCCTTCAGAAGCTGATTTTCCTGTTTACTCATCTATTGTGCACTCGCTCGATTTTCTGGTATCCATGCTCAAAAATGTGCTATATTATCGGCATGATAATTTGATGGATCAGGATTTCTGGTATTCAGAAAACGTATTTCGTTGTACAAAGAGAAGTTCTCTTACCTATTTATAGTTTCGGCTGTCAACGTTGTGGGCAAAAAGACTTGCTTTGGAAAACACGTGTTGACATGTAAGGAACCCACTTCTATACTAAACACGACCATGGCTCAGACATGTTTGTTTTTATTGACGGCCGTTTCCTTGTTCTTCTCCACGAACTGTTTTGGCACAAATACACTCGCGACGCCGTCATGATTCTTGGCGAGCAGCCAAAATGAGGGTATTTTTGACATAATTCCCCCATGGAACGAAGGATCTATTATTGGGTTCCACATGTGTGTTTTGGGGACTTCGTTGTTGTTCCTCTGAGCCTTGTGTAGTTTCAGTAATTCCAAATCCCTTTCTTTGGCACCATTTTCTATACGAATTTGTAACACTAGACATTAAATATAATATTGAATGAAAGCACACCTTTGTCACACCCCTAGGTACTGGTGAATATTAATACAATGTGTGTGTCTCAATTTCCCGAATAATCGTGTATAATAGTCAAGGTCAATTTCGGATGATTTTTTTTTTTTTTGTTAAAGCAAAAATTTGCTTTTTTGTTAAAGTAAAAAAAAAAAAAGTATTATTTTTGAGAAATCATGGTCAATAAATACCACAGTAATACTGTTTTTTGATGTACCTACATTTAAAATACTAGCAGTCCTCGTATTATGACGTACGCAACCTACGACGTTTCGACTTTACAACGCCCGTGCCTCCTCCTGCAGTTTGTCCCTAGCCCCATAATGACTACGTTTACATGCAATCAATATTCGGGATCCATCCATCCATTATCGATACTGCTTATCCTCACAAGGGTCGCGGGGCGTGTCAATATTCGGGATAAAGTCAAAATTTCGATTTCTGCAACATTCTGAATATCCCGTTTACATGATTGAGTGGAAAGAGTTGCTCCAGCATTTGAATAACCCACTGTGTACGGCGACACACGGCCCCATGACTCAAATGGACTTCATTTCCGATTGTTACTTTTAACTGTCAATAAAACACTTGATATTCATGTCACTCACCACATGAATGAAGCAATCGGTTTCGCCCCAAATAAGGCACTTCCGCATACAAGCAATTCCTGTACTACAAAGACCAGCATTCCTTGCGGTTGAGCAATGAGCATACGCAGTGTCTCGATCGTGTTTGTTTGCGCGCCGGCAGTATCTTTGTCTTTTCACCCTCCTGTCTTCTTTCTCCATCCACTTCTCAACAGTAATGCTAAGTACAGCATCTTATGCTTTTTATTTAATGTATTTTTGTTTTTTTATACAAAGCATTATGACATAAATCTTTAGACTTTAATGGTGAAAATCAGACATACGCGGAAATTCGTGGGACATCGCCACATTCGCCATTGTAGGAACGGAACTTGTTCATAAAATGAGGACTCCCTGTATTCATATAAGAGTTAAAGCTTATTAAACTGGATTGTAATTAATAATTGATTTATTCTTATTAATTTTCTCAATAAGATGCTATTTTTATACAGCTTTTCTAGTGCATATTTGTCACTTATATAATAGGTCTGGATGAAAAAATGTTCTCACAATTCACCCCCTAAAATAATCTGTAGTGATTTGTGGGCTTTTTTGTCGACGAAAGCCACAAATTGGCACGCCCACTTATGGGGTATTTTTTTTTTTTCCATCTCAGGCTGTCATCGTTATCACAGGGAGGCTTGATCCGTATTGTTCCTTGGTTAGGTTTGTCATGTTCTGTTGTCACCTAGTGTCTGAGAGTGATTAATTGCCACTAAAATTCATTTGCACATTCCTACTCTTGTCCATTTCAAACTGTAAAAATATAAAAGTGGGTGGCACAATATTTAGTTTTTATTTCCATCAAATGTGAGTTCCTATGAGGAAAAAACACTATCACATCCGCAAAATCAAACATATTGTGCTGATCGTTTTTTCTATCTTTTTTTTTTTTTTTTAATTACCGGTTAGAGTGGACAATAGTAGTAGTTTTTGGACATTTACCGATTCAAACGCTTTGTTATTTTCCTATGGGCAGCCAAGCAGCCATGGCTGTCGGCTCCCGCTAGCTCCCGCGGCTAGTCGAGGCAGAATTAGCTTCAATTGCTAACAGTCAAAGTTAGCAGAAGGAGAGCTTCTTCTTACCATCTATACATGAGGGTTCGTGTCTTGCACGAGCTGCCTGCTCGAGTAAGAGTTAGCTCCACGCCGCCACCGGTCAGCCAGTAGCCGATGTTCTGCGAGATTCCGCTCGGCATCATCGTTGCGGCGTGTGATCGCTAATAAGTGGCTGATTCGAGAAAATGGATGGAGGTATAAACTTTGAAAATACATGGGGCTGCGTTTCACAGAGCTCCGACTTCTAGGCAGTCAAGATGCTCCGTCTGCACCTTCAGGCGTGCTTGCCACGGCCGGTCAGCCAGCCAGGAGCACCATGTTTGCGACAGAGGAGCTTTCGTTGCAGCGCGCGCTTTTAATTCTGTCCAGCCAGAGATACAGCGGCATCGCCGTGCGAGTGGGCTGGCCTTTGTGCGTCAATTTTGGGCGTCCCGGAGGTTGGCTTGTCGAAATGTCGAAGTTGGACTTGGAAAGATTAGGAGCACTGGACTTCCAGCGAGGCCATGTCTTCAGCCGAGTATGGCCATTTAATACACCTAATTTTCGGATAGGCGGCGCAGGGGTGGACCTCGGAGAAGTCAAGCTAACACTTTCAATGTAATCTATAACAACCTGAGCAATGAGCAATTCAGCTAACGAAAAAGCTTCTTGAAACGCAATGTGTTTGAGTATCTTGGAGACTTATGACATGAAACGAGGTACGAGACATGAAGTGCACCTCAGCTGCATGTAGGCTGCTCACTTCTTGCTCTTTTTAGTCAGGCATGGAAAGGCTAATCGTTTTGTCATGTTTTCAGAGGTTCAATTGGGTTTAAGTAGAGATGTTCACATGTATTGGGGCCGATTGATCCCTGTTATTTTGAAAATATTAGCGACCTTATTTACAATGACTTTGAATGACAAAATGGAATCAGTTCCGGACGTAACATCACACAAGGCATGTAGGGAGGGGAAGTGGTGTGGTCAAATTTCACATTTCTTGTGGGCGTTTCTGAACACATTAGTTTTGTACTCATTTCTCCAAAACAAATTGATAAAAGTTCAAATGCAAGCTAATATCATTTTCCTGATTTAAAAAAATACAGAAATTGAGCTTGTTATTGAAAAATAGACCATCTCTGCTTTCTGATTCCATAATGTTCTATCTAAATGTTTTGGGTGAAATTTTGGGTGAAACTACATATGCATATTCAAAAATAAAAGCTCAGGGCTAGGGTTAGGGTTAGCAAGCGATCATGAGAGATCCTCCCAAGTGAGCCTCTATGTGGCTGTTGTGGTAGTGGGCTGTTGTGTTGTGGTTGCTGTGGTGCTCGTAAATCTCACGACTTTCATAAATGCGACACTAAAACCTCAAAGAAATTATCAAACAAAGTTTCTCCAAACGTGTTTGTTATTTTAGGGAGTTATTATTGCTATACACTACATTATGTAGAAGACTCCACTTCCTCGGATGAAATGGTTTATGATTTAGAATTTTAGATTGGATGTTTAAGAGTAATATTTAATATTTGAATTTGAATATTTAACATATCGCTAAGATGAAAAATGCTGTTGCAAATGTGTAAAAAAAACACCAGTTTTTTTAAAGCATTGTTTGAAGCTAAATGGGTCATGTTGCTACCATTTTCAGCATGAGTTGCTTTTCTGTTCTAATCTATAACATCTATATAATAGATGTATCTATTTAATCTATTTTACAGCCATTATAACTGTCTTCATCATTATAGCTGTCAGCTGGCATAATTTGCATCCTTGCAGTTGTTGATCAGTGTTTCTTTACTATTGTACACGTTATGTTTATTAATGACTTGCCTAACGATTTGCCTCTGCATCTCCCATCCCCCTCTGGCCTGAACTCACTACTACCCACTCATTCATGTCCAAGATTGTTCACTTTATTTCATTTGTTACATGCAGCGCTTTCTCAATCAAATCTTTTGAGAATCCAATATGCTATCGATTATTCCATTGAATAATCAAGTAATCGGATGTTTTTGTTATATGTGGAAACCTTTCATCAGCGTGTGCTTCAGCAAGTGGGGATGTTCCAACATCCGCATCCTACATAGAATGTTTGGATGATCAATAAATTGTACACAAAACTAAAGCATATTTTTTTGTATATATTCAACTGCAAAAGTGCTGATAGTGGCAATGATGTGACCCCCGCCCCCCCAACATTTTTTTTTAATCATATTCAAATTGCTAACTTCCAAAGAGCCTCAACAATCTTTGTGGCATTTTATCAGATATGCATTTATTCACTTTCATAATTTTTCAACAGTACACAATAATTATTCTCGTAGTTTATTGCATTGCCCTTTCAGTCAAGGAGGCCATACGCTTAGGTTGTGCCCGTTTTAATGGGCTGACTGGTTAACTTTGGAGTTTTTCATCGGCTGTAGCAAGAAATCCATCCGTCTGTCATGATCCACAGATTTGGCATTTTGCAGACTACAGCATGCAGGAGATAAACCCATCCTGTGGTAACGATAATGGAATTTATTCAGTCAAATGCCAAAGCTTGACATCAAAATTGTGTGTCTGTGTGTATTTTTTGAAGCGTTGTTGGGTGACATAAGAGTAAAACAAAAAGAGAAAATAGCACTTCATCTTAATTGTTTTATATGTGTTCATGCTCCAAAGATGCCAACGGAACTTAATGTTTTAACCTTCTCAACCATGACACTAAATATAGGACTCTCAAACCAAATAAATGGGAGATGTCCTCTACTTTTTAAAAACGTATAATTAAAATTACCCTTGTTATTACTTTAGATTTACAGTACTGTATTTGCAAAGCTGTCCTGGCCTTAGATGGATTATTAAATGCCTGGCAAAGGGCTGGTAGAAATGAAGAAAAACGAGTCTATTGGAAAGGAGACTTTTACACTGATTTGAAGGAGATTTTACACTGTTTTATAATATTTCATATAAAGCCATTATCCAGCTATTTAAATGTTATACTTATATTATTTACAGTCACAAATGGTTGAATTAGATCTGCTCATCTTGAATAACATGGGTAGACAAATTTCTATTTGGTATGAACAAGAATGTTGTCAAAGTTGGTGCAATGGATGGCTGTCTTGGTGGCTTTTAAAACAACTTACGATTGACAAAAGTCTTAAATTGTATGCTTATTTAGCTTGAGCTACATAACAGCCGCAGATCAAGACTGCCCAATATGCAGTGCTTATTCAATCATTTGGGTGGGCTATAATTGTTGCATTACAGAACGTGGATGCTCTGCACATTAGAAAAACACGAAATGAATGTTGTGTGAGGCCAGGGGTAATTACTCCAAAAAAGTAACAATGTTTGCATTGTTTACTGTCATTTAGGTCGCTATCGATAGAGTGTGGCGTAATTTATCAGGACATAGAAGCGTTCTAAAACACAGGAAAGAGACAGACAGAACTTCTGGGAAGATTATATCATCTTACAAAATGCAGTAATTCATACTGTGATTATAGACAAACAGAAAACCAAAGTTAAAACCTCTCTCTATTACTTGTGGATTTACGATGTAGTTAGAATACACACTGGAGTGTTACATCATGAGCACATTCTCAGTGTTACTGAAGACCATTTAGTCAGGGACGTCAAGCTCACACACAAACACGCACACGTACACACACAGCGTAATATTTTTCCAAACACACTTTGGTTTTGAAGTTCTGAACAGCAGGGAATGAACTAGTTGTCAGGTTTTCGTGGAGGAGGACCCAAACGCAGGAGGCAAAATGGTGTGCAATGTAAAGTATTTAATTTAAAACAAAAGGCAAACAAGGTGCTGGGATAAGACGAAACCAAAGAAAACCAAAACAAACTAAACAAATATTAGCACTATGACTATGACTAGACGGGACTTGACTTTGAATTGACTTTGACAAGACAAACCAAAACGAACCAACAAGGATGGAAAGAAAGCAGGCAACTAAATACAGACAAGTAGACGATACAACGAGGAACACCTGGACAAGACACAGAGGGTAGGAGGAAGCTGGTTGGCTAACACAAGGTGAACAAGCACAGGTGGACTCAATAACTTAACGAGAGACAGAGAAAGGAACGCAAGGAAAAACATGAAACTACAGTCAAAAACCAAACTCAAAACATAGGCCATAACACTAGTTTGTGTCATCATGCAGCAAAAAAAAAAAGCATGCTAAGTTCAATGTCTCAATTTAATGTTTTTCATTTGATTGTTGTCTATCTATGGCCACGATTGTATTTTTTCAAACATATTAACGTACCCATAATTATGACTTAATTGTCCTGCTAGCAGAGGATAGGGAGACGATGGCGTGTTCCAATTTACGTACAAATTCAGGTGAGCTCACATGACTTGAACTAATTTTTTTTGCCTGAATATGCATTTGATGTTAAAAATAAAAACAATGCATCAGTTTCAATCAGTTATTACCAACCCTTGTGTCACCCTTAGCACACGTATGTGCCATAACAGATTATCACATCCATTTTCACTTAATTGGACCAAAAAACTGTGATTGCGGTATTTTTTATTTTTTTATTTTTTTGTGAATATATCAGATTTCACAGTACATTTGTAGGCAAATTTACATCAGGCCGTCATTCTTTTAGTGTTCATATTTTTGGCACATTTTTGTTTGGTCGTGTGCCGTGATGTTTTTTCAATGTGAAATATGCGCCTTGGCTCAATAAATGTGTGGAAACACTGGTTCAGATGACCACTGATTATTCAGCTACAAAGTAGGATAGGGGGCATCAAAATGGGGCCTTGACCCCTCAACACATCACCTTTCACTGTATTGCTTTCAGGGGTCATCCGACATTCACTCTATTGTTGTGGTCATAGTGAGCTTGAGGGTGAGCTTGAGTATGATATACCAAAACACACACACATATATATATACACACACATAAACGACAACACTCAAAAATTATAGTACACTACTCAGCAGACTGTCACTCTGGTTGAATGCCATAAGATTCCAGCAAAGGGAACTGAAGGGTCAAAGTAAAGATACACTGTGTAGATAACAGATTCCTTTCGAGGAGAGAAGTACATTTTTGGAAGTGACTGACTGAGGGCAATGTAAGCTTCATTTAATACTAGACTGATCATCCCCCAACAGATGCACACACTTATAATACAATATTTTGAAGAACGGTGATGAAGTAATTTATTTCCATTTCTCGGTTAGGAACATTTGTGATAGTAGTTTTCATGGTGTCCATGATGTGATCCAGGTTAGAAAATCACACCCTTCTTCCACTAATAAACTACTTGTCTGTCACTAGAAAACTGGAGTCTAGTGTCAGCCTGCATGCTGGGTCATGAAAGCAGGTCCAACCCCTCAGGTCTGCACGCCCTGTGACCCCCAGAATCACTTCAGCCTGTCAATCACCCACTAAGCTCTCAAGAAAGGGAGGGTTAGTGTAAAGGAAGAACAAACAGCTCCAAACTCATACTAATCCTTCTTTGAGGTGTTATCATCCATTCCACATGGCATGTTAAACACATGCCACACCAATGATTCTCCTCAACAAAACAAACACTAGATCTACAGGTCACGCTTCAACCACATTATGTATGTCAAAAAGACAACAGTTAAGGATGAGCAAATGAGGTTACAATGGCAGTATCCTGTAGCTGTCTTGCTTTCATTAAGCCTACACTGCTCTGCTCATTTGGAATAGTTTTACATCAGCAACTTGCTTCTGTGGAATTTTAATCAGGGTTTGAATTCTGTGTGAAATAACGGGGGTCAGCGGCCACATAATGCAACTAAGCTCCCATAAATATTTATGTTATTATTTGTGGTCAAAATGTATTTTCCTCATGTAAATGGTATTCATCATGTTAATAAGATATACAGTAGATTAAAAAAAAAAAATCTTTGTTGGTGCTGCCCCCTGAGTACTTTGCCCCCTCCCCCCCAATCACTCCAACCCCCCCAACCTTGTGTTGTTCCGCTGCCACTGAAATAAATAATTGAAATGAGACCAAGGTAAATCAAAATGTTTTTCTTTGAGAGAGGAAGTAAAAACACACGACTGAAATAATGTGGTTGCACAAGTGTGCACACTCTCTAAAATTGGGACGTGGCTGTCAGTTATGTTAAATGGGAGTCAGCACACACGCTATAGATTATCCTGTGGTATGGGGTGGGCATATGAGCGATTATTCCAAGCTGATTTACGAGGAAAATAGACAGAGCCAACAAGTGGAACTGTTAAATTCTCAATATTTCCGCTCTCAAACCCTTACGTGTGGGGTCAACGCAGAGGTCAGCCAAGCCACGTCACGACAGTGACATGAAACGGAACGATAGTCAATTAGGAAGCTACCTGAGGCTCATGCTGCTACCAGACTTCACAAATAGATGAGTAACGGAAGAGACTTAATTTTCGAATAAGATACAGTTATGCTTTTCTGATGTGTGCTGCGTCAGTCATTTTGCGTGTACAACACACATGCTGATATTCCTGCTCTCTAACATAAAAAAAAAAATCAGTTATACTGTTGAATTTGTGTGCCAGGCTTTTCTGAGCATTTGTTTGTAGGTGCCGTAAAATGGGGGAAAGTGATGATGATTCCAAGGGCCTTTCAAAGTCAGTGGCCCTCCAAAATAATATTTTCAATTTGCAGCAAAGTGATATTTGTTCACATGGCCCCAAATCCCTGGCGGCGCCACTCTCCCTTGGATTAAAGTTCACTCTTTAATGGCGGTGACTTCCCTGTTATTCTTAATATGACACCTTGACAAAAAATTGTGGAACCGAACACTGGCACAATACGAATTAATGACACACTATGTGGACAAAAGTCTTGGAAAACCGTGGCCTTCATTGCTCACATTCCATCCACAATATCTACCCCATAGCCTCAAATCTGAGCAGGGAATTCCAGCATGATATACACTATATGCCATCTTAATGTCTTGGAGGCTTGTGTTTGATCTACCTCTGTCTTTGAAGTGACTATTTTTCCAGGTCTGAGGCACGGATGGATTCGTACTAATGTAGACATACAGTATTTGGACAACATACTCTCTACCAGAGCACACTGTTAGACGATATTTTTCCTCATCACTCAGACACATTTGGTCTTTCATCTTATAGCTGCGAAAGGCCTTCTTCCCTGCATGCACTCACACATGCATGGTTATGCGCATTAATCTGACATTTAATAGAGGCCGTAATACAAAACAATTTAAGGCAAGAAAAACAAAATCACTTGAACTGCCTCTCTTGACCAAACCTGAAATGTTTTAGATTTATATAGCAATGCTACCCTGCTGTGCCTCATTTGTAAATGTTGAAGCTCATTGTTTGTGTTGCTGGACCCACAGTAGGTATTACATAAATATTTGTCAATAAAACACAGTCTTGCACTGATCTTTCATACTGTGTTTTATTTTCATAATCACTAGCACATGCGCTCAGAGCACTACATTGCCATCAGTAAACCAAACATGTAATAGGTGTCAAGATCCGTGTGTTTGTTTGGACTGTATTTGGTTTTGTTTCATGTTATTTTTTGTTATGTTTTGCCGGTTCATTATTGTTTCCTTATCGTTGTCTTGTCAGTTTGTTTGCATTTAGTTCCCTGTTTTCCTTTGGTCTTTTTTGGATCGTTGTCGCTGTCACGTTCACGTTGTCTTTTTAAGCGTAGTGGTGCGTGAGAGATTCCATCCCAGGTCCGTCCGTCCGTCCCTGACGGATGTCCATTTTGGGGCTCGGAGGACGAGAATTTGTTTAAAAAGGACAGATGTGTGTTTTCGTCCGTCTCTGTAATCGTCCTTAACCCCCCCAAAAGGTGTAATCCTTTCGTTCTTCTTTTCTCAGGATCCCGATCACACTGACTTGAAGGGAAGAATTGAGCTTCAAATGATGTGCGATGTGACCGGGTGACAGATGTGCTTCCTTATAAAGTTCGGTGCCTCAGGAACAGCTAGCGATTAAGCAATACAGTGGCTGTATCGGTCACGTGACTTTTTCTCCAAGCAATATGTGCACCGACACGGAGGCTTCATTCTTATTAACTTGACGCACGTGCCGATGTGTCAATGCGCAGGACCCGTCACATACGTTTTGGTCTTTTCAAAAATCGGTCTCCAGGCAACAGGCAAATAAAGTAAACGCCCCCTGCTCAAGGGTACAATGGAATTGTGCTGCTCCTTTACTCTGACATTGCTCCAGTGTTGCATGTCTGTGGATTGTTATCTGTATAAAAGTTTGTATTCATTGGCTGGCATGTTCTCATACTGTCGAGTGAAGTCACTGCTTTATCTAATCTTAGAAGATGAATGAGTTTCATGAAGCCAGAATAGGGAGGCTCTGATAATCATTGATTGGCACTAGGCAACCAAATAGGATGAGGAACACATTCAGGGCTCTAAATTCATAGATAGCCCACATGTGCATTGGCGTAAAAACTGGCGCATCTTGATTTTCATGCCGATGCAAGCCTCGCTTAGTGTGTGTGGGAGTTTGGCAGACCACGATGCACCATGCTCGGTGTTTTCTTTACACGAGACGGCGCATCTGACAATTTGGTGTCTGAAAATAGACTAAACTTTATGCCTGCTGGAATCAGGTCTACAGTATGTGGTGGCGCAGGTGGTGTAACGCGATTTTGGTGAAAGTGCAGGCAGACAGATTCTGCACTCTACTCTCTCTGACAACAGCGTGCATAGAACTCTGTGAATGTGTGTCATTGTAGAAATAATCATTATTAATATTTATATTCATATCTTGTCTTATATTTTTGAATTCACTCAATGGGCCGCAGCACAGCTATTGCGGTTGTCTTACACGGGCACGGGCAATTGGGGTGTCTCCAAGTGTCCACTTTACAGCAGTGATCTGTGATCGCCCTGGCCAATCTGACATCATCCGCCCTTGGAGGTCTGCTTGCAGTTCCTTATAAACCTACTGTGCCTGCTTTTGTCTTCTGCATGGACCTAGTGTGCCTTTTGCACTCTGAATTTTAAAGGGAATGAGAGGAGCTGCTTTCATTGGCTGTGAAGCTATTCGGTTGTGTGCACGCCCACAACGGAGCAAACTGCCCATTTGTAACTGCGAAAATAACAAAAGAAAGCAAACTCCACCCTTGACTAGAGTTAGACCATGCTTGGCGTTAGACTTGCGATGGGCACACACACTTTATGTCCAGTCCCCCTGATACCTCAACTGAAATATGTTTCTTCCCTTTTTGATAAATCTCAACAACAATTCTCTCGCTGCACTCTCACACAATCTGGAATAAATGGTATGGTAATGGATGGCTTTTGTCTCACAGACTCTCGTTTATCTATCCTTCTTCTTTTTATCTGGGGTCAGATCATGGATACAGCAGATCAAAGAGTAAATCTTCCTTCTTCATCACCGCAGACAGATGCAGCGTTTGAATCACTGCAGACGCTGCACTGTTCTGCCGGTCGATCTCCTGCTCATTCTCCTCTCGTTTGTGAACAAGACTCGAAGATACTTGATCTACTTCACTCGGGGTCGGATTTTGTCCCAATCCACGAGAGGGCACTCCACCTTTTTCTGACTATCATGGCCTCAGATTTGGTGTTGGTGTTGATTCTCAACCCAACTGTTTCACACTCTATTCCTAACCGCTCTAGCGAGAGTTGTAGATCCTGGCTTGATGAAGGCAACAGAACCACATCATCTCACTGAGGCCACCAAACTGGACCCAGTCAATGCATCAGTGGCGCCTTCTGATTTTGTCCATAAAGGTTCTGAAAAGAATCTGTGACAATGGGCTGCCTTGGTGGAGTTCAACCCTCGCGGAAAAATCTGGCTTGGCAAGCAGACCAAACTCTGACACCATTCGTACTGGGACTGAACTGTATTAATTTGGTGGAATGGAATGGATGAGATAAAATTATACCTTAAAATAAGAAAGGACTCGGAGCAATTTACAATTAATGGCAATGAGGTAATGGGAAGTATCTGGAACAAACAGAGTATGCAGAGAGGCTGTCAAAGTTTGGCGACCTCTGAGGAAGATTCATGAGATCCAGTTGAATGAAATAGGGAAAATTCCCAGCTCAATCCTTCACCAACTCATTCAACCTCCTACAGAAATTAGCATCTGAAAAGGCCAACATTGTAACTTGGCTGCGCATAAAGCAGTTAAAAACCAACACTCACATTTTATTGGGGAGACCAGAACGCTTTAGTGGAATTGTAAAATGGATGGATTTAGTGATTGAAGAAAAGGATCTCCCATTAGTGGAAGAGCTTGGTCAGACATGCGACAGAGCAAAGAGCTGGGCTCGAAAGTCGCCTTATTGCCTGTGACGTTCTTGAACCTCTTTTGTGGTTTCGAAACCTCATATCTTTGGCCTCCAGTCACTCTCTATTTATGCAAGAAAATAAAGAAGAGAACAGTGCCCCTCCTAAATCTGTAAACTGCAATTAAGCTAAATTCCAAGTTTATTTCCAAAGTCTGTCCTTGCTCCAGACCATGTGAGAGACTTCAGTCTAAAATTATCACACTTTTGGTCAGGAGGCCAAGTTGAAGCCAGCACTTGGACTGTCTTCTCTCAGGCCACAGGATCACAGAGATGCAGTGGCTCAAACTATTGTAATAGTCATCTGCATGGCCAAATGTGACTAACGTATCATTTGACAAATTGAAAATGTGACAGAGCTTACCATGGAATCATAATAGTTCACAGATTCTATCCACTTGTGTTCTTCTGACTGCTGCATTTAAACTGAAAAACAAAACTGATCAACTCACGAGGATGAATTGTGTTGACAGGTAAAGTCCAATTAGCCTCATGAGACAGCTCAAACGACAGCATGATGTCATTTTCGCCGTATTATATTGACCATACTAACCAGCGGCCCTGACGTCTGGTGGCAAAGACAAGCCCACGCACTCCTGTCTTAACTCCTTCTCCTTGTCCATCTCTCCATCATGTGTTTACATGTCGGTGGAGTTAGTGACAGGGCTGCAATTGGAAGCCTACAACCGTGTTATTTGGAAGACTGTTGTCTTTTCTTGGGAGTGTGGTGGTCAGCAGAGAAAAACAAAAGTTACATCTCATAGGGCAAAGCATCATTGGCTGTGGCCAGGGATGGGTGTTTACATATGAAAGAGGTAGACGCAAGATGGGGACAGATTTGTACCCATGGGAGACAATTTGTGTCAAACATGCAAAAATGTCAAGACCAGAAAAGAAGTATAAAAAAAAAGGATGAATGTCAGACACGCTTTCTCATTCGGAGGCATCCCTTGTCATGTGTAGTTAATCCCTAAACTATTCATAAAAGTGGATTTTATTTGCTGAATAAACTTTTTGTCATACTTGTTAAATATAAAGGTATTCATCTGTTCTAAATGTATAGTTGAATATAATACTCTCAATTGAGATGGTGTAACGGAAATTTCAACGTCCTTCGGAAGGGTTCCCAAAATGTCTTTGTCTCAAGGTCATTTTTATTAAAGAAAAAAAAAAGCGTTTTCATCAGAATGTGTTGACATTTTACAATATTTTGCCACCTTCTTGCATTATTACCAGTCAAAGGATGCCCGTTCAACAAAAAGAAAACACTTTAACTTAAAAATTGTGCAGTATGACAGTGTGAGTCATTTTGGCTTGAAATGCATACTGAGATGAAGTATATTTTGCACTTACCGAGTATGTAGTCACATGTAAGCCTTTACTCCTAGAAACAAAACAGAAGACGGATTAAGATAATTACATGACATGAAATAAAAAAATGTTTGCAGTCAATCAAGTGTGCGGATAGTAACGCAAAGGAGATTGTAACATGGCATACAAGTGATTAGCTCTTGTTCCTCGTTTAACCACCTGTTTGGGTAAGGCCCTCCCTCTGATTGGACTGTGACAGCGTTAGATCCTTTTCCACTTTCTGTCAAAGATGGCTTTTGAAAGCAGTTGTTGCCCTTTGAGTTCACTTCAAAACTAACTCTAAGTGGAGAGTCGCTTTATGTTTTCTTTCACAAACTATGGCTGAAGACATGTTTTGTGGCTATAGGTAATATCCGAGTCTGTATGTTACAAAAGGGTCAAATAACAGTAAAATGGAATGAGCATACTCTAAGATATATGAGTATTATGACTGACTCAGGCGAATCATCAAGCAGTGTGTATTGACAGTGACTTTAAATATTACCAATGTGCTTTTGCGACAGAATTTGGAAAACACCTCAAATCTAGTGCTCTCTGCCATTAACCAACTAAGTACCAAGACCAATCAAGTGAACTAAAAATGGAATTGCATCAACACAAATCATTCAAATGTAAACAAAGTGAAATTTCATTTTTAGTTGGATTCAAGCAGTCAGACATGCTTAATCTAACACAGACTTGAAGGCCCACCAGAGCACAAGTGGCCTCAATGTGACCAGAGTTGAAGAGAATTACAAAGTAGTCAGTGGAGGAGATGACTAATCTAAAGATGTGTGTTGAGTCTGCAAACATCCAAGACTGCTTATTTTTTTACCAGCCATGTGTGACTCCATATGTTTGTGACGATAATATAATGCACATTTCGGTGCTGAGCAGATGTAGGTGAAATAAGACCTATATCATCGCCCTGCTGGTTCTAATGACAAGCATCCCCCTGTGAGAATTAGAATGTCTTATCTACTAACAGTTACATTATTAAATCGTTGAAGAAAAAACATCCTGGCTTCAATGTAAAGCAGAACACTTCAATTCCAAACAATCACTTATCATGAAGTTGGAACAAAGCACTCATCTCAAACACAAAAGGAGGAGTTAATAATATTGAAGCAATTGTGTTTTATGGAATAAAAGCCCGTGGCACAGTGGACAGGTGGTTGGCTCATCAGTCGTCGGGCTGACTCTAAATTGTACTTGAATGGTTGTCTATATGCGCGCCGGCTGCCGAAGTCCAGGGTGTACCCCAGTCAACTGGGATAGGCTCCATCACACCTAAGACCCTAGTGAGGTACAGAAGATGGACTCATGGATGGATGGATGAATAAATGGAATGAAAGTCCAAATAGTCTTGGTTCCACAAGCTATGCTTGTAAATGCCGCTATTTCAGCTCCATCTTTTTTAATCTTACCTGTGGCAAGTAAACAGCGCACACCAATAGCCTGACCAGAATGTCAAATGCAGCTGCAGTAAGTAACCTTGTTTTTTCCCCCATGAGCACAATGTACAGGATATGAATGTGATGTCATAATTGTTTTGAGTTTACATGTGAGTAGCGGCGCAGCTGAGCTCTTGCATCATATGCCCATTAACCTCGTGCTCCGAGACCACCTCATGAGTGTGAGGATAAACATTTCTTAATGGATTCGGCAGGGGAAAGCCCTGCTGGAGTGCGGCCGCATTGTGAAGGCCAAATAGTGCTTTGCTCAATCAGTCAATGTGTGGGCCACAGGACTCGAAAAGGTCAGGTTCAACACACAGGACAAGAAGTAACAAGAAGAAAAGTCTGCTTTCCGACACATGTTTGTGTTTTCCACTGTGAGTTGAATGCAACGATTTGGATTTGGATACACTGCCAGGCAGTCTTGGCTTAAAATCTACAGCAGCAATAAGAAATCTATATTTCATGTTTCACACGTTAATGATTCCAACATGACGCTTTCCCACCACAACCAGACAGGACAATTTTTCCCAAAAATATTTGCTGCCATTACATGGAACACAAGCAGCATACTTTATTAAAAACGACTCAGTCGCATTTGAAGGCTAAATGGATGAACATGAATGCTCAAAAGCATACATTTACCTGTAGATTAGACCTAAAGATTGAAGGTTGTGAGTAGTCTGCTGTTCCCTTTTATTTTGAAGAATTTGTACACCATTATAACCAGCAGCGGAGGTAGTGGGCTTGCAGCTTTACTCGACCCAATAATATCAAGGAAAAAAGCTAACACCCATTGAAAAAAAACAAAAAAAGCCCACAGTAAATACATTGATTGTAGTTCACTTATGGAGGCAGCGCAGGTCTTTTGCAGGGCACCAGGTTACCCCCAAGGACCATATGAGTATACTGCAGGCCTGTTCTAAAATAGCTCACCGGTGCTGGGAGATTATTTTCTAAGAATTTTGTTTACGTGATCATTTGAAAACATAAACCCTGGCAAAGATTCATAAAAATGTGTGGCATCTGGTATTTATCCTTTTCCAAATGCTTGAGAAATCATTAACAGTGTCTTTGTTATGACTGGTTGTTACGTGATGTATCAGTTGCTATGCAGTTGCTATGGTCCTTTTATGCTTTGTCCTTTATGATGTCATATAGGCCTGAAGTTTTACAGTTTATAAATTTGAGTTACCGGTACTCAGTGACACGTCAGTATGTCAAACCTCTTTGTATTTTCGTTGATAAAGACTTTTTACTCTTCAGCTTCCGTGTCTTGTCTGCGTATGGGTCCAAATCCCGATCCTCACGTGACAGTATTCATAGTTATTAATAACATACAAAGCTTATTTGAGCACATTTGTTACTTCAGAAGTCTGTCTCAAACTGTTAACCCTTTGTATTCATCAGTACCCAAGAAGTAGCTCTCAGTTTCCAAAATGTTGGTGACCCCTGCACTAGAGGGATATCTGACCTTAAGTGCCAGGATGTGGCGGCCATTTTGCAAACAGAAAGCAAAATAGATGTTTCTGAGGTACATATGAATTCGTGAAACTGTCAGAATAAATCCATGACTTTAGTCTTACAGTATTATGAATGTATAAAGACAAAGAGAGTAATGTGTTTAATGAGTAGTTAGGGTATGCACTTGTAACTGCAGATTTTGAAGGGCAACAGGTGTAAATTGTGCAACTTATATGGTTGCACTTTTGTTTACCATCACGCAAGAAGCGTATTTTGCTGTGCCACCACCATCTGCTCTGTCAATGGGTGATATCAACAAAGCTGTGGCAAAATGGAAGCTGCTGTCATGGTTACAATTTTTTTCCCCATAGAAGTTTAATAAATCTTCAATCAGATTACATTTATCTTGGACTACCATGAAATTGTGTATTTGATGGCCTTTACTACTACAGCCTAATTTTTTTAAGTTTAGAAAATAGGACTCCAAGCATGGCTGTCACGATTGCGGGATGGAAGACCCAAATGCAGGGAGGCAGGAGAAGCAGGGGGTACTGAAGAAAATATTTATTAACAAAAACCAGCACAAACAAATCTTGAAATGTCCAAAACTCAAAGTAGCAAAGAAACATTAGCGAACCAAAACACAACTCCAGGAGAAACAAGGAACATGACAGAGACAATGATCAGACAAGGACAGAACAAAATATAGGAACTTAAATACAAGCATACTGACAAGACAACGAGAAACACCTGGACGAGACACACAAGGTAGGAGGGAGCTGATTGGCTAACACAAGAGGGTGGACAGGTGGACACAATAATTGACGAGACAGACAAACGCTGAAAATACAAAACTAAAAAACCCAAACATAACAATGGCTCATTTGACATGGCATACATTTACCCCCAAAAAAAAGGCGACATAAAAAATGCTAAATTACAAAAAAAAACTTTAAATACAATAAAATATGCTACTCGAAAAGCACAGCTTACACTATTTGATCACTTTGGGGTTCAGGGTGAAGAATGTATAGATTTATTAAGAGTGACTCTTGGATCTTTTTAAATATTTTTGGGTGGACAACTGAAAATAACTATTGTGTAGTTAAACTTGACTGTTTCATGATTTGTGGGTATGTCAAAGAAATATGTTTCCTTATCATAACATCTCACTGTATTAGTTATGAGTCCTGGGGAGTTAAAATTCCAATGCTTAGTTAGAGTTGCAAAGCAACCTTACTAATTTTTCTCCAGAAATTATATTCTGCTGCTCATTGCTACTTTTCTGGCTCGCTAAACCATAAACTCATCTTCAATTTATTTGGGGCTGCGGCTTTTGGTAAACTTTTAGGTTTAGAATTCTGATTTAGGTGAAGACCTGCAATGCAATGTTTGACTATTTTGAAGGAAAAGGGCAAGGCAGCCTGTTTAAATAGAATGTACGAATTACTGAAATTAGTCACTGAGACTGACGGTAGTGGTACAATCACCTGACTTGTGTGCAAGTAGCATGGGTTCATTTCCCACTCAGTGATGTTGTGAATGTGAGCCTGAATGGTTGTCTGTCTCTGTACAGTAGGTGCAACTGGCCGGCCTTTCGCTTGGAGTCATTTGGGAACGGCTCCAGCACCTCGCAACCCTGAACAGGATTAGTGATGTGGCGAATGGATGGATGGATTCACTGAGAAATACCTCTACTTCTAGTAATGTTAAACTACATTGATGGAATGGTTTCAGTCAGAATATCATACTTGAATGAGGACAGTCTTATCAGTGACAGTATATCATTGCTGTCCTGTAAAAAACACGTACGTCCAATTTTTGAAACTTTTTACATTTTCACATTAATGCGATGTTTGTTATGTGGAAACATCATTCATGTAAAAATAAGTAAAATGAAAAAATGTAGATAAGTGTTTTTCACAGGACAGCGACGATGCTAAATCATTGATATGAAGACAAAAGTTAGTGTCCGCCCGATATTTACTTTCAAGCTTTACCGCCATGATTTACTGATCAGTAACGGATAAAAGTCATTATGTTTCACTTGGATAAGGATTGATTGCTTGTGTCGTAAGGGCCAATTTAGACAATCCCATTGCTTATTGCTAAAAAAGTGACTGCTTTCAAGCAAATATGATTGGGAAATTGGCACTATGTCTCATAACTAAAAGGAATTGTCCAGGGATTGCCAGTTGGAGGAAAGCGTAACTAAATAGCTTTTAGGCATGACACCAGCGCACAGTCCCTTCTCTCCCTTGCAGGAGCATAGCGCGTGTTTGTGCGTGTGTGTGTGCCTGCATGTGTAACACGTGTTTCACCTGGGGATCAAAAGAGTTCAATAGAAAAAAAACTATCAAAACCATGTTGAGTTTAAATTAATAGTATCAGAGAGGAATTAAATCGAGGTATCAAAAAAAAAAAATCTGGTGCAATGCAATTGTACACTAACACAAACTCTTATTCTAATAACATGACATGGTACAGTAATACCTCAGTGTCATTCAAAGTTGAGAACTGTTGGTTTTTTTTGTGTGTAAAGTTGAATTTTTATGTAAAGCCATCTATTGAATTTCCTGTGTATTGTAAGGAAATTTGAAATTGTCTGTTTTGGTGGTGTCTGCTTTGATGTCCATCAAGCAGAAGCCGTTTTATAAATTATGTAACATTATTCAATGAATATATGGCAGGTTTTAAGAGAGAAAAGGACGCTGTTTGTCTCAAACTACTAGTACATTTAGGTTTATGTTGTAATTTTGATATGTTTGTAGACAGGCGCACATGCATTCGACAAAACTGGCACATCTTCATTTTCATGCCAGGAAATGTCTAATTTACCAAGTTTGAGAATTTGACAGACCACGCTACTCCTCGCTGAGACAAGAATGTTTTCTATTACACATACAAATGATCCCAATCGTTATCAGGCTTGTGCAAAGCTTGGTGATGAGCGGATCATTTCAATCAGGTGTGTTGCAGGCAGGGAGAGATGGAAAACAGGCTGGATAGGGGCTCTTGAGGACCGGGATTGAGCACCCCTGGGCTAGACTTTAGACCGGGTGAAACCAAGTCTAAGTTGGGGTGCAAGTGGTGTAAACAGATTTTAGTGGATTTGATTGTGCATAGCACTATTTTCTTCTCTAGAAACATTCGTGAGATTTTAGAAACACGGTATGTATGTGTGTGTGCGTGTTTCTCTCTGGTCTTCCTATGTCTAGTCCTAAAAGTCTGCAGCTTGACCCCTGACAAGGACGAGAAAGTTAAATCATATTACCTCGATACCAGCCAACTTGCAATCGCTCCCAGTCCACTTGAGATGCGATTTCAAGGCTTTGCAACTTACTGGTAATTGTAAAATATTACACAGCTTAGCACCTTCTTACCGCATTGATTTAGTGGTGATATGCTCTGTCCCGAACTGGTCGATAAATGATCCCGACAGCCAAAACGAAGTCTCGCGAGCATTTTCTGTCCGGGCTCCAGTGCTTTGGAATACCATGCCCATGGAAATGTTTAAAACCCGACTTAAAACGTATTTGTATACTCTTGCATTTAGTTGAACTACTACTATGTTGGCCTGTTTGACTGCCGTTTCTTCTCTTCAGAATACATCCATCCATCCATTATCCCAGCCGCTTATCCTCAAAAAGTGTCTTGTGACACCTCCATATTCGCCACTCAATATCCATTGCACATAGTCTTCATTTATTAGTCAGAAAATCATGTGATCAGGTCCCTGCACTTACAGACATCAGAAATAAATCTTGGCACATTGTCAGTTATTTCCACTCAAGCACTACAGCCAGGGAGAAGCTCACTCAGGTGCAGCAACAGATGGGACGGTCAACTCTGAAACTCATCAATGAGGTGCCAACACTCTGGAACAGTACATATGATTTGCTGTCAAGGCTGCATGAGGAGAGGGAACCAGTGTGGGTATCTCTGGCCTCTCTAAAGACGGATTTGAATCCACTGACAGCTGATGAGGCTGAAGCACTTGTAGTACTTGCTCCATTCCATCAAGCTGCAGTGGAGTTGTCTGAAGAGAGGCGAGTGTCAGGGTCAAAGGTCAGCCCAATGATGAAAATGCTCTATTTTGCACTTGAGCGTCACGCTTCAACCTTGCACACACAGGCAGCCATACAACTACGTGAACACGAGTCACGGACACTATTTCCAGTCTGGAGTCTGCGAGTGCGTTAACCTTAGCAACACTTCTAGAGCCCAGATTCAAATCACTTGGCTTCCGCAGTTCCTCGAGGTGCACAGAAGTCATTATCAGACTGCGGTCTGAAATTGTGCGTGTCATCATCACAGCCCTCTTCAACCACATCTGGCATGTTATTCATCATTATTTGTTTGTTTTTGGAAATTGAACTAAAATGCCTTTTTTTTTTTCTTCTTTTTTTAAGATAACCTGTGGCAGCATTTGCACGATGAAGTCGGGAGACGTGAAAGAAGTGCAATTGCAGATGCTATTTCAGAAGTCCAAAGATGAGGAGGAGAGGGGAACAAGATCCACTAGTTTATTGGAAGAACCAGCAAACCTCCTACCCCAACCTCTTCCTGTTGGCCAAAGAGTTCTTGTGTTACACTGGCATCATCAGTTCCGTGTGAGCGTGTGTTCTCCAAAGTGTTCTCTCACACTATGCACTTTTTGTAGTAGGATAAACGCAAAAAATATTGTATTATGACTCCAACATATCTTTTACTGAGCAAGATTTTATGACTTGACTTATGACTTGCTTGAAATTTGGTGGCGACTCGACCTGACTTGCTCGATTTTTTTCCACAGTGACTTGGGACTTGATTGAGACTTGAAGGTTATGACTCGAGAGTTACTTGTGACCTCTGATTTTAAATATGCAAAAAGCTGGAGTTGATACTTCAATTTCTACTAAAATATTTTTAAATCCCAATATATTTACTTCTACTTGAGTAATGAACGTGAATACTTTTGATACCTCTGCTCATGTTAGTATAATATTAAAATCTTTGAGTGAGTTGATTTTTATGAAAATATGCACAGAATGAGTTTCAATTAATGTTGGTTTGCTGTTCAGCAGTTTTGTGCCATCTTTGAATGGGAATTTTTTTATACGAGAGGACCCTTTGGACTGGGCGGAGGGGATCACAGTATGTGGTTATTTTTTGTAATTGAGCAGTGGATCTATTCTGTGTGCAATTGAACGTTAAAATACACACATACCCTTCTGTACATTGGTTCAATAAAATACAGACATGCACATATTTAATGCCTACTAAAAACTATTTTTGTCATAGATCTGGTTAGAAAGTGCAGGTTCCTATTTGGCCCCCGAGTAGTGCAGATGAAATATTGTGGCATCCTTCATCGTTTAAGATGCCCATCCCTGATCTAAGGGCTGACTTGGAGCCAGTCATGACAAGGAGTCAACTCCGTTCAACTCGGCACTCCTTCCATCTGGGTCATTTCAGTGCACTGTGACAGTTGACCTCTCAGAGCAGTTTGTGGGTGTGCTATCCCTTGTTTTAAACATAACGTTAGATGTACATCCAATATCCACACACTCAGGTGAGCTAAATTAAACAAAACATGGCCTCTACGAGGTTACTGGCTTCCCCACAATTATCGGACCAATCCACTTTCTGTAAGTAACTTTGTTTCTCCTTCACTAACACTTTGGATTCCAAACCTTGAAGCTTCATTTTGCACTTTTGGTGCTCTCTCAAATGTTCCATAGGGAAAATCGTTAAAGCTACACGCAAAACCTTCTTTTAAATAAGGCGGTCTCAAGCACTTTTATACCCTTTGCCAGCAATGAACACAATCTGTTAGGGTGAGTGAGCACCCAGCTATTTGGGATCTTTGTTAATTAGGTTCTTTGTCTCGTAAATAGAACTGGATCATACTTCTGACTTAAGTAAAGAAAGACAAGCTTTTTTTTCCTCTCACCAGAAAATCATTACCAACTTGAGTTTTTCATCCCAGTATTGGCACATGGTTAACTCATGAGGAATGTTCCTGCTATCCTTCAACTCAACCACCAAATTACTCACCACCGTCTGACCGATGACTGCATGTTGCATTAGCACCCCGTGTGGACTAATAGACCCAAGGTGTTCTCATGATTTATGTTTTTGTCTGACATGAATGAGTTGGAAAATATGTACAATTTCCCCTTGGTTCAATTTCTTGCAGCAACGACAAAATCAAGACAAACCAAAATATATCAATAAAAGCCAAGTGAAGGCCTTGCCAATTAGTTGTTTTTCACTTTTGACATTAGGACATTAAGACATGAAAAATGTGGGGGGGACCTAACTGTCAAAATTTCTGGAATAAAAATTGTTTTGCTCAAGCAAAACAGTATGTTATGGTGGTTATGCCATTTTCAGAGTGTGTCTGGTTGGGTGAAATGGAGGTCAGATCACGTCCCCGCCATAAACAAACCACCAAGATTCATTGTTGACCAGGCCGAGACCATTTTCTCCAAACAGTCTTGGTCCACACTACAGTATGACTGCTGTGATCACACTTGCCCATATAAATTGAAGCAAGGAGGAGGTGACACACAGTCCAGTTCTACTGGATTAAACAATGCGGCTTTGAAAGCACCCACTTGTTTGTCACTTTTGGAACCTTACCACCACATAAAGTAGTCTGAAACTGTGGATGCATATTCACAGCGTGGCAGTTTCCATCCGCTTCAGTTCCAGCAGATGCTTCATTTACAAGTTGATCTAACACAGCATTAGGCCTAGTGTACAATATTACTATACGTTATAATTGAAGTTTGGTTCGTGTTGCCTTTAAAAACACACAGCGACATACTTTTTCAAGCATGCTTTCAATGTTATCATGGTTGACCAATATAATAATACAAATACTTGCTAGTTCATACAGTATAAATATTAGTCCCTCCAGGATTTTGCGGGCGTTTTTTACTATATATATATATATATATATATATATATATATATATATATATATATATATATATATATATATATATATATATATATATATATATATATACATATATATATATATATGTGTGTGTGTGTGTGTGTGTGTACGTAAGGTAAGGTGACTTATTTCCGCTTACCGCACTGAGTGAAACCAGATGGAGGCTTAAAGTCTTCCAGAAGGACATTCGCTCATGTTTTTTGTTTTTATGCTGTTTTGCAGCTCCTAAACACCTTTTAACATTCATGACATATCCCCTTGTCATCCCCATGGACAAACAGGTGTTACAGCACACATGCTCTCAAGCTCCCAAAGATTGTATAGCTCTAAGTTCCCAGCTTCCAGTCCAGATAACATCAACCGTGAAAAAAAACAAAAAACAAAACACCAGTCCACAAATCACGAATGGAGCCCACTGGCTATGTGTTGGTTAACCTCTCTGTCACACTCAGGCCTCAGGCCTCGAGCCTTGCTGTTGTCCAAACACAAACAAGCAAACCGCACAACCAAAATCATAAATACAGCAAAACCAGACTCAAGGAAAGCGCAGACAAGAACAAAAATACCATTTTCAATTTGCCATCGTTGGGATCTTTACTGACAGTTCTAGCAGGCGTACATAGACGTTAATGAATCAAAATATGTGTGTCTGGATTACACTGTTTCAGAATGTAGGAGCACTCGCACTGAACCTGAAAAATCCGACAGGGATCTTGAATCCATTGAATCGCAGAAGTCACATGAGAAAACAGAGAGACAAACGCATTATTGGTAGCCAATGCCAAAGAAAATTTCTGTGTCCATAAATACGTACCAAGTACAGTTAGACATCCAGGTTATGAGTCGGAATGTGTGAATGAGCAGCAGCTTGGCTGAACTATGCCATTGCTTAACACACATCTGTCACCTCCTCCGATCTGAGTCGCTACATGCGTGAAGCCTGAAAACAAAGGCAACTCTTTCTTGTAGAATTGTTTTAACAGACACATAGAGCAGTGATGAGAGTGAAATACACCCATGCATGTACGAGTACTACCACAAACACATCACCCTTGCAGTGTCGCTGCTATTAAACAGATGTGTGTCCAACCAGCACATGTGGTTTGGAGAAAGGATTTTCCTCTTGAGCAAACTGTCAACTATGAGCTCCCAAGTTTGAAAGTCCTCCAAAATGCATGAAGTCTGTGACAGATCCCAGACAACATAGAACTTTAAACGGGGGAGGGGCAGAGCTGACTGGCAGGTGGCCTGATACTCAGTCATCACACTTTTGGGCGCCCATCCTGCCATTCTCATAACTCACATCATACGGTCCTAATAGGATATCTACATGGATGTCAGTAATCATCCCAAGGTCTCATACGCAATGCAGCCAGTATTCACATTCATCACTGCTCTCAGCTCCTTGTCAGGAGTTTTGTTTTTGTCCATCATTCTTAAATCACCTATTACGTACTAGCCCCTTGTTTATTTTGTGCACTAGTACTTCACTTGATGTCAGTCTACTGTTTCTGGATTGAAGCTGGATCTAATCTGTAGGTTTACCATGCCGCAGGCGATCCTATTGGCTGAAAGCCGTTGTGGGATTTCCCACATTGGGAACATGACGGACAAGCTAAAGGCATTCCAAACAAGTGTCAAGAATATTTGTAAACATACACACAGAGCCGGACAATCCGTGCAATGTGTCGGACTGGTCCGTCCATCCGCCTATGATGGTCGCCCGATTTGCTGACGACTGACTGATGTTGGGATTTTTTTTAAAATAGACGGAATAAGCATAGTTGTATTTAATCTGTATTTTGTCTATAGTCAGTCTTTGGTCTATTTTTCATGGCGAGGCTTCGAAGGCTGCGGCGAGGCACAATAGTGAGTTGTTGTTGCTTGGGGGACATATTTGAGTGAGGGACCACGCGGTGAACAGGCTTCCATGGCACAGAGAGTCATTTGAATGAGTCATTGAATTTTGCTGTCGTTTAAAATCAGAGGCGGGCTGGCCTACAGGCGGGTACTATTATTTTCCCCCATGAAAAAAAGGGGAATGGCGGACGACAGAAGGGTACCTATGCTGCAGATGGATGACGAATACATGAGTGGACAAGTTATCCCATTATCTGTCATTTTGCCTGCACTACGTTGGAACCGCTTTGCATGCTGGTTTGCCCATGCCTTTCAGACGCCATGTTTAAAGATGCAAAATGTGTCATGTGCCCTGTTGGTATACCAGCATCCACGTCTGTTCAAGAGAAGCAATCAATTTGCACCCATTTGCACGTGCAAACCTTCAGTACTGTATATCAGACCAAGTTCTGCACTAACTAATGGGGATATACAGTACGTGCTGTATTATGTCACATTAACTTTTTTCTTTGCAAATAGTTGGGTCTCTGGAGTGCCTGCCCACCCACCAATTCTGCAATTAAACAACCAAGTAAATGTTTAGCCATTTTGCACTTGTTACGCCCCACTGTCAGTTAACACTACAACAACCCCCACACCAAATTTCTCAATCAATGACATGATTGATACTTGCTGAAGTTGTGACTATACAATGTGCCACTCGGCCCCGCTATTTTAATGATTTTTACATTGCCTGATTTTTTTTTTAACTATACAGTACTTACTATAATGCCCTTGCAGATGCAGATGCCCTTTTTTGCCATTTAATGAAGGTAAGAAGAACTGTAAAACACAAATTCAATGCGCACACTCATGCAGAAGCTTCTGATGGCCACAGCTCACACCTATTCTTAACGTCACACGCCATCCCCACGATGCCTTGCCTCTTAAAGCCACATATTGTAAAGTATCTACACACATTTTACTGAAATTTCCCGGTCCGTTTATCGTATTCCGCCTGTATCTGTTTTGTTTCATCATCCCGTCACTCTCCTCCATTTTGTCTGTCAATCCAATTTTCAATCTTCCTCCACATATTGCTGGTGCGCAAACAAACAAAACAATGAAAAAGAGCAACAGGACAGGATTACCTTGTAATCTACAGCAGTCAGAGAAAGGACAGGAGCTTCCAGTAGCTTCCGCCACGTTAAACCAACAGCAGTCATAACTATGCTCATGCTTACCCATATACTAACCACAGACTCTGCCACAAATTGCCATCTGCCAAACGTGACAATCTTGCAAGCCCACCCACAACTCTGGTGATGCTACAATCTAAAGGCAGGCCCCAAGGCGGACAACTACCACTTGTGCCACCGTTAAGTACACTATAATCACACAGGCAATAACTGTGTGTATGTTTCTGTATGTATGTCTTCATCTAGGGTACAGGAGTCAAACTCAAGGCCCGGGGGCCAAATCTGGCCCGCCACACCCTTTCATGTGGCCCGCGGAAGCAAATTATGTGCATTGACTTCACATTTCTTCTAGATTACCAAAACCTGCCAATATTCTTCACTTTTAAAAACTTTGCGATATTGCAAGCATTTTGTTGTTACCAATCCTCCTTTGAAAATAAATGTATTAATATTTGAACAAACAGTTTTCTTCAAAAGTAGTTAATGCTCATTTTGTTGTGCGTATGTAATATGAGGTGATGGGTGGGGTCATAACGGCCCTCTGAAGGAAGACATAACTATGACGTGGCCTGCGACGAAAGTGAGTTTGGCACCCGTGATCTAGGGACTGTGAATTATACAAAAATGCAGGATTGAGGGATGAAAGGCAGATCGTTTGTAAGATTTTATATACTGCTTAATTAATGGGACGATGTTCAGTGCGATCTTCACTGTCAACCACACGATTTTCAATAATGCTGGTTGACTTCCACGTTTTCTTCCAAATGGGGAATAATGTTGCGATATAATGTTAATTCATTCCAGCCTCAAACTGCTGCCACTATAACACAAAGAGGCAATGTTTTAATCTTTTAAGAAACATCTTAACATCCCTAACGGTCATAAGTAGGGCTGCACAATATATGCAAGGAATTTTTTTTTCATGATAATAGCATATGCAATATGCATATCGCAAAGAGATGCAATCATTTTCTTATGGAGTTGTATGCTTTTATCTGAATTTGACCAGTCAGATGCACACTTAAATGCCTCACCCAATAGTTGGACATTTATCTAGGCGAATTACAGTTACAAACTAGTTTGGAACACATTGAGCTTGCTTTTTTTGCCACATGAAAAAAAATGCTTCTTTTCCTTAAATAATAAAAATGTTATTTCTTCAGTGTACATGTTCAATATCGCAATGATATATCGATATCGCTATAGTCAACATCCATACCGCATATTGCATGTTTTTCAATATCGTGCAGCCCTGGTCACAAGTATAGAGAAACAACCGCCAACTAACAAAATCCACAACAATCATCAACATCCATCCATCCATTATCTGTACCGCTTCTCCTCACAAGGGTCGCGGGGCATGCTGGAGCCTATCCCAGCTGTCTTCGGGCAGTAGGCGGGGGACACCCTGAATCGGTTGCCAGCCAATCGCAGGGCACACAGAGACAAACATCCACACACACAATCACACCTAGGGGCAATTTAGAGTGTCCAATCAACTTACCATGCATGTTTTTTGGAATGTGGGAGGAAACCGGAGCACCCGGAGAAAACCCACGCAGGCACGGGGAGAACATGCAAACTCCACACAGGGAGCCCGGAGCTGGGATCGAACTCGCGACCTCTGAACTGTGAGGCTGACGTGCTAACCAGTCGACCACCGTGCCGCCCAATCAACAACAAACAAACAAAAATACTCACCCTTTGAAGTAGCCTGACTGAATCATATGAGGAAACTGGAAGGTGTTTAGTGGAATTTTGTAGGTGTTGCCAAAAGGCAGATGTTTTGTGGAATGTATTTTAAAAGGACACATATGGAAAATTGAATGGATAAGCGGCTCGGAGAATGGATGGATAGATTTATGGTGATTGATGGTAGTACATCTTCATGACCTTGGTGCTGACAGTGTGGGTTCAGTACACTCATTGACTGCGTGAATGGAAGTAATAAGTGTTGCCTGTCTCTATATGTGCTCTGCGACTGATTGGCGACCAGTCCAGGGTGTAGTCCACCTTTCCCCCAAAGTCGGCTGGGATTGCCTCCAGAGTGTGCGTTTGCCGATGTGTACACGCGTCACATACTGTACAAAGAGGTAACTGTTGCATCCGCAAGTCAAAATGTTTTCATTGTCTTGAAGCTCAGGGCATTGGCATGTTTTCCACAAGCTGGGCTCTGCTTCTGCTAAGTAGAGGCAAGCAGTTGGCCACCGCAAACACACGCCACAGAGCAAGGAGAAAGAGGAGATGGCCAAATGGCGAAAGGTACATGCCGGCGAGATCGAGGTGGTCATGCTCTCAAAATATGCGCATGCTTGGGGGGGTTTGGCAAAAGTATGCCACCGGCATGTTATTTAGACACCTGTGAAATGTTTCAAATTGTGAGAAAAAAGAAACAACTACTCTACTTTAAGTTTATTGATGTTCATTTGTGGATTACATTGATATTGATGTGTTGTTCAGCCAGATCTGTTCCTTTGTTGTCGTCTGTTCAATTTCTGGTTCTATGGTTATCATCAGACACATAATGGAGATTAATGGACAGAAAACGTGATGTTTGTCGTAAAGTGTCATTCCATACTAGTCATTAGCCACCATGCTTTCAGCTGCAATTAAATCTAATGCTCATATTGCATCGAGCAAAGAGCACAGAGCCTCTCCTTTGTCAGTTTATCACTACACACCTATTCCTCTTTGGCATCACTGCTACCCTTCTATGGCGGCATCACAAAAACACCAAAAGATACAGGAAAGAATATCCCACTTGAGATGGTTTAAAATTCAAGTTTCTTTCTCTCTTGAGATTCCATTGTATTCAAATGTTTTTCTTGAAGAAAGCTCAAATGTGCCAATTTAAAGGTATGGTACAAAATCCAAGTTTATTGGGCCAGAAGAGAATGTTATCAGTACAAAATGTTTGCCATACCAGGACTCTCCTAGGTGACCACGCATTAATGCCCTAAAAAGTCTTGGTATGAACAAAATATAATGACATGAAAACATAAAAATACAAGGCAAAATCCAACAAAACAAAGAGATGTACTCTGTTATAAAAAAAAGGAGACAAGACCCCCCCTGCCAATTTCATTTATACATTGAATAGCTGCACACAAACACTAAAAGCCTCCCGGGCCTTTGTGTTTGGACAAAAAGCCAAAATACATAGGAAAATACACATTTTAAAAATATAGGCAAGGCCAAACAGGTGCCAGAGGACTCAAATAAGAAGTAGAGAGCTGGAAAGAGTGGCTGGACAACTTTCACTCCATATAATTGGTTCATCATGACATGAGTGTGTGCCCATTATGGGCAAGGTTACAAACGTTGTAGTGATCTGCCACTGTATGTCACGCCAGACCACAATTAAGATGATTTAAAGACTGTTAAATACAATCAGTCTGTCATGGTGTAATGCTCAGTCACATGAGGACAAGTCCGTCGTCTTGATAATGGCTAACAATCGTACTATTATGAGTGGTGCCATTTGCGGCGTCGCTACGGTCATCGATGCGTACCCATCCAAGGCAACAGCTCAGCAGCAGCAAATGTGAGCTTGCTAACTAATAGAGGTGGATGGTCAAGTTTGTTCCAGGCACATTGGAGGCAGCTTTCCAACTTAATTCTCTTCCCCCTCCATCCAGCTCAACATGTCGTCTTTCATTACCGGAGACGATTCATTCATCCACTGAGTTCAATGTTTATTTTCTGAGTCATGCAGGACACCCGAAGTTTAAACTTACTGCAACACTGACATTTAGGGGAACAGTGACAGTTGTGTTGCTAGGCATTACACTTTGGCAAATGTAGCACTCAAGCAAGGCATCAAAGAAGGATTGCACACAACTACTCTACTCCACGCTACGTACTCGCCTTGTCACAGCTTTTCCCACCTCAGTTTGGGATGGTTAGCTTCCCACTACAAAAGCTTCTATTTTTTACTGCACAGTACCTATTTGGCTTGCCATGGCTGAAACCTGGCTCAAAATGTGAGCGCTTTTCCACAACAAAACAGGCCTGCCTCAGAAGTTGTGGAAAAGGAGACGTGCCAACAACACCAATGGAGGACAATCAGGGTCTTTCCGTGCTGTTATTTCACCCGTATGTGCTTACGTTGACTCACAATAAGTTAAAAGCGCAAAATCAAAATCATGTCTCTGTAAATAAAACGCAACCTGGACTAATGTAGACCACAAGTCTCACTCTGCAGCAGACTGCAAACAGCAATATTGCACAGAACAATCATTTTACACTCAGATGGGTGTGTTACAGCCCAGCAATAAAAGAACAAGTTCAACTTTATTTATAGAACTTTAAAACAACCATTAAAAATTAGTCAGACAATAACAAAGATTGTAAAAAGAAAATTGATAACATAAGAACAGTAAACGCTATAATGTGTCATAAGAGTTCAAAGCTATGGAATAAAAATGTGTTTTAAGACGAGTTTTAAAAGTGGACAGCGAGGGGGCTTGCCTAACGTTTAGCGTGAGGTCATTCCAAAGAGAGGCACGAGCAACCAATCAATGGCAGCGTATTGCTGTCCCACCAGAAAAATAAGTTACACATTTCTTATTTCACACTAGTTTGAAGTGATAAATTTTGTGTTATAAAAGAATGTTTCACATTTTAATGAGATAAGTTATCATTTTTAAAGGGATGCTTGGGCCGGGATGGCCATGTTTTCACTAACAAGTTCATTTTATATATTTTTTGCATCAGGAAAACAAAAAGAGTTGTCATTTTCTATTTTATTCATTATTTATTCAGACGCTATATTCATTTTGGAGAAATTAGGAAATAAGTGACTCCATGAATAACGCCTCTTTTTACTGAGGAAAATGGCCGCGCCCCCTACCGTTCTATCCTTGTTCGGTTGGAGTCACTGGAGGGACCGATTACAAACTCTCCATTGGAAATCATTGTACTTTCATTGCTTATAGCGTCCAAAAACGGTGATCAATTTGCACCAATATTTATGTGGACATCCCTACTAATGACCAATTCAACATATCAATAACTCATTCTGTACAAGGCATTTTTCCGCTCTTCCTCTAACGTTTGAAAATTAAAAAATATATATTTATATAAATAAGTTCCTGTGATCGAATTGCTAGACTATGAAAATACATAAATATGTCTTTGGGATGGAATTAATATATGCTGGTGAGGTATACAGGCTACCATTGTTATAAATGCTAAATGGTTAGAAAATACTATCCATAATGGCTGTGGTGCCTGTAGTGTGCTTACTTAATACATCAATCTTTAGAAAAAAGAAAAAAAGAGCCCATGTTTTTGAGACTGCAGAAAAATTATGTCGGAAAATTCAACATTATGATACTTGTGCATTTTAACAGAATTTGCGGACCCAATAGCATGCATGAAAAGAGAGATAATTATTCATCATGTCACAACACTCAGAAACAGGAGAATCATACAATAGGCGTTCCTACTGAGGACGGGTTGACAAATCCCAGTTGGAAAAGAACACATGTAATTAGTTAACTTGATGGCTGAACATTTCAAGGTCCTGGTATGGTGTAATCAAGCATTGTGTCACACTGGCACCACTTACTGGGTCAAATGAAAATAAAAAACCTGTTGATGTTATTATTAACACCTGTACTGTTTGCTGTGGAAATGGCTTATGAAGGACTAAATCAATGAACAACATGTTCATTTTCTCATTACAGGAATTAAGATGTCTTCCAGATCATGTTTTTCTAAAAATGTATGAGGTATGGCCGGGTTTTGGTGTCATTCAAAGGGTTGTTGGAGCCACAGGAAATACATCAGAAAGGTAATGATTTCAGGGTTGTTGGAGCCGCAGGAAATACATCAGGAAGGTAATGATGTCATAACTTAGAACTCTCACCGGTCTTTACTTATCAACAGTAGGCCTATACAGCTAATTTGGTCGTAGTTTGCCGACGGACACCCGTGTTAAAATTACTGGACTATAGTACATAGTAAAGAATATACTGTTTACTTGTCATCTTTTCAAAATAAACATTTTTTTTTTTACCGAAAATATACCGAACCGAAGTTTCCAGGAAACCGAAACCATTACATCCCTAATATATGTATATATATATATATATATATATATATATATATATATATATATATATGTATAGCGAGAGAGAGAGAGAGAGAGGGAGAGAGGGTGAGACACACACACACACAGCGTTGGATTCAACAACAGTTGGATTCATAATGATGCTTGTGTCACCATTTTTTCCAACTCTTAAATCAGATGACTTGGAATTGCAACTTGCTGGAAGACGCTATATGTTCATGACTGAAGTGTTTTGATTACCATGGAAACTTGGTTTAACCCCAGGATATGCGATACTAGCATGCATCTAGCTGGTCCCCGTCATTAAAAACTGGCAAGCATATATTTTTTTTCACCAGCTTTGAATTTTAATTTTCTAATTGCAACAAGCTATACCAGAGCTACACAAGTGGTGATAAAATTTACTGCTATAAAAAAAGAAAAAAAAAAAAACATTAAAGTTGAAGTCAACGCAAACATTTTTTTTTTCAAGAATATGTTCTATGTAAGCCCACTAGTTGAAACAAGGCATTCTGATAAATATTGCGTTTGTGGAATAAGGGTTAATCCACTCGTTTTTAGCCATCTCTGGGGCGGCCATTTTGTCTTCTGTCGACTGAAAATGACATCACAACTGCTCACAACAACCAATCACGGCTCAGATTCAGAAAACAGGTCAGACAAAGACAAGACAAAATGGCCACCCCCAGAGATGGCTAAAAACAACTGCATTTTGCTGCTTAACTTATATTCCACAAACAAGAAGTTAATCAGAATGCCGTGTTTCAACTAGTGGGCCTGCTGGGAACATATTTCTGAAAAAAATATGTTTGGGTTGACTTCCGCTTTAAATATAACTTCAACATAATTGACTTGGCATTTTCAGATTTCCCTCATGGCGGCTTCAAAAACTTTAATTGCCCACCTATAACTGGTAATTTAAGACCGTGTGAGACAGCTAGTTCATTTAGCACAGTTAAGTTTTGCCAATTTAAACAGGAATAAAGAATTCGAAACTGATATCATCTTTTTTTATGCCGGTCAATTGGTTCCTCTGAAAAGACAATTAATCAAGCATAATAATAATATTCAACTACTAACACAAATTTCCTATCTGCTCAGGGATGCAAATAATCAACATCTTATAGTTTAACTGTGGTAGTCAGAAGGAAATTATATATTGTTGTCTGTCATCTCCCCAATTCAACGCGGCCTTTTTATTGGTCGGATTCTGACAAATCCGAGTCATTCTCGCAGTTTTCCAGAATCAGTACTGACGTAAGGTCCGTCCATCCGTCACTGACTCTATGTCAGACGAGGTCAACGGTGCAGCACATAATAAATAATCAACTGCCGCATGCAAAGGTGGAAGCCTGTCTATGATGCGGGTCAGGTTACATCCTTTCTGTCTAAATAAATAAATACACAAATATAAATATCTCGCTGCCTGCCAGCAGTGGACTTTTTTATTTATTTATTTCTCTTTAAGTTTAGGAAGATCTTTTCTACAACAGCCTATTAGGGTCACCAAGTGCGGAAACGAAAAAAAAAAAAAAAGAAAAGAGAGACAGAGTTATATCTACAGGCAAGCGATCTGGCGTATCACTCAATTGCGACTGGTGGCCCCAGTCAACAACTTGATGACACATCCGTTCCTAGTGCATTACAATTAACCAAATTAACCAAATACAAGATAGACACAAACATTGGAACACCAAATATTTATCAAATTTTACAATATTACTACGGTTCCCCTTCAATACCTCGAAATGGGCCACCGGAGGCACACTTTAAGTAATAGTTATGTGCTTTACTATTGTGTAGTTTTTTTCACAAACAGTAAATTTAAATAATCATGAATAACAATAATAAAATTTTAGCAAATCAAGTACAATTTCAAGAGCTTCTAAATGTAATTCTAGGAACATAAAAATATGTTGATAATTACCAATGCAATTAAAGGGGACATATTGTACAACACTGACTTAACTTGGTTGGGAGTGCCTGCCCAGCCGTAAATTGTGAAATTAAATGGTAAAATTCTTTTGAGAGTTGCCTATTTCTGAAAACGTGTTTGAGAGCAAATCGATCTGAATTTTGTTGAATTGTGATGTTTTGGAACATGACGAATTGTAACTTTTTTTTTTTTACACAAAATCCGACACAAAATACCCCATATGACAACTTTAAAATTGTTTGAATGGTTAAATGGTACAAATTTAAAAAAAAAGAAAATGAAAACCTAAAATAAAGGAGCCATTATGCATGTTTTAAACACTTTAAAACAATTCCCATGCGTGGTGACTTTATTTATATTACATGCACTTTTAGCAATTCAAAACATTTCCCAGGTGCCTTAATAACGTCTTAATGTCTGTGACATGCTTTCATCAATGTCCTCCAAGGATCAACAATTACAGTCCATGTTACATTCTACTTTTTGCCTCGCTAAAATTAAACTGTGTTGCTAAACACAAATAACCCCCCCCCCCCCCTCACCATGACCACCACGTCGATAACTTCACTGAACAGTCCAGTACGGTACTTTGTACTTATTGTTCAGCGGAGGTAGTGTGAAATGTATTGTAATTCTTCATCCTTGGTGCATTCTGATGAAAGCCTTTCACAGACATGTTTATGAGACACCTTGGAACTGTTTTAAATTGTGAAAATGCATATAATAAGTCACCTTTAATTTAAGGCAGCTGTGGCAGATGTTTTCAAAAGTTGGTGAGCATTAGTGTAAATTTAGGAAGTGGACTTCCTAAAAATGTGAGGGTATCATAATGTGTTCCTCTTAAACAGCCCCACCAGCCAACCTCCAACTGTGTATCTGGAAGTAGTTTGAAGTCTTTATATACATTACATGTACGTAGGTCTTTGCGTATACTGCTTCTGCTGCCCACTATATCATTAATGTCCATACAGAGAGAAAAAAGATTATTTAAAAAGCGCCAAACTATCTCTTTGTTTTCCACTTGAGCACCGTTCCCGGTCCTGACTCCAGGAACCAACACCGCATTCAAAGAATTAAGCTCACTAGTGCAGTCATGGTTCTGAAATCTCGAGCAAAACCACGAGGACCTGTCTGCACTACATAAAAGACATCCGTAAGGCTCCTGCAAGACTTGGGCTGATCCCCTCTAAAAAAAATAAGCAAGCCACTCTGCTTCCTTACATTGGATTTCACCACCCACTCCTCCTACTCTAAGCTACAGTCCTTACACATTAACGCCTATCTCGACCATAATTTAATTTCTAATTTTCATGTCCAAATGGCGATCACATTCAAGCCATATCATATGCCATATGATGCCTATTTCAAAAGGGTAACATAATACTATATTATGGAAGAGAGGCACACACAGAGATATGTAGTTATTTTTAGTATGCCATAGATAGCATCAAAAATCGAGCTAACTACTTGAGACTGATTTCATTTTGATGGCTCTGCCATCCATTTTTTCTCCAGTTACTCCTCCTTTCTTACACTTTGCAAAAATATGCATGTTAGATCAATTGAAGACTCCAAGTCAGGGGTGTCCAAGTCCGGTCCTCGGGGGCAGCTATCCTGCATGTTTTGGATGTTTTCCTCTTCCAACACACCTGATTCAAATCATCAGCTCATCAGCAAGCTCTGCATGGAGGATGACAACGATCCTGATGTGAATATCCTGTGTGAATGTGAGTGAGAATGGTTGTTTATATGAGTACTGCGATCGGCTGGAAACCAGTTCAATGAGGATGAGTAATATTAAAAGTGGATGGATGGATCAATGTCAAGAGCAGCACTGTGGGCGATTCTTAGTTCATCTGCCGCACAGTCCTGAGGTTGGGGGTTGAAATCTGGGCTCTGGCTTTCCTATGTAGCGTTTGCATGCTCTCCTTGCAAAACTTTGAGGTGCATTTGCATGGATTTTCTCCACTCATACTGGCTTCCTTTCACACAAATAGTCTAACTTTTCCTTATTTGTGAATGTGAGTTTGAATGGTTCTTTGTCTATATTGGCCCAGCAATTGGTTGGCGACCACTCCAAGGTCTTTGCTCCTCTCTCTCAAAGTCAGCTAGGATAGGCTCCAGCTCCCCTGCAAGGCCAATGAGGTTACGCAGCTAAGAAAAGAAATGGATGGATGGCTAGCAGGATCAATTCCCATCTCTTAATTCAACCATAAAACTCAACAAATTTAACTGTGATTTAAATAACTCTGGCCACGTTACAAAACCAAAACTTGCCACGAGAAGAAGAATGAACACTAACACTAACTGTGACTGTGGCAAGGCAGCAGACCCCAGACACATGGATAGGCCCCTTAAATCGAACTCTATTTACATTTCTTCCCATAATTTCATAATTGCTGATTGATTTAATTAAATTGTACTCAGCCATTATGTATTATGATCAGTGGCAAATGCCATGAATCACATGGGTGCTGTTCACACGAATAGCAACTAATGCAATTCATTATGAAATCTGTAAAAAGCTTTTTTTTATCCTCAATGGAGAGCCAGAACAAGTCTCCTTTTGCAGTGTGTTCACCAATGTAGCTACATCTAAACCTGCTTCTAATTCATCAGAAAATGGACATTGATCATATCAAAAAATACAAAATACTGTATTAGATTTGTCTCTGAGAGTGCTGGACTGTTTAAAAAAAGCAGGATGGAATGAAAATGCATGGCTTTTCTCATAACTTTTCCAGGCCTGGCCAGTAATGCATTTGGACTAAAGTTTAGCTCTTATTCAGTCAGTCTGGCGGAGGCAGAGTTGCTCATGAGTGTGTCTTGGCCGTGCCCCCAGTGAAAGTGAGATGAAAAATGAGCAGAAGGCGCAGGTTACCTGTTATCACTTAAAATATTTTCTTTCTACATTCCCAGAGTTTAACTTCAACAAATGACCGCAAATTAGATTAAATACAGCTGTCATTTACACAAATCTCTATCAGCCATTGAGATGATGTGTAGTTCACCAGTCGCTAAGCGGTCAAAGCGATAAAGGTCATTCATTCTGACTGATAACATCCGGATCATATTGGATCAACTGAATGTTACCACAATGTTGCTTAATGACATCAAACACACTATTTATTGCACAAATAAAGCGTAGTTATTGCTTAGAGCTGGTTCTTCAAACTGTGTTCACACTATTTTCCCGGCAGCCGTGTTTCAGGCCACCAAAGACAAAACAGGATGGTTGTGCGACAACCTGGGGGACACAATGGCAAACTGTGACAGGCCACGATTGCTGTGGATGGCCGGCGAGATGTTTAAATTGTTGAAACTTTTGCCATGGTGCAGATGACAAACCTAGTCGGGTGTAGCAAAATGGAATGAACGCAACCAAAGCTGAAGCTATGTAGCACATAACACAGCTTGGATGTGGTCTGTAGTGGAATGGTAAACATACAGTATTTAGGCTATTCTCTGGCATCTCACACTCACTGCCCAGAACCTGTCTACAGTTAGGCTTTGGTTTTATTATATTTATAATGCACACATCGTACCATACCTGTTTGCAACACGTAATGTTTTACGTGAGTGAGAGCAAGTGAGAGTCTCTGTCGCTCCGATCAAATGCAAGCAAGCAGACTGTGTATGTGAATAACGGGCTCCTTTGCATGTTTTGGTACAAGAGTAATGATGGATTAGTGAATTATGTGTTGCCAGAAAACTAATACTGTATTATCAAACATTTAATGAGATGTAATACTGTATATATAGCCCCCTAACCCCCAAGGCTGACGCTGACTCTGGATCTAGGCCAGGCAGGGAAGCTTCATTTGACTCTGCCGGAACTACAAACGTGCTCAAAGGTGCCCGGCATCCATGTTTCATCTGTGAAAAGGCTTGAAAGAGCATGACGAACATGAGGGACTCGAGTCAGCTGAGGTAGGATACGTGGTATTTATATTGGTATTTAAATTATGGTATTTCAAACATGCTCTTTTCTACTGTAAGTATAAATAAAGGATGAACACCCATTTTTCTCATGAGGAAAACACAGTTCAAGGACATCAGAAGGTTTTTGTAATGGCTAAAAAAGAAAAAAGATGAATTAAACAAAAACTGAGTTTAGACGTGAACTGTTAATTCTGCACTGTTCACCAAAGAGGACCATTAATTAGCAATGCATCAATTGCAATAAGTAGTGGTTTCAAGTTATTTTATTGTCATACCAACACACATTTACTTACCCATGATATGGCACGAAATTCAATACCCAAAGTCCCATATTACATCAGTGAGACTTGTGAAAATAATATTAAAACAAGAAAATAAGTTAAAATATATATATTTATATATATACAAGACAAAATCCTAATTTACAGTTGTGTGCGCAACAATACAAATGCAGCAAGGGTCTGGATGCAGCAAAAGTACAAATGCAAAAGGCTTGCATTGCATACGATATTTACATAGTCATTTGTATTTGAAAAGAAAAGAATCAAGTGTTAATTGTGCAGGGATAAATAGGCAAGGCGGGGGGTTGGTGATGTCTGGGCTACAGAGCACTGCTCAAGTTTAACAGTCTAACACATTGGTCCTCAACCTTTGTTCTGCTGCAGACCGGTTCATACAAGTCTATACCTTTCGCGGAATGGCAACTCTTCACCAAGTCGGGAAGGGGTGGGGTGGTTGGGGATAGGGGGCTTTGGGGTTGGGTTGACGGTAACAGCTTGAAGGAGTGCAGTAAAACAACAATAAATGCAAATCCACATGTTTTTTTCACCAACATTTAATGATTTTGTAGCTTTAGCAATGCGGTTAGCCACCAAGTATGACACGCTCAAGGCACATTTGTTGATGAATCAGTTTTGAAGGCTTCATTGACTCATTGGAGAGGCGCTCACCACATATAGTGCAGAGCGGGCTTCATCCGTGCGTGGTAATCGCCTGTCGCCATAAATCCATATTTCAAGTAGGTCTTCAGGTAAATTGTCTGTGAAATGCACCTTTATTTTTCTTCTTGGGCATAGGCTCTGGTGTTGAATCCTCACGGGACGTTTTCCCCATTGCAAAGAAAATTTCCAAATACATCTATTTATTTCACTCAATTTGCCAGCTTGTGAATTTAATGTTAACGTTGCGTTCCTCAGCCTAGTGGTCCTGCATTGGATGCCCTGTAGCCTACTGCCTGAGGGGAGAGGATGGAAGAGAGGGTGGGCAGGTTGGTTTGGGTCCTTGATGATGCAGAGAGCCCTCTTTCTGTATCTTCTAGTGAAGGTGTATGTGGATGGAGCAACTTGTAGGAAAGCTGTTCGCCACAGTCGTCTGAGAGGCCTTGACCTTAGTTCGAAGTGCATTCTTCTCTGCGGCCGAGTAGCTGCTGTGCCAAACTATGATGCTGGTGCTGAGAACGCTCACCACCAGGCATCTGTAGAAGCTCCTCGAGACATAGCTACTCAGTCCGGCATGCTGCAGCTTGGTGAGCCTTCTTGAACAAACAGGAAGTGCTTGGTGTCCAGGTTCCAGGTGAGGTCCTCAGAAAGGTGGACCCCAAGTTACTTGTAGCTGATGACCACTTCCATTGCTGCTCCTCCGATGTGCATGTGGGTGAGGAGGTGTTTGTCCCTCCATAAGTTCACCACCATCTCCTTTGTCTTTTTCACACTGATACAAAGATTATCTTTGCACCAGTCCACCAGATGTTCTACCTCTTCTCTGTACACCGACTGATCGTTATTCATGATATTTCCCACTACTGCTAATGACCTCACTATACAACAGCTTGGGAATTCCACAGAGCAGTCATAGGTCAGTAGTCTGAACAAGAGGGGGCTCAACACACAGCCCTGGGGTGAGTCAGTACTGAGGGTGATGGAGGAGGAGATGATGTTGTGGATCCTGACAGTCTGTGGTTTGTTAAGTCAAGGATCCAGTTCCCCAGTGATGGACTCAGCCCAGGAATGTTCCGATTTTACACCAGGGTCTGTGAGATGATGCTATTGAAGGCGGAAGTGAAATACAGGAAGAGCAGAGTACTTGCTTTCCAGGTGGGTGAAGGCTCTATGGACCACTGATGAGACGGCATAATCAGTGGAGCGGCTATTCCTGTTGGCGTACCGGTCAGGGTCGACAGTGACATCAATGGTATTTTTTGATTGCTGTCATGATCAGCTTCTCAAAAAGCACTTCATGACTGTCGGAGTGAGAGCTAGTGGCCTGTAGTCATTCAAACCTGTCATTGTTGAGCTCTTGGGTACGGGGGTGATGGAGGGAGGTTGAGACAGATGCTAGCTGGAGTGAGGTGTTAAAAGAATCTCTTAGCACATCGGTCATCTGGTGGACACAGTCTCACGGTACCGGCCCTGGGATATTGTCAGCAGCTCATCGTTTGCAGGGACTTCCTCACGTCCGCTGAGATTACAATGAGGGGCGTGTCATCAGGCCGTTTTGTAAATCGGGCACTGATGGTGTTGTTGGAGTTCTCAAGTAGGACGATGAACCACATCTGGCAGGGAAGAGTATTTTGAGCATCCTTAGTTTTGTGGTTTGCAATGCAGTTAATACCTTTCCACATGCTCTGAGGGCCTTTGGAGGAGAAGTAGCCCTGGCTTTTCTCCTGATGCTCACAGCTATCACTCTTCTTGCAGCTCTGAATGCTGATGTTTCACGTGTCTTAAAGGTAGCATCCCTAGCCATCAGCAGTGCGCTTACCACTGCATTCAGCCAAGGCTTCTGGGTTTGGGTAAACAGTAATTGCATTGGTGGTAGAGACATCAACAACACATTTTCCATTGGTTTGGTTTCATACAAAGTATATACCATCAGTTCTCTTCTGAAATAAGCCAGGCTGGTCTGGCTCCCTCCCTCATTGTAAAAACATACATGTTCGGTTCACTGAGTACTTTAAAATTGCGAACTTGTGAATGCAAGTGTGATTGGTCATTTGCCGATATGGGCCTTTCAATCGTTGGTAACTGGTGAAGGATGTTCCCTGCCTTTCGCCCAACGTCAGCTGGTACACGCAGCAGCTCGCTCGCAACCCTGAACAGGATGAGCGGTAGAGAATGAATGAACAAATGAATGAATGGATGAGTGGATGAATGAAGGAATATACTGTATTGTGTTGTGGACAGTTAACTACACTCTATGAATACCATTGTAATCAAAAAAAGCAGATCCTCTCTGCTTCATCTCAGCTCTTCTATATGAGGTGAAAGTCATTTAGGGCTGAAACATTCTTCAGTGTTTTCTTTACCTAAGTAATAAAGGATGAAATATGACCTCCACAAGCCATGGATATTACACTTTCTTTGCTTCAATAAGTATGTAGAATATAAGCTATAAATCCAAATTTTGCCCAAATGTGTCCTTAAAGGGCTTCAAATGTGGAAGACCAGAAGTGGTGGTGGACAAACACTGCTTGCAAAGCTTTCAGCTTTCAGTAATGTAATAAGCAGGCGGAAGAATGTAGAAAGAGCCAGGACTGGAAGACAGTCACATTTAACCATTTCAAATGGTCTTGCATTGGTTTGTGAAATTTCTGAACATCCTGGATTGGAAAAGTGTGGTTTTGAAAATTCTCAAGAGACCCCTGGTTTACTAAGGGCCAAATGTGTGATGTAAAATGAACCATGCATCTTTTTCTTTCTAGAGCAGAGGAACAAATTACCGATACGGATGCTAAAAAGAGTCCAAGAGGGAGAAATTGTATTTGTTTTTTATTGCATTACTTGACTGATGTAATGTTTTTTCTTAGCCTACGCAACAGAGCGCCATGGAGTTTGGTGAAAATTGCCCCCTTAGTTTAAGGAAAACAAACACATACTATGTGGTGCCTCATTTAACATACTGTAGATAATGACTGCAGTGACACACACACGCAAACACAGCCACATACATGCACCCACGCAATTACTGTCATTATGGGCACATAATTTTACACTGACAGAGCTTGACACGCTTACAAATATTACTTGACACATACACAAATTTGATTATGCACAGTACACGCACAAATTGAGACATACAGGACTGGCTTGGAGCATGAACATGCAAATCTGATAAGGATCTGTTAATCCGGTGTCATGATAAATGTGCAGTGAGATAGTGTAGTATTGATTTGCACATTCACTGACATTGAACATTTTATTTCATCAATTTTCAGCCCTCACTCATTTATTTCCTTTCATGTCTGCCATCCTTTTCACCCCGAGGGAAATATAAAATTGCACACAAAAATGTATGTTATGCAGAATTGAAGTCAAAGACAAAGGGGACTATGTATCACTCATGATCAGTCACTTCCACTTTTAGACGGATGCACACATAAATATACACACACCTGCAAGTAGACAAATAGCTTAACTCTAGCCCAATAAGGGATCAAGCAACTCTTTGTGGGTTGAAGAACTACAGAACCTTTGAAGGTTTCAGCACTTCTCAGTCACTCTCGTCTGTGACAGACATGCATTTTAAATGTATTGAAAAAAACTTTTGGAGAACGGTATCTCTGATTGACATCGGACAACACACCAATTGTTGGAGTATGTCTGCAAACAAGTGGACAATGCACAGTCCACTTCATCAAAATTTCAGCTTTCACTCCCAGGTAAATGGGTGATTCTCTGAAAATATGCTCCAGAAGTGAGACCCCCAAAATGAACTTGTTCAAAACCACATAAAAATGATATATGTTTTAAATCAATCCTTCCCGCAGTGTGCTATGAATAAATATAGTTCACTCAGCCCTTTGTTCACAAGGGATTGTTGAATGTCTTGGTACTCCATTGTTCCATATTGGAGCGCTTGATACCTGAGCACCAAACATTTCGCACTCAAGTAAAAAATATTTGTAAATGCATTATTTCTTAAACTTGAGCGACTGCAGTACCCTCATGCAAAGATATTCCGTTTAAAAATTAGTAAGGAGGAAATTTCCTTTGAATGCTGAATAATGTTACATTGTGTTATATTCAAGGATCATGACGCCACAACGTTTTAGCTTTTCACTTAGCAAAATACAAAATAGTGCATGCAACTAGTGTGAAAAAAATATATTGATCGGTTTTATTGTACATAGAAATAAAACTGGGCACCACGCTGGACTCGGTCGCTCTAGAAAAAAAAAAAAGTTTCTAAAAAACGTTAAGATAGTGTTGACAGTGTCGTATTATACAGTGAACCCATTGAACTTCTTTTGTTTCTCAAAGTAAAGGCTCATCTTTGCTCCATTAGTCTATATACTACATTCGTTGCGAATTCCAGTCTGGCCTTCTTGTTCTTTATTGTTAATTAGTGGTTTGAGACTTCCACTGCAGCATCAGTATTTCGGTTTATGTCATTTCTGCCCTCTGAAGGATGTTGCTGATGTCACTAAGAATTGTTTTGTTTTCTTCCTTAACAGCCCTCACGATACTTCTGTCGTCAGAGATTGATGTTTATTGATTCCATTGGACATCTTGTTAATTTTTCACCCCTAGACGGCTTTCTTTTTTCAAAATCCAGCAGTGTTTATTGTGTGAATAATGACTTTTGCAGGACACAACTCTGCAACAAAACACTCTTGTCAGTCACATGTCCCGTTGCTTTTGCTCACCTAAAAATTGGGTAGCTTCAAATAATAGATTTTGTCTTAGTTATCTGATGCAGATGCTAATTATTGGAAATTAAAGATGAGAGGTTGATCACTTGTCTCATATTAACCTTTTGACGTCAAACACAAATCTCCTTACTCTATAGTCAAAATAATGATTCAGCTTACTGGACAATCACTTATTATCAGGGGGAAAAACTGACTGCATGACGCTAAAAACGTTGGCCTCTGCACGTCCATGTAAAAGTTGGAAAATCCTTGATTTTCTAACAAATGACAATGTTCACAGCTAATCCCCCAGTATTAGGCTGACATTTGCGGATGACAGCACATTTGTATTTCTCTGCTTGTAGTGTTACATTTGTTCTGCTGATCTGGGTGAAAATCCATCAGTTAATTTTCTTCAAATGTACTTTCATATGAATTGCTCATCGCTGTAAGCTCTGATATGCCAACTCATATATTATTTGGCATAGTTTGTGTAAACTATAGTCAGCAGAAAGAAAAGCATAGAAATTGCTCATGATTGCTTGACTCAACTTGGCAATGAATACTCATCACTGACTCCAGTCAGAACCCGCTCCTGCGTATCTTTACAAACGACCATTGCAGATGGAGAAAATGGGAAAAGTACCACTTTTCTGATTGTATAAGAATTATGCTTGACCTTGGCTACTGTATTAATATCAACAAGTCTGTGTATACTGGCATAGGACCGGTGGTTTCCCAATATAGTAAGTCATAATAATAGAAAAAAACAATACACCATTGTTTAACCAGGTAAGGCAATTGAGAAAAGGTTATCATCTTCAATGCTGACCTAAAGGCATTTTCGGATTCAGCGTCTCGGATGCTCTAACAGTGGACAGTCAGAGCGGCAATCAAACCACGGACCCCTCGGACCACTGGACAACTAAATCTACAAAACTGAAAAACATCTAGTGGTCAAGTAATAGAATGCAAGATGGAAGCGCGTGCATTTTGAAGCACACGCGCTACGGTGCTTCCGAGAGACCGCACGTCGCAGGTCTACCAACAATTTCTTCAGCAGAGGTGCAAGAAAAATGTCATCACAAACGACTTCTAGTATTCCTCAAGTCATGAAGTAATTGCATTGCATTTGTTACACGGCAATAGTCATGATCCTTAGGAACAACGTTTGCTAAGATCGTCTCCTTTGAGTATCCGGAGAGCAAAGATAGCAGCGAAACATGGCAGCCTCCTGTCGGGGAAACGACATAATTAGAGATCAATTCATCTACGATAATATAAAAATAATTACGTTGATGTGATAGAGCATATTTTTTTGCATATTGTTGGAATGAATAGTGGGTTGTGAAAATGAATGATCATTGAAAAATCAAAACATTTAACACATTTTCTCTTTAAGGCTGGTGTTGTTCAAAAGTTAAGTATGTCTATAACATGTACTTCTACATACAGTGCATGATATGACAGTGTTATGTTAGCACGAATGAAGCCTAAACATCGGGTATGATCATGTTTTTGTAGCTCCTGAAAACATCTTGTATGAAAGAAAAGACAATGTAGACAATTCATATTTCAAATTGCTTTGCTGCAATCCACTGCCATAGGGCTTGTTTTGCCAAATTTGAAAGTCAGTTGTGAATAACCCCCATTATTCAATGACACAATTGTGGCAAGTGAAAACAACGCGTGGCTCGAACTCTGGGAAACCACGAGCCACCGTGGTTGGTGAGCAAAAAGTTCATGTCAAGCTCGGGAGAAGAGCACATAGACAATCACACTCTTAACAATAGAGCCTTATAAAACTTTGCAGACAAAGTCAAGCGGTCCTTTGGGGAGGGGCACAAATTGCAATGTCATTCTGCAGTAAAATGATCCACACAATCCTCACAAGACAGTGTGATGTGCCTGTTAAAACAGCACAATGTGTGGCATACGGCAGCCGTGTAGTTTTCACCTTGTGCTTTCTGAAGTTGAAGTTGAGGGTTCAATTCCACTCTCCAGCCTTCCTCTGGGAAGTTTCTTCTGTGGGTATGCCGGCTTCCACACACATTCCAAAACATAAATGCTAGATTCATTAAAGACTCTAAATTGTCCCAAGGTGTGAATGCTAGCTTGTCTATACAATATGTGCCCTGAGACTGACGGGCGACCAGTCCAGGTTGTATCCCGCTTCTCGTCCAAAGTCTTCAAACTTTTTTCTTCTTTTCTTACTTCTTTATGAGCACAATACTCATCTCTCACTTTTGTTACCAGTTTGGCTCTCGGGGTGGACTGATATAGCTCACAGTTTAAAGTACAGCAGCAACACAGTAAGCTGTAAAACTAGATAATAGACACGAATCTCATACTGTTGCTTTAAAAGCCGGATTGGTTCATGGAACTAGGCATGGAGCCAAGAAGACGTCCGGCATGCAATGGCAAGGGTAACGGTTGAGCTGGTATAAGGCTAGAGCCAACTCTTGGAGCTGCTCCAGAACAGAGTATGAAGTTTTGAATCAGGTCCAAGCCAGTCAGGGAGCAGGAGTCAACTTGTGTCAATTGGCAGTACTCCTAACCAATTTATCAACCAAGACTGTTTGATACAATATTAACACCATAATATGCCAACAATAAAGAAAAATAAACAAAACGATTATGCGATAATACATTGGGGAAAAAAATCAGATACCGAAGAAGGAAAACATTCCATAATATAAATATCAGATATAAAAAAGTAACACGTGATGAAATAACTTAACACAAAATACTGTTTTCCAGCATATTTCCTTATTGATATACGGTAATTTGCGTTATTGATTATTACTTTGGGGGCGGCACGGTGGTCGACTGCTTAGCACGTCCGCCTCACAGTTCAGAGGTCGTGGGTTCGATCCCGGGCTCCGGCCTCCCTGTGTGGAGTTTGCATGTTCTCCCCGTGCCTGCGTGGGTTTTCTCCGGGTTCTCCGGTGTCCTCCCACATTCCAAAAACATGCATGCAGGTTGAATGGACACTCTAAATTGCCTCTAGGTGTGATTGTGAGTGCGGATGTTTTTCTCTGTGTGCCCTCCTCCGATTGGCTGGCAACCGATTCAGGGTGTCCCCCGCCTACTGCCTGAAGCCAGCTGGGATAGGCTCCAGCACGCCCCGCGACCCTTGTGAGGATAAGCGGTATCGATATGGATGGATGGATTATTACTTTGGAGCATGAAAAAGAAGATTCACTGAAGTATTACATAAGAACACAAAATAAACAGCAGTTTCGCAGATTTGGCAGTAGACATGTAATCTCTCATCATCTTATCTCAGGCACTACTGCATGTTTATGTATTTGTTTGATGTTTATGGAAAAGCCAGGTAAGATACAAGTATTGCTTTGATATTTTACAGTTTATTTATGTGTAAATGAATCACAAACCCTTTATTTGGTGTGCACCATCGGGAACACAAGTCAAGCCAGCCGCCACAACAATTGCTCATCCTATACATTACGGTAACATGCCACCAATGCGCTGCAAAGATCAGCTTCAAAGTAAAAGGCCACCAAATCATAAATGGACATCAATGCCTTGGTAAGCTTGAATGAACATTGAACATCCGTTGTGACGGCTGCCTGGACTTGTCTTCCTGACTGGAGGCTAGCCTGAGGGCAATTTTTATTGCCATAATATACTGTTGCACCAACATCAACACAGCGCCATCCTGGAATCATGTTCAGTCGCTTATTAAAGACGCTAAAAAAATGCACGTTAATTACGCCATTCACCGGCATTAGCAGCTATCTGCAAGCGGCGATTGCCCGGCTGGCAACAGCCATCGGACTACTTTGCCAAGGCAGTTTATGTGCCAAAAATGAATTTGCACACTCACTTTTGATGCCGACAGCCTGACAAAGTTGCAGTTCCTACTGATCAATTTTGAACGAACCAGGCTCACTCAAATGCGCTGTTTTAGTAGGCGAAAGCGCTACTGTGGTTCTATCACATTGTCCCATAGGTCAATCCCTCATCTATTAAGATTTCTAGACAAAAAATACAGTCTCCGGCATATTTTGAATTTAAGAAAAACTGTTTATTAATTAAAAAGGAAAACCAATTGGTTGTTCATGATTTAGTGAACGTCTTATTTCCCCTTGTGCATTCATTCATTGTTCTTTTACCAAGCAAAAATATATTTTATCAGAATACTTGATTATTAGATTTAGAATTTTCAGTAGGATACAAGAATAGTCAAAATTTGAATACTAAAATATTCGATAGCTGCAACCGTAGAGAGAAGTAACATCCATATTCCATACTAATGCTTGACAATTTTATGTTGTTTTTTTTCTCTTCATCCCCCCAAAATTGAGAAAGAGATTTAAAAAAATTCATGCAATAAATCAGATTTCGATTGGTCATTCAGTTATGCGAAGCTGCCAAGACCGAGAAGAAGACAGTCACAGCCAGTAGGCACCGGTACATATTTGGGTGTTAGCTATAGACAGAACAATACCTGAAGTTGGCGAATCGATAGTGAACAGTGAAATGTATTTCTATATCATAATTCTGTCCCGCCCGTGCACAATTTGCATGCAAGTGGAACAGTATGTACCGCATGTGTATACATGCATGTAGAAATGGTGATGAGGAGGCAAGGAATCAAAGAGCAAGTCACGTTGCAGTGCTGAGGGACACACCTGTCTGCCTCCGTAAGTCGGGGACAATGAGGCCTCTGTTACTACCTGCCCACCTGTCTACAAAGTGGAGCTCCATTCTCTGATGACCTGAATTCTTCTCTGCCCTCTGGCTTCGGTCCACCTCAGGGTCTGCTGGATCTTAATAAGGCCACGCACACTCACATGCATGCCTACTACACTTTAATAGATAAATCACATTACAAAACTACCCATTTTTAATCCCTCTTCCGCATATCATCATGATAATACACATTTTAGAACGGGATGTGCATAATTAATTCATCTTGAGTCAATAAGACCCCATAGCACGCATGTAGGTTTGCCGTATACTGTATACAGAAGGGGTCTCGAGGGCCGCTTTCCCGCATTTAATAACCGTCTTGCCTCCTTTGGCAGCAATATCCTCAACCAGTCATTTCCTGTAGTTGTGGATCAGACTAGTCACACAAAAGTCAGGAGGAATTTTGGACCGTTGTCCTTTACAAAACTGTTTCATTTCAGAAATATTATTGGGGTGTCTGGTGCATATCACTTCCTTAAGGTCATGCCAGGCATCAGATTGAGGTCAAGTCTGACTAAGCCACTCCAGACGGAGTATTTTCTTTTGTGGAAGCCATACAGTTGCTCATTTAATTTTGTCCTTTGGGTCGTTCTCCTGTTGCATCACCAATCTCCTGTTAAGCTTCAACAGGCAGACAGATGGTCTTAAGCCTGCCGCACACTGGAGCTGCTGAACAAAGTCATTTGAGACCGTTCGCTCAGCAGATAGCTCGCTGTGTGTGCATATTTTGCTGTGAGTTTTCTACCTCACGACACCGCGAAACCAATATCTAACATGTTTGATATTTTTCGCCTTGACTTTTTTGGCTTTCTGCCTGAGGTAAAACACTCACCATGTGCGCTCAACTTGAACGTGCGTCCCGAGGGCTGAAATTCAGGTCGATATGCGGCCAGATGTTGTGTGGTATAATTTTAGGAATAAAATTGACATGTTAGATTAACCGAAGATTCAAAATTATTATTCAAATCCATAGGTGTGCATGTACGTGAATGTACCCATCTTGGATAGGGCCCATTTAATCAGACCATAAGTAGGACAAGTGGTATGTGAAGTGGATGGTTTTCTCAATTCATATGGTTTAAACTGTACGTAATACTGGCATGAATGAACTAACAAAGACTGAACAGAAATGAGTGCTAACAAGATGCAGACATTATTGGGCAGAAAGTTAAGGAATGCAAGGAGATGATTGGCTGACCCAGGAATAGATCAGTCATGTAGTGGCAAAGACTAAGTGACAGGGGTTCAAAGCCATAGATTGATGAAATAAAGCTTAAAGTGGTTGACAGAAAGATTCCAACTGCTACATGAAGCATTCATTTTAAGGAGACAATATTCCGGCCAAAACAAACAAAAAGTTTTTGTGCTACTGCTTTGCTAACACTTATCTTCAGTCTGTTCCTAACCGCTCCTTGAGCCCTTTCTCCCCCGCAAATCCACTGCCAGGACCACAGCTTGTGTTATATGAAGAATGTATACAGTATTAGAGATACAGGTGATGAATGATGTGAGGATGACATTAATGTTTAAGGGGAGTATTAAATCTCATACAGATGATTTTGAGTCCATACAGGAAGTGGCCAGCCATATTTTCCATTATGGCGTCTGTCCCTAAAAGCCTTATTTTTGTTTAATGGAAAAAGTGTGTCAGGACTCATGGTTAATGATTCTTTTGAGAATTTAATGGATAATGGAACTTCAACAACAAGAAGACAAACTGATATGTTCAACTGGTCTTAAAATGTACGTGTGATACCAGAGTCGTCTTGACTAAGCATCATTCAAGCTTCATTTGGCATCAATTGGAGGTAAATTTTCACTGAATGGGTGACATCCTATCGTCATTGATTCATAACACCTTTAGTAATTTTATCGTCACCACTGACTGATTTTAAAATACACTTTGATCGATTGTTCTCACAATGTATTGGAACAGTGAGGCAAATTCCTTACTTTTTGCTGTACACTGAAAACATTTGTTGTTTGACATCACAAGAATATGACGCAAGGCATCAACATGTCAGCATTTACTCCAAGATATTTACATCTGCATTTGATAAACAACAATTGTTTTTGTTTTTTGTTTTTTGCTGGTGATACAATTACAATACTTATATTGGAGGTACAACCAACATAAAACAATATAAATATTAAATCACTTGGAATGCCCTGAAGAAGAGCTAAATCACTGGTGTACTAATTAATAGATGCCAAACAAGCAGAGCAAGGAAAACAGCAGCATTTTGATGACCAAAATATTTTGAGGGCTGTACATTTGAAGAGAGTAACGATCTGCCCGTATTGTCTTCACTGTAATGAAAGACATAGTTGGCATAGGGCCTGCAATAGAGGGCTGGCTTATTTGCTTGAGACACGACGGCCCACTCAATAAACGGGCTGAGTGGAGCGAGCCTCAAAAAAGAGGGTGCAAAGTGTCCTATAATTCTCGATCCATCTATTTTGAAACAGACGTGTGACAGCTATTTTTTTGTATTATTGTGACACCTGGAAATGGTTTTGGAATGTGTAGGCTTTGCATATAGCACCTCTTTTAAACTCAGTGGATATCAATGCCCTTTTTAAGATGTAAAATCATTTTCAGATTCATTAGTAAAGCTCTTGACACGTCATACTTTTCCCTTCAAATATCGAAGAAATACATTGTAGAGTGTGATCTTAAGTGCTGAATCAAATATGGTTAAAAAAAAATGTGATCCTATCCAGTGATTGAACTACAACACAGACATTCCGACGTAACAAATTTGTCTAAAACAATTTGCCACAATTTTCCAAAGCAGGCAAATGAAAACCTTTCTGCGGGGTGGAGAGCATGTCAGAGGCACCGCTGCTAAATATCCGCAGTAAAAGCCCTTTAATATGTGCTTTGACCTACTGCCAACAATATCCTCCAAAATATCTGGTATTCCATTTCATATTATTTTATGTGACTATAATACGAAATGTACACAATACCTGAATGTATGTATGGTTCACACTTAAACATTGCTGCAAACAGACTAGTGTGATGGAAAATATTCTGGTACTGTATTTTTTTTTTTTTTTTTGAATGAACAAAGCTGCTGTGACATCACCTATTGGTTTGTGCGCGCACGCTCGCATGGCCTTAGGGTTACTGTCTGCACATAAATGTAATCAATGAGGACATCCACTTTTTAATAGACGAATCATATTTTATTCAAATGCAAATATTTACATAATAAACATTTTTTTCACCAATTAAATCAATTTTGGTCAATCAATCTGGATGAACATTGCACAGCAAAATCCGCACAGAAACATTTACATTTTTCGTCAGACTACTAAATGCACAAAGAGATTAGTAACATTGTTGACGTGCATCCACCTTTTTTACGTGCACAGTGTCATGCACACAAACAGATACTGTACTCTAGTGCTAGTGCAGCCTCCTTCTCCCTCACTTGGTCCTCAAAAGGGACCACACATGTAATGCATAACACTTAAAGCGGAAGTCAACCCAAAGATATTTTTTTCAAGAATATGTTCCCAGCAGGCCCACTAGTTGAAACACGGCATTCTGATTAATTTTGCGTTTGTGGAATATAAGTTAAGCGGCAAAATGCACTCGTTTTTAGCCATCTCTGGGGGCGGCCATTTTGTCTTCTGTCGACTGAAAATGACATCACAACTGCTCACAACCACCAATCACGGCTGACTTGTGTTCTGAATCTGAGCCGTGATTGGTGGTTGTGAGCAGTTGTGATGTCATTTTCAGTATATACTGTAGTACCGTTAATTCCAATCGGAAACAGTAATGCTAACTATTTGAATTTACAAGTGGGAAATGGTAAACTGTTTCATTCCGTGTCACATTAAACCTTGAATAAATTGGATGCTCTATGTTGAAAAGCAAAACCTGAGACAAAACCCAAATATGCCCTTATTCAGGTTTTTACAAAACCTGAATAATGCCCTTTTCCACCCGAATATTGTATCATGAAAACAGCAATCAGGTGAAGAGGCAATGTTTTATGTTTTGCGCATTCTCTTGCTCTAATCGCATGGAATCTTGGTCTTTGTGGTACAGGAAGTACTTTTATGCGCGGCTTCCTCACCATAGCAAGCCTAACTTGAATACATTAGTTTCTCTGTGTTGTTTTCGTTATTCTTTGTCTCTACAGTGAAAATTATATAGACACACATGAGTTAAGCAGCAAAATCCACCTGTTTTTAACCAACCCAGGGGCAGCCATTTTGTCGCTTCTGTAAACTGAAAATGACATGTGAGGTTATTTTCAGTGGACAGAAGTGACACTCCTAATGAGATTCTGCAAATCCATGGCTTCTACAAGTTAAAATTGCCCTCTTCTCATTTCTTAGTGGGAGTCAGGTAAGGGACCGGACAAAATGTGTATATTCAAAATCAACATACATCGCTATTAATTTCCCAAAACGGCGATCAAATGGCACCAAAATGTATGAGGACATCTCTATTTATGCCCACTTCAAACTCTGAAAACATAAAAAGGATTAGACTTTCCATGTCCACCTTAAAAGAGAATGAGAAATGAATCTGAAAATGAGGCACCCTAAATGGCCACACTCAGCTAGAGGGCCGGCCTTCGCGCTGGAACTCCCGGTGGTACGAATTTTTCAAAGTCCGTCCATCCATCCATCCATTTTCTGCACCGAATAGCCACACAAGGGTCGCGCGACGGCGTGGTGGACTTTTCAAAGTTCAACTGTGAAATTTTGCCAAGCCAACCTCTGGGGCATGTCGCCCAGGGTGAAGGCCCACGTCTCGTAGGCACTGCATGAAGTGCACGCCACTGTTGACAAGCTGAAATGTAAGTGGTAACAAACTAGTTTGAAGTAATTTGGTTCAACTGATGATGAGTGCGCTCCCATTGGTGTGAGAGCATGTGTTTTTTTTTCGCAGCTTTGTGTAAAAACAAAACAAACAAACAAACAAAAAACGTCACGTCCAATATCGATATCGACATATTTAGTCAAGTATTACTTGGTATCGGATCAAATCCAAAATCATTGGTTTCGCCAATCCCTAACTTTAACCTGTAAAAATATAAAAACAATAATATTTTCAATTGGGTATTGGACCGATTGCGTTTATATTTTCACAGGTTAAGTGGACATAAGTAGAGATGTGCATATGAATTTTGGTGACGATTGATCACCATTTTCAGAACAGATCGTGACAAAGCAAGTCAGGAAACTATTCGAATGCTTGCCTCTTTCCTTCAATGATGTAGTCGGACTGAAATGGAGGGAAAAAAGCTGGCTGCGCGCATAAAAAATGGTTGTCATTAAGATGTGCTGAATGTAGTCATAAAAAAAACGCATTAAATCACTATCGAGTTTTTCCGGGGGTGAATGTTCGTGCTGACATTTTTTACATACGGATCTATTTTATAAGTGTCAATGTTCAGCCCAATCAAGTGTCTCTTTAAGCCCTGGTGCCTTATCATCTAAAACCATATTTATGCACATTTTTACTCTTTGGTGGTGAGCCTTCTTATTAGTATCTTTTGAGTTGGAAATCAGCGTAGTTCAATTCGAACCAAACTATTTTTGATTGCGTTCTCTTACAGTAGTTCAGACAAAGACATTTCACGTGTTTGTGGTGGCATTACGGGAAAATCTTTTCTGGCCTTACCACCCAAACTTCTGATTATTTAGTATTCAAGTGTAATTGAGCCTTACAATAAGAAATGTTCCACAATGCTTTTGCTTTGATACCAAAACTACTCATTAGACATTTCTAAAGGATCTTGTTATCATTTAAAAATGTCTATTGATGCATTTATGGAATGAGCATAATCAAGCAGAATGCAATGTAGGGAATAAATGCAGTTAAAATAGCATTGACACCACGCCCCACTACTGATCCGACTGCTGTGTGTGTTCTGTGTGTATTTCAAACGTAGCATCTATCCTGTGATTGCAGGAGCATGTTTTCACAGAATCATTGCTTCATTAGCTGTGATTAAATGCTGATCATTACCCTTTCGTTTATGTCATTTTTCGCCAGTGCCAAATTACTCGAAAGGAAGGTCTCAAAATGTGTGTGTATGGAATTAACCTTCCTAAACATAGAAATACCCTCCACACATGAAAATGGTAAATGCAGTGAAAAGAGCTGCTTGTGGAGACACATTAAGGAATGTGCCGCAGCCTAGCATGTGCTTGGCAGCACCCCAGCGTTAGTGTTAGTGTGACAAAACAGTGGCCTTATCTCTTGATAATAAAGTTAAAAAGGGACCCTTGAAGCATATAGTCCTAATTAGACTAACCCTTGTACCATTTTACCTCACTTTATAACTCCGAGAAGGAACAAATGACATACCTTGTTTGGCATTTTCTCCAGTCAAAAAAGGGTATTTCTTACGTTTACGAGCCAATATAAAATGTTGCCCAAGGCGACTGCATTTACTCAAGAGCAATAGGGAGTTAACATCTTCACGATGCATATCACACACAATGTGTTTATTGGTCAGATGTAGCCTTGACTTACATTTCAATTCAAAACAATGGTGGTGGTACATTGCCTTGTATTGAATAATATGCATATCATGTCTGTGTCAATCAACAAATAAAACTGGACTATGATCTCAAAAAGCTATTACAGTCAACGTACTGTACATTCCTACCGTAGCCTAAAGTCCATTGCCCGATATGTTGTCCAATTTGGAATGTCACCAACGTTTTCAGTAAAAACATGACTAAAGACGCTTTTCCGTGACAGGTTCCAGAAGGGCCTCCCTTGTCTAAGACTGGCCTCCGTTGCCTCTCCATAAAAAACAAGCACCAATCAAATGGGGCTGGATCACGAGTGGCGAGTCTAGCCACTGATATTGCGTGAATATGAAGTTTTATGATGGCATTTTCAACATTGCCTATGGGAAGTTAAGGAATGTTTGGAAATCTGAATAAATCTGTGGTAACCTAGCAGCCTGGAGCAGATAATGTCCCACCTTTGAGGTTATACTGCTCTGGGGTTACATATTTATCATTTATGACACCATCCATCCAATTTCTTGACAGTTTATCCCCTTGTTGCTTTTTTGTCTTCTCTAATGTAAACAACCCCATAGGCATGAAGCTTGGCAAGATGTGACTGCAGATCAATGAACATACTTTTCAGGCTAACAGTACCTGCCAAACTACACATACGTGTAGGTCTTGTAAGATTAAGACTATGATCCTTATATCCCAATGTATTTTAATTGGCTGATACAATTTGAATTATCTTCAGAGAACAAGAAATTGATTGTATCACTAAGGAATCATCAATATCCCCATTTGAAGATTTACCCTAACAATGAGTTTCTTTTTGTGTTTTTGAGGAAATCTGGATTTAATTCTACAATTGGGAACATGTGTATCACAGATCAAAAAGTCAATACCAGATTACCTCCTAGATATACAATACAGTGTGATTTGACAAGGCGGTGTTTATTCGGGCAGGCATATCCACACCCACTTGTGGCAGCAACCATAGTTTGGAGAGAGACGGGCTGGGCTCAATACCATCGCTGGCCTTAAAGTTATGATCACAAGGGGGAGAAAGCATTCAGGGAAGAAGACTCCCTTACACCACAACCTCTGAATGTGCTCAAACACACTGATGCAGTCACCCCAGAACAAAGTCAACACAATCCAAGCACAACATCTGTTCCAGGCAGAGAGAAACTCACTGCCAGAACCATGTTCAAAATCCAAATAGCCTAAAAGCAATGGAGTCAAAGAGAAAAGATATAGATACATGAAAAGGAAAATAAGAAAGTCTGTGTTTGATACTCAATGTTTTTTGTGGCACAAGGTGTCCTTTTCCAAGTGGCTATGCATCCGCACAACCCGGAGCTCTGAGGCCTTGAGCTCTGTTTTTTTTTTCCATAAGTCATAAAAAACATATTATTATTAAGCGGTGCTAATTGCAAGAACTGAGGTGAAATTAATGAAACGTGAAAGGATAAAAAGCATTTTGGCCACATAGCATAATTGCCTAGGCAGTTTTTCAATATTTGTGGCAGACAAGAAAAAACACAATTGTTAGAACACATATTGTTTTGTTTTCTTATTGATATTTTAACAAAAACTTCAACCAGATGGGTGAACAAGTAAGCGAAAGTAAGAAGACCCAATAAGAAATACCAATGTGTGTTCTAAATTTGTGTTTTTGTTTTCCAAAAATATTGAAAAATGACTCAGGCAATTATGCTGGGTAACTGACGATTTACATTTATAGGACTGAAGACACAATGGAATATATTATATTGCGGAGCATAAAAATGAATACGTGAAACCTGGTATTAAAAGTTGCAACTGATGGCATTCAGAAAAAGGGCATGCTTTTAAGAAATGGGGTCACACATTTCTTGTCTTTGTTCAATGAATGTTGAATATAAAAGTTTTGGGGCTGTTTTTTACACTTGAATAGATTTTATGAGCACAGTGAGCCTCAGTTTGAATTCTCCCTTTAAACGACATTTAATGACAATATCATATGCCAACTTGTAGTTATTTTTTTTCCTTCATGCAATTTTGTTCAGTGGCACGGTGGACGACTGGTTAGCACATCCACCTCACAGTGCAGAGGTCATGGGTTCGAATCTGGGTTTCGGCCTTCCTGTTCGGAGTTTGCATGTTCTCCCTGTGCCTGCGTGGGTCTTCGACAGGGACTCCGGTTTCCTCCCACATTCCAAAAACAGGCATGCTAGGTTGATTGAACACTCTAAATTGTCTATAGATGTGACTGTGAGTGTGAATGGTTATTCGTCTATGTGTGCCCTGCAAGTGTCTGGCGACCAATTCAGGGTGTACCCCACCTATCACCCAAGACAGCCGCGATTGGCTACAGCATGCCCCCGACCCTAGCGAGGATAAGCGATTCAGAAACTGGATGGATGGAAGGCTAGATAATTAGGTTCTTTTTTATCCTGAAAAAAAGAAATCCAAATAAAATGCCAGAATATGTATTCACATGGTGTTAGAATATAATGTTTATCGTAACGTTATGAGCTCTGTCCTTTAGATTGTGAAGCCATAATAGGAGGCAGCAGCCCGAGAGAAAGAAGAAAAGAAATGTATTGCATACAGAAGGCTCGCCAACCTTTGGCACTAAAAGTTAAACTATAATTACTAGAGATTAAATGAACAATATTTTAAGGCAAGCATGTGCAAGATGTTGTTAAAATCAGGTAACTACTTCCCATTTCCTCTACCTGCTGGTATCTAATCTCAAACATATGGACATAATAACTGCCAAGGACTGCGGGGAAAACTTTCTGAATATGTAAATAATTTAGTTCAGCAATTAATTGTTGTACACAATACCCACCCAGCTGTGCACCTCACTTGTCCTAATCTTAGAAAAAAAAACAAAAAACGAAACAATTCAGATTATGAATATAAACTTTAAGTAAAATCAGAGTAATGGTTCACAAGTTTGAGGAAGAAACAAAAAAGAGGAGGGGTCACTGATAGTGTAGTGGTACACACAGCTAAGTTGTGTGCAGGCAGCGTGAGATCGATTCCCGCTCAGTGACGGTGTCTGTGTGTGCCCTGCGACTGGCTGGCGACCAGTCTGGGTTGTAATCTGCCTTCGCCCGTTGACGGCTGGGATAGGCTCCAGCACCTCCCCGCGACCCTGTATAGGATAAGCGGTTTGGAAGATGACATGACATGACAAAAAAGGGGCCGTGTAAAATAATTTTGGTCAGGATTGTGTGTCCTCATATACCCTCATAATGTGCTCTGATAGAAAACACGAATCCCCACATAGTAAATAAAGGCTTGCAAAAGCCACACATAAAATAAACAGGATTAAAAATAAATCTGTTTACAGAGTCACAACCATGAGCCGATTTTGGTATTCATTTGCATCGTCACTTTTTTCTGGGACATTCTTCAGTGTGCAGGTCTGTCCAAATCTCATCCACACTTACCAGTAACATCATTAAGTACATTTGTGAAAACAACACTAACAGTCGCAACACACAGAGTTAGGCGAGAATATACTGTTATGACTAGTTGTTACGTGATGTATCAGTTGCTATGCAGTTGCTATGGTACTTTTATGCTTTGTCCTTTATGGTGTCATATAGGGCCTGAAGACTTAGTTTAAAAGCTTGAGTTACTCAGTGACACGTTGTCAGTACGTCAAACCTTGTTTGAGCGAGGATGCAAACTCTCGTCCATTCCTGATCTCTGTTGTTACTTTGTATTTTCGTTGATAAAGACTTTTTACTCTTCAACGTCTGTGTTATGTCTGCGTATGGGTTCAAATCCTGATCCTCATGTGACATATACATCCATCCATTATCCATACCGCTTCTCCTCACAAGGGTCGCGGGGCATGCTGGAGCCCATCCCAGCTGTCTTCGGGCAGTAGGCGGGGGACACCCCGAATTGGTTGCCAGCCAATCGCAGGGCACACAGAGACAAACATCCGCACTAACAATCACACCTAGGGGCAATTTAGAGAGTCCAATCAACTTACCATGCATGTTTTTGGAATGTGGGAGGAAACCGGAGTACCCGGAGAAAAACCCACGCAGGCATGGGGAGAACAACTCCACACAGGGAGGCCGGAGCCGGGATCGAACCCACGACCTCTGAACTGTGAGGCGGACGTGCTAACCAGTCGTCCACCGTGCCGCCGTGACATATACAGTGGATCGCAAAAGTCTACACACCCCAGTTCAAATGACAAGTTTTGCGATATAATAAGTGGGACCAAGCTAAATCATTACATAGCTTTTTCCACTAGTAGTGTGACCTTTAACCTGTACAACTCCATTTTGTTTAACTCTTGGAGAGGGAAAGTAAAAAATAACTAAAATAATGGGGTTGTAAAAGTATGCACACCCTCTTATACTATAACTGTGATTAACCAATCACATTTAAAGTCATAGAATGTGAGTCAGTACACACCTGCCAGCATTTAAAGTGCCTCCGATTAACCTCAAATGAAGTTTAGATGTTCTCACGGGCTTTTTCTGACAGTTTTTGTTTGCTTTCTCGCAGAGGCTTGAAGGTTTTGTGCCAACACTTATTGTTACTTCCAAATGTTTATAACTCGCTCCACCTTGACCTAAGTCCCAGTTCCAGCTTCAGAAAATCAACCTTAAAGCCTTATTCTGCCACCACCACTGTAGGCATCGTGTTCTTTTGGTGAATTATGGCCAAAAAGTTCAACCTTGATTTAATAGGACCATAAGAGGGAGAGGTTTTTGTGCAACCACATTATTTAATTATTATTTTATTTTTTTCAAGTGGAAAAAGTTTTAAATGATTTAATGATTTCTCTTGGTCTTTTTTTTTTTTAACAAAAACCGGTCATTAGAACTGAGGTTTGTAGACTTTATATATCTACACCAGTGTATATAAACGAAAACTAAAATAGAAGTCATTCATTGAGATGATAACGATAACTACATTAACTTGACAATCGCATCAATGATTAAAAGAAGAAACGAAAAAACACAGTCACGAAATCCAATCAGAAGAAGGAAGGATGGATGGATGGATGGATGGATGGATGGATGGATGGGTGCCTCGACCTCTAGCCACCACCGCTAGCCACAGCTGCTAGCCACCATCTTCAGGTCCAAGAGGTGGTAAGTTAGCGGCGGTCGACCCTCTGGGTCCAACCCTAGCTGCAAACACCACCCGGCCAGCAACAACACAAACTGAAGTCCGAGTTCTAAGATGCCGCCGCGAAAGGGAGAACAGAGGACCGATGAGGAGTTTGTCTGGCTGAGTCAGGTAAATGAACTGACGCAACAACAAACAGACAGGTTCGTAGCACTAATACATCAGCAACAGGAAAACGTCAAAGGTTTTCTGACAATTATTGTGGACTCGACAAACAACAGACCTGATGCACTTTCATGAGAGATACAGGAGGTACAGTAAATCAAGCTTACAATACACACAAAAAGAGGTAGATGATTTTAAACCGACAAGGTTAAGCAGGCGGAATACAACAAAGCCATACAAGCGGATGTCTTTAAAGTATGTGAAAGTCTGTTGGCTGTCACTGACAAAAAACTTGGAAGGACAGTCCAGGAGAAACAACTTAGTACTTGATGGAATTCTGGAGTCACCAAGAGAGTCGTGGACTGAGACCGAAGAAAAAGTGATACATGAAAATCTAAAAATGCAACAAGCAGTTGATATAGAAAGGGCTCACCGCACAGGAAAACCTGAAGGAGACAGCGAAGGTAGACCAAGACCAGTGGTGGTAAAACTCCAAAGATTCAAGGACATATCAGACACTCTACAGAAAGCCAAGAATCTTAAGGGAACAAGAATTTTCATAAATGAGGACTATAATGATGCTGTAAAAAGGAAAACAAACTGATGCTTGAACTGAGAGCTGCAAGAGAAAGAGGAGAAATTGCATACCTGCGACATAATAAGTTGATTACCTATCCCACACAAGCAAACCCAACTCCCTAGTGACAACTAATCCACAAAACGGAAAAAAAGTCATCAAAACATTCAATGTAATAAACCCACAGTACATGATGACAACAACCATACCACCCACAATAATGTATAAAAATGGAGAGAGACACCTAGACAACAATGTGTATGAGAGTATAATGATAAATGTGCCTATGTATTGCATGTATGTATGCATACGTATGCATAAATGTAAGTGCAGTTGCATTTAGGAGTAGGTTTATATATTGACATTTTTTCTTTTCTCCTCTTGGGACATGCTACATCAATGACTTATTATTGTATTAATATGAAAGGAAAACATGAAAGTCAAAATACACAAAGGACAAAATACACGGGTAAGGACTACATAAGTTCTGTACTTTTGAACATGTAACAGTGCTTAACTCGTTCTATCCCAATGACATGCATATGCCATTTCACAATGGGTCTGAAAAAGTCTGGTGCTGATTAATGATAAATGTTTTTTTTCTTTTGTTTTATTGTTTTTCTCTCAAATCCTTTTACTACTACCAATGTTTTTTTTCTTCTGTTATCTGTTTTTATATGTTATCTGTTTATATGTTCAGTAAATAAAACGGACGGACGGACAGAAAGACAAACAGACAGATGGATAATAAAGAGTTACTTATCGATCGATTGATAGCAGATGTTGCTGGAAGAGGTTTGTGCCATAACCCCATAAAGTGAACCATAGCATGCCATGAACTGCACAACACATGACTTCTTTAGTAGAGCCAAAATAATTCCGCACCACTGACATGCTCTTCCTCTTTAAAACTTAAGTCTAAGTGGTGTCCATATCTGACAAGTCCATCAAGCCCGAGGCCACTGCATAACACATAAAGTGCAGCATGAGAAGCTGATGACACCGGATACTATTTTCTCATCATATCGCAATCTTATCAGAAATGCCATAAATATCTCTGACGATATAGCAAAATACAGGTCACTGCTTTGGAAACAATGTTGGGTCAGTTTCAACTTGCTGTCTGCAGAAGACCAACGCGACAAGCATTAAGGGACGTTGAGCTACATCCATTCACATTCTTTCACTATGGCCAAACTCCTCCATGCACCATTACTCTGCTATTGAAACAGGAGTGTAGAACATTCAGAAGAATTTTCTCCATACCACTAAAAAAATAATCAGAAAGGGTTTACAGTTCGTCAATCATTTCTTCCATAGTCAACATAGTCAAATTCTGTATTGTCAAAAGCCCATCCCTCGGCCAGACCGCGACTTGATTTCTTTCAAATTGATTTTCAAACAGACTGACAACGAAGAATATATGTTTTGAAAGAGAAAGGGGGAAAACATGGTGGATGTTCAAGACTTGAAAGAACAAACGAGCACACACTTTAGAGATTTGTCAGGGAAGCACCCTTATGCTCCTAGCCCGGGGCGTCACATTAGGCAGCTTATGATGTATAGGTAAAAGCAAACGCCAGCAACAAGTCGTTATTCTTCTAGTACGACAGTCCAGATGAACCCGGCTGTGATAGAACCATGGCTTCAGGTCATTTGCAGTGACACGTTTTCCTTTGGCAGGGTTAAGGTAAGTGCATACTGAAAAATTATAGGTCCCAAATTCAGAGCGTGAGGCAGCATGCTTTAGTACACGAAAGGCTATCCTATGAGAAATGGCTGATGGATGATTCACATACTTCAGCACTGAAACAATGTATTTATGAGCAAGTGGGTAATACCCTCCTGTAGCAATTAAGACTAGGCCAAGTTATTGAGAAAAATGGGGGGGGAATGAAAGAAAAGAAACGTGAAATGAATGTTTAAAAAAAACAAAAATAACTTACTGACTTACAACATTGAAACTACTCATGTTGTGTCAACATGTGACAAAGCCATCAGACACATTAAGTTAGTGGGTCTCTCTATAACAGGGGTGTCCAGCTCCGGTCCTCAAGCGCCACTTTCCTGCCTGTTTTCCAACTATCCTTGCTGCAACGCACCTGATGATCGTTATCAAGCTTCTTCAGAGCGTGCTAACGATCATCAGGTGCGTTGCAGCTAGGAGAGCTGGAAAACAGGCAGGACACCGGCCCTTGGGGACCGAGTTTGGACACCCCTGCTCTATAACAACGAATGATAAAACAGAAAAAAAGACTACGAATATGAAGCTTGAGGTTGAGTGGCACTCATTGAATAGCAGATCCAATGTAAAAACTGGCAGCATGGTCTTTGATGGGATTTGGTGTTGTGAAAATAAACCTAAATAGTTTTTTTTTTCTTTTCTATTATGATATCGGCGTTACTACGTCCTGTGTGAGTGCAGTGAGATTTAATCATCATGGCAGCTGATACCAGGAGCTGCTGCTGAAAGGTGCATGTCTCCCTCTCCAAAGGTCTCCTAATCTGTCGTGTACATTATGACCCCAACCTTCTCACGGCTCTTTTGTTTTTTCTTCCTCTTAGCAATAATGTCAGCCATCTCTCTGCAAGTGCTGCCACTACTGAGCCTGTTAACCAAGTCAAGACTTCCAAAACTCTGTATGTGTGTAGACAGAGAAAAGTTAGATTACTGGCTTACAGTATGTCATTTGATTGTGTGATATGATCAAATGAATTTACACTTGATTTAACAATAAAGCATGAGTAATGACATCATCGAAAAATGCAGCGATCATAATGCATGAGCAGATCTGCTGATGCTGCTTTTTCAGCATTTTGATTGGCCAAAAATGTGCTTGAGAGCCGACAAATGTTACAACCGTGAGGAGCTTTGCCCCGATATGGAGTCGGCCGGCATCCCGGCGGTGAGGAATGCATCCTGGTGGGAGGAGAGCTGGTGCTAAAATGAAGTGAAGCGAGAGAGGTGATGAAATTCCAATCATTGCTTCCACTGATTAGTATGGGGAACGTGAGGTTACTGGCCAACGAATGAAGAAGAAAGAAAGCTGCAAGTGTTTGTTTACATTCCAACTTCAGATGTTGCAGCCTATGCGATTGACATCATGCATGGTGTGACTGTGAGATGGTTATTATAGTTGATCAAAAGTAACAAAGTAAGAAAAAGTAAAATTGAAAACAACATTTTCATTAACGGAACAAAATGCTTTTTTTTTAAAATGAAAACTAATTGAAACTACAGCATAGCTTTGTAAAACTAACATAAACTAACTGTAATTGTAGCGAGTTTTCATCTTTGTGAATTCAAATCATACCTGAGCTTTCAGGGCTCATTTTCAACATATTTAATTTGGGTATTGCTGTATGTCCGTAAAGAAGAAGGTAGGTTAAACATTCATTTGTGAACTGTTGTTTACTTCATTACACAATTAGTGATTTTTTTTTGTCACTCTTGCACTCAACAAATGCTCTGTATATGAAAAAAAGATTAAAACTAAGTATTACTGAAACTAATAAAAACAAAACTAAAACTAATAAAAACTACCAACCGACACTAAAAACTAACCAAAACTAACTGAATTTAAACAACAAAAGTCAAAATGAAATCAAAACTAACAATAATGATATATTATGTTAAATCTTACGTACAGCACTTTGTTACGGCTGCAGTTGCTTCTTTTTAAGTGCTCGATAAATAAAGTTGATTTGAACTGAGTATTAAATATAATAGTGTGACTGACTTACTTAATCACATGGGAGGAAATTGAAGAGGTGCAAGGAAAAGATATTTGAGACAGTCAGAGCCATCGGGACATAATAAGACTGTGTTCTATTCCTGGGGCCTTTTAAAAAATAAAAAGAGTTTTCAAGAATCATCCGTTCAAAAAAGAGCAGCCATAACTCCTAACTCTGTTGCCCAATGGAAACATGTGAGGGATGTCCAAATTGCAAGAAAGTCATCGGGAGGAAAAACTAAGATGAGAATGTTGCTTTGGAAAACCTTTCGTGTAATCTGAGATCCCAAAGTGGATGGTCATCTGGAAACTCTGTTTACCTTTTCTCTGCGTTTATGTGTCTCTTAGAATTTGATTGCCTGCGTGTGTGCCTGTTATCCTTAACAATTATGTTATTTGTAAATTGTGGAACAATTTTGTTTGAAATTGTATTCATCATCTTCAGTGAATATCTTTGTGGATTTTATTTTTCGTGTGACCCAGTCTTGCTCTGTCACATGCACAGCATGAGAGCCTGGTATGTGTGATGTGAAAGCTAAATGTCTTCTGTTTCAGAAAATAAACACAGCGGGGTTGTCCCAGGATAACACACACTTGCAGGCAGACCGACTCATAATATTTCCTCCTTCTGATGACAGCTGGGAGAGTTTTCCATAGTGATAACAGGAATGTTTTCACACCCTTTGGACACATACAGTATTCCCATTGTGCTAGCTTTCATTCTGATAATCTGTTTAGGGTTTGAGGAGTACACACAGTAGTTGAGTCTAGATAAAACAAGCCCACCTGCTGAGTCTCTTTCTGTCTCTGAAGCTGTTTCCATGAAGCGGTACGGTTCAGTTTAGTCCAATATGTTAAACTTTTTCTTTTTTTTTTTTTTTTGGGGTGCCATTAAATATTGGGGAAGGTACCATGATAACGGATTCATACCATACAAACTTCATTAGCTCCCATCCACTACAGTACAGCCAAAACGGTGGCGCAAGATGGATACTGTAAATCAAATCTCATTCGAAAAAAATTCGGCAAAAAGACTCACGTGTTATCAACTTGGGGGCGACAAGTGGATCCGTCCTGGCCTCTGGCTTAGTGGATGGTTTGCTCTTCTGTCACTCCCTCGGTCCGCCTCCTGCTATTCCCTTTGAACTTTACACCTTGTTGCAGTTGACCGGCTCCCCCCTGGATGGGTGCATATCCCACTCGGATGGGTGATGCTGAAACGGCCCATCTCCATCATCCGGACACCACTGATGACTAAAATACCCAACATGTGCTGGCTTTGATTCACTGGCATGGGGCCCGAGACGCATCTTTGGGATATACTGTAGTTTCTTAGTGTGGGGCCACTCTCTAATTGCCACACACAACCCATGTGATTATGTTAACTTCCTGGACTGTCCTCTCATTTGCACTTGACAGGGGTTTTGGCACTGCATAGCCACTCCCACCACACACCAGTGGTACAGCTCGCTACTCTTGTCCCATCCCGTCCCATCCGATCCTATTTCCAGTGGGAGAACTACACTGTGATGCAGCATGTCAGAATGCTTACGATGGTCGAATGGCATAGGCAGTTTCACAGGGTGGCAAGGGTGGCAACCTTTACCAAAGGTTTGGCCACCCCACTTGTTACCAAATGTTGGCAATGAATCTATCAATATGAAATTCAACATTTTATTATAAATCGTCCTTATATTGTACATACATAGTCTGTGTTTAAAGAGTCTTTAGAATTGACTCCACTCCCACGAGCATTTGTTTACACAGCCATTCTGGCAGAACAGTAGCAGCAGCAGGGGGACTATTTACAAAAGAGAGCAGTGATAAAATTAGCGGTGATCAGTCAACATTCTGTCCAAGTGAAATCACATCTCATTTTAATGAAAAAGACCTAAAGAGATACACGTGCAAGATCTGATATTACATATCACTATGAAGAGCCAGGAGTGCTTTTTTACAATATCACAACGTCAGATGGGGAGAAGTACAATAGTGATTCCTTGCAATCATACAAAGGCTATAGGTAAAAAGGTTATTGGTTTAGTTTACGGGCTGTGTGTACTTAGACTTGCATGGCTTAATCTTCGAGACAAGCATTTTATGCTTGATCAAAGCGAGGGCTGGGCTGGCTGACGGGCGGGGAGCAGCGCGGCCCAAATTGCGGCGGGCTGGGCACCTGAAAGGTCCACCGCAGGGCTATGTGGCAGGGCAGCCGGGTGGCAAAGCAGGCGTCGCTGGTGCGCTCGCTCGGGTTAGTGTTAGCCCTTCCAACTGAACAGATGTGCCTTCTTTAGGCAGCTTGTTTCCGGACCACAAAAGGTCAACAGAGGGGTAGGTGAAGGTGTACCATCTCCACGTGGTCTCCAGTGAAGAAAAGGGGGGACAGATTGTCACCATGCCTCGTGAAGTCAAGGTTGGTCTCCTATGCTTTTGTGGTGTCTAGTGCCAATTTGTTTTGGAGCACCACTCAGACAGTTGCAGAATATCAGCATTGGAGGCAGAATGTCCTTTCCATATAATGTTGTTATGCTGTCATTGTTTTGTTATTTTTGCTGTCTTCTTTCGTTTCTGTCTGACTATTCAATCTTGAACCTTGTTCTGTTCAATAAATAACCATTTCCATATCCTGTAAATAACAACAGCGGGAGAATATCAAAGTCCCCTGTTGCACGGCAAGACTGTTGCGACATAAAAAGGCATAGAGAGCCACCCTACTGCATGACCAAATACCTGAACAGGACAGGTTCAATAAAAGCAAAGGATTGAGCAAGATAGTTTGTTAACTGTTCGACAATGGATTCTCACTTCCAAGTAAAAATTACAATTAAATATGATGGAACACAAATCGTCTGTTCTCAAAGAATGCTTGACTTCTTGCAATAACCAACCATAAGTCACAAATAAAGAAAGCAATGCTTGCTCTTCCTGTTTGTATCACATTCCTCTCTTTTGTCGAATCCATTCTAAATCCCGTGGGTGTTTGTCTACTGTGCCGATCATCTGTCAGGATATTCACATCAGAAGCTACCGATACAGCTGTCATACAGCGATGACCAAACAAGCCAGATCAGGATTAATTGGATGAAATTATACCCATCTACACGTTTCGATCGTTGTAGTAGGGGTGGCCATTGATAAATGCTCCGTTACCGATTCAGTCAGAAGCACAAATACACAAATAGGGGTAAAGTTTGACCGTTTTTCAATATTTAACACTGCCATGTAAACATATGTGCAATGTCTTTTTTGCAATAAAACATAAGAAAATAAAAATTGGTAGAGAAAGTATTTGTTGGTGTGTTCCGATAACGGCTTTATGCGGCACCAATCATCCATGAGTGAGACGATAATTGCCGACCGATCTACTTTGATCCTGAAACCGATCACACAGATTAGCTGTATATGTTTTATTTTAATTTTTATTATAATTAAGTTTATTTTAGAGCTGCAACTAATGGTTATACTGTTCAACTGCAAATAATCAAAAGAAAGCTTTAATCAGACAATCCCTAAATAAATGTTTGGCATTGATTTAAAAAAAAAAACATTTACTTTTTTTTCAAGCACAAGAGGTATTGGTATTATTATTATTATTATTATTATTATTATTATTATTATTATTATTATTATTATTATTATTATCATTGTTGTTTTGTTGTCATTGTATTGTTATTATTGTGAAAACCTGATGTGCTAGAGAAAAAAAAACTGGTCAGGTTTGCAATCATCAGAAAAAAACTTTACTATCAAAGTTTACTTGCATCGCTGATTAAATATTTTTACTGACCAGTGATTGATGAATCAGATTTAAAAAAAAAATAATAATAATCAAATTTCCGTCTCTTTTTAATTAAAAAACAGGACATTATTTCAAATTAACACAAAATGCTCAAACATAAATTGTAATTCCGTTAATAGTTTGGACAATAACATGTCAGAACAAAAACTGCAAATATGGTCATTCTTTTCCTAAGTAAAAGCAGATGTTTGCAAATGCCTTATTAGGATTAACACAAAGATAACCAGTATGCTGTCATGGAGGTCTACAGAAATAAGAAAATATTTACTGTTGAGAGGCATGTAAGGTTCTTTGTAATAAAGAGGAGCAAGGTCAAAGATCGTCATTTAGTCCGATGAATTCATTATTTTGGGGTTATTTGTCTAGTCGTCCGACTGTCACGTTCATTCGGGTGTATGTTGCCCAGTGTGTGCTGTGTTAGCTGCTGTTTGACGGTTGCGGCTCCATCTCCCTTCTTTTTTATTCTCTGCAATAAGCCTCGAAAACACACCATGTTCCGCCAAGTGTCCGTTCTTCAAATGTTGTATTAAATTGGTTCTTTTGAAGTTTTCGAACATGATCTCCCCGCACGGTATCTTTTCGTGACCTGTATTGTGGGATGATAACTTACCATCACTCTCAATTCACATAAAAGTTCCACACGGCCGCCATGTTTGTTTGGGTAACTGCTTCGGGGAGAAGGGGAGAGGGGACGGCACACTGCACACAGGCTGGTCCCGAGTTGGCTGCAGGCAGCGGGCGATTGTTTTTTGTGATGGACAATGATCGACATCAGAGATACTTTTCCACGGAAATCGGCCAATCAATCGGAGCACCACTAATTACTTACTCGTGTATGTGGGGTACAAGGGCAAATTGTAGTATACTTTTTTTAAATACACAATAATGTATTTGTGCAAATGCAGTACAAACGTAAAAAACATGATGACAGCTCTGTATCGAAAAAGTAAAGGGCATGTAAATTCAATATTATAACAATAATATAACTGCTGTTTTTCCTGTACAGTCGATGGTGACGGATATGAATGCTGCAGAGACACCCGTATCTTCTGTGCACAGACAATGCTTGGTGGCAATTTGCAGGCAAATTTACAGTGGAATCCAAAATGACCCTGAACGTCAGATTTTAAAGTTGAAGCACTTGCTTCAAGCTGCTGCTTGCTTTTGACTCCATGTTGTTATTGATTGAGCCAGCTTCACCTCCGTCCATACAACGAGAATCCAATGCGAATGCAAAGCGTTCCTCACTGGCCAGAAAGTGAATCGATTCAAAGCATTTGCTAAATTCATATCGAATCGTGGGGAGAAGTATTGCAATGCATCGATGAATCCATATTACCCACCCTGACTTTACAGTCTTGTAAAACGACAGCAAGCCACACTGTATGGCGTCTAATGGATAGCTGAAAGTACACCAACTGTTTCTTTAACTCTGGGCAAATGTCCACTACAACACATGAGCACATACAGAGTGCTTTATAGTCTACATACTGTATATAGTATACCAAAGGCGGAGTCACATAGTAATAAGCACGAACTGTGGCAGCAACGCACTTGAGAGTTGTGACACTCAACACAGCGGTGGCCATTGATAATCCTTGAAATAACACACACTGGCCACTGTGGGATTTTCCTATCAGGTCATGGCTCTTACGTTCCACATAACCATTGGTAATACACTGACACCATTGAAAACCACAGACGCATGATACCGCTATATGTACATTCAGCAGTTAGGTGAGATTTCGCAACTTTTTCTTTCCTTTCTGTCTCGAAGTATCATGTGGTCTTATTCTACATTATCGGGGTTAGTGCACACAGCACATAAAGATGCAACAACTCGCTCATCACACACCAAATGAGATAACAGTGCTGATATTTCACGCAGAAGCTGTTTGGATTGAATCCAATGGTGACAGATGGTTAGTGATAAAATAAAGGAGTTTTGCTAACCAGGGGCAAAACAGAAAGACTTGAATACCAAACTAGAACCCCTGGGGTGCAGACAGATGCTGAAGTGTTGCACAGCCTCTGTCCCGGCAGGTTTACAAAAGGAGGGAGTTGGTGTAAAACACATGCATATGATAGTATGAATTTTTCCTTTCCTAAGGGGGACACAGGAACCATGACTGCACTTTTCAGACGTGCAGATGTGTGTTTGTGCTTGTTGCTCAGCTGTGTAGTCAAAGTGCACTGCACTCACCACCAAGCAGGCTGTGCTGACATTGCGTTGACAGTAGACAACCTGTGATGACCCCAAATCCATTCCTTGTTGTGTCGCAAGTCTGTGCAAGAGAGCAGAGGGATGTTTCACTTTTTCTTTAGTCTCTATAAAGCTGTGTGCGTATGATGTTCTTATTTGGAAAATCAACAGTTATACTGAGCTAACTAGAATGTTAAAGACTGTATTTACAATACAATTTTAGAGGTTGTCAAGCTTGAATCTGTAACAAGTGTGTGTGTTTCTGTCATAGTTAATACAAGTATTGTAATTAAAAATGAAGTAATGCTATCATGAATGTTCTAAATAGTAAAGCCCATAATTATTCCTTAAAGGACAAATTGTAGTTATGTACAAATTCCTCTATCCTGTTGAAAATGGTTAAAAAGTCGGCTCACTAAAATGTTTTTTGTAAGATTTGGAATATTATTATTGATAATATATAACAGGATATAATATATATACAGGAATAATATTATTTGTTATTATTAATAACTAATGACATCCATTTACAGATAATTACCAGTTGCAAGACATTATTTATATCAATCTTTCCAAGGGTTTACATTTTGAAAAGATCACGTCAACAACATTCAGAGAAAATTATCTCCCATCACTGGTGAGCTATTTTTAGAACAGGCCCGGGGGCTACTCATGTGGTCCTTGCGGGCTACCTGGTGCTTCTGTGCACCTCTGTGACCCCTGAATCAGAAGATAAGATCTTGTTTGTTTGAAGCAACCAATTTTTTACACAGTATATGAGGAAAGGTATATTCGGAAATGTGACTGATTTTTGCCCAGGTGTGTCCTATCACAACAACAAATAGTACCTACTCCAAGTTTCAGATTTGGGTTTAGCCTGCGGAACATATTTACAGTCTGCAGTGTAACCAACATGAAAAACAGAGTGTTTGTCTGTAGGTATAGAAAAAGCCACCGTGGAGCTGAGAGGAAAGAAGGAAATCAATCAGAGCCATTGCTCAAACATTAGCCATAGCCAATAGAGCCGTTTGGAATGTCTTGAAGATGAAAGAAACCACTGGCGTACTAAGTGGCAGACGTTGAATGTATCACAGTTTACACTTTGCAGATGCGTTCATGCAAACAAGTACAGACACTACACCAGAAGAGCAAAGCACTCATTAGCACGCATTAGGAAGGCCAGGCTGGAATTTGCAGAAAGTCCAGCAATGAGCTTGAGCAAATCAGGGACATTTTATGGACTGATGAAGCATTCATCTTTCTAATCTTATGGAAAGGAAACCTTTTACTCCCAAACATTTCAGCTCATCTGTGATCAATGGTGGAGGCAACCACCTCGGACACACTTACGACAGCCAATGTGACTGTGTTCACAATTAACCGAGTGACGTTCAAACTTGGCTTCTGGACATACTCCCCTGAGAACACCCAATTTTGGAAGCTAAGCAGCATCTGGCCCGATTGATACTTGGATGGGAGACCACCTACGGCTATGTACACTTCTGTGATTGGCTGATGACCAGTTCAGGGTGCACCCTTGCCTCTCTTGTAAATCAGCTGGGATAGCCTCCAGCACATCTGCGATGCGACCCTACTGAGGATAAGTGGTACGGAGACTGGATGGCCATTCAAACTCAGGTTAAATGGGAGTCAGCACACAACTGCTACCATTTAAAGTGCCTCTCATCAACCACGTCACTTTGCTGCTTCAATTTTTGCTGTCAGCCTCTTGGTAGCCTCCCTGACCTGTTTTCTTCCCCCCGTCTCCATCAATTTTGGAGGGACATACAGTTCTTGTTAATGTCGCTGTTGTGCCATATTTTCTCCACTTGATGATGACTGACTGCACTGTGTTCCATGGCATATTTAATGCCTAGAAAACTCTTTTGTACCCTTATTTTGACTGAAACCTTTGAACAATGAGATCCCTCTGATGGAAGCTCCCCGCAGACCATGGCTTGTGCTGTAAAGTGTGACTAAAAATGTCAGGAAAAAAGTATTCTAGAATAGCTGAATTTTATTTGGGGTTAATTGGAGGCACTTTAAATTGTAGCAGGTGTGTTCTGACTCCAATTTAAGATGAGGTTTTTGAATGTGATCAGTCAATTATGAAAGCAGCCACATCCTCAGTTGTAAGAGGGTGTGCACACTTGTGCAACTAGATTATCCATCCATCAATCCATTTTCAATACCGTTTATCCTGTTCAAGGTCATGGGCTAAAGCACTCTATCCCAGCTCACTTCGGACGAAGGGGGGACTGTACTCTGCAATGGTCGCCAGTCAGTCACAGAGCTTAAATGGAAACAGCCAACCATTCGCACTCACAGACAACCGTTCACACTCACAATCACACCTGGGGACAATTTAGAGTGTTGAATTAACCTACCATGCATGTTTTTGGAATGGTGGAGGAAACCGGAGTACCCGGAGAAAACCCACGCAGGCACGGGGAGAACATGCAAACTCCAAAAATGTTTTCTGTTGAGTTGTACAGATTAAATGTCATGTTAATGGTGGAAAGAGTTTCAAAATGATTTATCTTGGGTCAATTTTTCATTCCACAGAAACATGGCATTTGAACTGTCGTGTGTAGACTTTGCATCCACTTTATATTTGGCCTGTCAAAAAAAACCTGAAACAAATGTAGGGCCTATCCAGCAACAGAGCAAGTGAAAGCTAATAAAATGTTGTCAGTCATGAGTATGGTTTGAGGGGTGATGCACTGGATAATGTAATGAAAGAAGTGACATCTGAGAGCTTTAGAAGGGGCCTCTGTGCGCTCCACAGAAGGCAAGCTAGCAAAAGATAACCTTATGATAACCATACCTGTCTTAGCGGGTGGGGTGGGGGAGGGGTTGTATATCAGCAAGAGGTGTGCCATTTTGAAATAGTTTCCTTGGTGTAAACAATATTATGAAAATTGTATCACAATAAACTGCTTGGCTGTGGACCGTGCAATTGACAGCTGTGAGTTGTCAATCTTTAAAATGGGTTGCGATAATTATTGTTTTTATTGCACTGCACTGATACATGCCTACATGAGAAGCCCATAACGCATGCAGCCATATGGTGATAAACTCATTGTTTGAATTAACTGATAGAATAGAAAGTGTGCAGGTGCAGCAAAATAGAAGAGTGACAATACTATACATTGAGATGCATGTCAGTGAATGTGGTTGATATTCTTGTACAGCATGTAGACAAAGCAAGACCACGCTCTTGTAATGTGACCACAATGAGCTCACTTATAGGAGATCATCCAATGCCTAATCACTCATACTGGAGAAGGCTGAGCACAATGACACAGTGCAGCAAAGATCTTCGAGTGGAATAAAATGCATGGTCTGAGGTGAAGTGACACATTTCATTAACGTCACAGTAAGCTGAACATGTCTGATGAAGTCATACATTTGAAAACCCATTTTGCCTTAATTTGAAAAAGGCTCACAATACATAAGTGATCAATCATGTCCCCTCTCAGCCAGCCCTGGGCCAAAAAGCGGACAATCACATCTACTAAAGCATGTGTTTACACTCAAACACACAAACACTCTTCAACACGGCCACAGCATGGCAAATGCATTCCTAATTCTGCTGCTGCGACACACTAATAGTACACATCTGCGAAGCAAGCACCATCAATCATAGAGGCCACCCGTTACAATGATATGCTACGAGCATGAAAGACCCAAATTCTGTTTGATGATGAGGAAAATAAAATAATCAGAGCTCAGAACAATCAGAGTACAAGAAGAAGAGAGACAGCAATATGCAGTATAGACAAATGTCAAATGATTACTAAAAGGAGAGGAGGAACCTCCATATTGCTTAACTTACTTTTTAAAATGAGTGATGAAAATGCTAATTTCTACAGTGAGGTTTTACCAAGTTTTTTTTTTTTTTTTTGAAGGCCAACATTTCCAGCAGATTTATAATTTTCCAGTCAAATTTAACAACTGCCTGCCAATCATGAAAAGCAACTGGCTGCTATTACTGAGTGATCTATTCAAGAAAAGAAATGTGACAGTACTTGTGTTGCTGTTGAAGCAAACGCTGTCTGGCACGGAGCAGTAACTCCTCCTGCTTTTCCAAAATAAATCCCTCTTCACTCACCTCTTACAAATAAGTGAACAAACCGTAGCTATAAAAGAACCCTTCAAATTAACAGCCTAAATGGCATCATTAGAGAATAACATTTGTTTTCAGTAAGGCTGTGCACAAATCGGTGATGACTCGAATGGAGCAGCGAATTGGCCGTTAAAAACGAATGCCGAATCAAAATTTTCGGGTTAGAGTCATAACGGGTCATATTGTCACGTGTATTGTCACATCAGAATGTTTGAGCGGCAAGACTCATGTCTCAGTATGTGTGAGGTATTTTAGCATTGCAGAATGAAGCAGGCCAAGTGGCATGCTAGCAACAAACTCTTTCATGAGAACAAAAAGCATTACTGTTTGCCCTAACGTCATCAAAACAATGGGAACCGGTGCATAGCATATAGTGTCATTTCTCTCTTCTCTCGCTCCCGCCCTCTCTTGCTAGCTTCACGGCTCCCCCGGACCAAAGGAAACCACAGATCTTGTGAAGGTTGCTATAGCATGTACAGTATGTGGGGAATGCATGTCAAGTGTGAAAGCGTGCTGTGTTCAAGTAAGCATTAAATTCAACTATTCAGCAGTCTGTGAATAAGGCACAGCTAGGCAGTGTATCAACGCCTTTGTTTACTGGATATTAGCCTCTCACACCGTCGTAGCCAGGGAGTCTGCAAATTTGGAGGTGAAAATACCCAGGTTAGCTTAATGCTAGTTAGCACCCGGTACAACTCAAGGACATGGATCTAGGTCCAAAAGAACAGTGTGGGTTCTGACGTTGGCCAGTGTGTTCCTGGAGGTTAAAGTATCTTATTCTAAACTAAAAAGGAACCTTTCCATAAATTGACACGGTTGCAGTAGCGCGTCAGTGCACACTCCGATATGTTTTAAAAAAAGTGAGTATGAGGCTTGATAAAGCGTCTCGGACATCACCAATATGATCAAATTAGATTTGTCATTTTTTGGGACTGCTGTATAATTTCGGCAAAAGTAAAATTAGCAACCCATTGGAGTTGATTTGGGACTGGTTGGTTAAACGATAAACGAATAGCAAACACAGATTTTGGGTATGATTCCGAGCTGAAATTTTCAGTAATGTAAAAATACAGTAATAGGAGGAGTGTAACAAAATTAAAATAAGCACATTAAAAGTCACATTTTATTAAGTCTAATATGTTGGTTATTGGCGGCACGGTGATCGACTGGTTAGCACGTCCGCCTCACAGTTCAGAGGTCGTGGGTTCGATCCCGGCTCCGGCCTCCCTGTGTGGAGTTTGCATGTTCTCCCCGTGCCTGCGTGGGTTTTCTCCGGGTACTCCGGTTTCCTCCCACATTCCAAAAACATGCATGGTAAGTTGATTGGATACTCTAAATTGCCCCTAGGTGTGATTGTGAGTGCGGATGTTTGTCTCTGTGTGCCCTGCGATTGGCTGGCAACCAATTCAGGGTGTCCCCCGCCTACTGCCCAAAGACAGCTGGGATAGGCTCCAGCACGCCCCGCGACCCTTGTGAGGATAAGCGGTACAGATAATGGATGGATGGATGTTGGTTATTAATGTTGAGTAAAGTGTTTGTGTTTCCACAATGAGTGTGTGTATGTGTGTGGTAAACACCTCCCTCAGCACCGTTGTATTCTCAGCGCATATACACACACAGAAACATGTTGGGGGGTAGGATGGGTTATGTGTCTACTGCATCCTGAGTGGATCCACACATATTCCACACACTAACTGACAAGTAATTGACTGTCTTTGAGGGGGCTCACTTCGTTGTACAGACTCGAGGCTGTCACTTGAGTACAACCACAAGCCCCTGGTCGTTATCGTAACGCAAAGCCTTCCTCGTGTCGTCATACTCTGCTTTAGATGCAGACTCTGCTCATTTGCAGACAAAACAAGATGATTTCAATTGGGCTGCAAAATGGAAGATTTGAATTTGCATAATGTATCGGATTTAAACTATACTCCACAACTCCACATCATTTATCACTGCATAATTTGATGGGTCATCCTTTAGTGCAAATTATTGTCTGATATTTGTGTAATGAAACAGCCATACGCCGGCATATGCCAGCTAACATATCGTCTGTGTCTGTGTGTGAAGAAACCTCGATGTCCTAATGAGGGAAAGAAACGGAGGCTTGCAGTACAGCAGGGAGGAGAAGCTTGTCAGGTCCTTTCACAGCCTGCACATCCATCACTATAACTGCTGGCAGGAACGACCTCCTCAAAGCAATCGCTCTTGGGACCTCCGATGCACTTGTCCATTGACCAATGTATGACCAAAGACCACCTCTCATCATGACATCCTAAAAAGAAGTGGCTACCGGTCTTCATTTGTTCTTATATGTCCTTATAATGACTCAGAGTATGATCTCAGTAGCAAAGCAAAGGCCATTCTTTGGGTCTTTGGCTAATGGGAATCAAATCATCATTTTCCACCAGCCTCACTTAAAATGTTTCCATTGTACACTTTCATGTGTATACAGCTTCTCAGCCTGAGTTGGGTGAAGTCCCAGAAGAAGAAGTTTTGCGTTCATTACCACAGGAAAAAATACATTGTACCACAAGTGTCATGCTTCTGCTGTTGATTCAAAGAGCTATTCCTGGAGCTTTGACTAGATTTATGGCAAATCTTCAATTTAAACGTCAATTTCTGCTCTTCAAACAAGAAATCTGCATTACATCAAGCTCTGGCACATCTACTGTATATAAAGTGACTGATCTCAGCACTGTTCTCTTCAAACTACTCATCGCTGCTATTGTTTTTCAAATGTGAACACAGGAGGAGTGCGGCGGTCGCTGGCAGTGTGAAATTTGAATGCCAAAAACCATGATCTTATTCTTCAACCATGGACCATAAAGATTCGCTGATGTTTTCGTTTCCGAAAGAAAAAGCGTCTTTTACCACACATTCCTCATCTTTGTCAGCTTATGGCCTTGATTATTAAAACATTTACTCTATGAAAAGTATGTAGTAGTATATTTTTACTTTTACACAAACGACCAATTAAATTAATATTGCTGCAATATTTCAGGTAACTTTATTCATTTTCAGTAGCGTCTTATTAATGATTATAAACATTCCTATCCTTCCTGTCCCATGGTTGTCTTATACAGTATCGTTATGCAATGACCACTCTACCTAGTGCCATGTTTTTTTCAGTGCCTTTTTTTTTGTTGTTGTAAGTTAAAACAGTGACATATTGAAGTTGTTTTGGAGTGTGGAGCTAGATGAGAAAATGGTCGACTCAAATTTGACTCATAGAAATAGTCAATTTGTGTATAAAAAATGAAGCAGAAAGGAACCGGTCACTCTCATTTTTGTTTAAACATACGTCTACACTTTTTGTGTCAAACACATTTTAATGCTATTGTAGTTTTTTCCAACTGAGTTTTTCATGAGCTGGAAAGGCCAACACTGGGTAAAAAAAAAAAATGATGCAAAAAAGGATCATATGTCTGGTTTCTTCATGGCACACTTCAGAAAATATCATTGGAGAACTGGACAGGATTCCAATTGTGTTGCTCTCATAAAATATGAAGACTGAGAGTCACTGCAAAATGAGTCAGCTATATCATTAAATGTTTGGCATTGTGCAGTTCATCGCATTCGAAAAGATGACAAAGTGAAGTAAAGAAAGTAAGAAGCCTCTGCTCCCAAGAGTTTCCTCTTTAGCATCTACTTTCTGGTTTAAGTATAGAGATTCGATGGGTCGGTACTACGGTCTACCGATTCCCGTGAAATCAAATGGTAACATGTATCAATCCCAGAACTGAGCATTTTACTACAAATTGAGCGTCCATTATTCGTCATCCGTCTGCAGCGTGGGCACCCTTCCATCGTCCGTCATTTTTTTTCCGGGGGGGTGGGAAAAATAGCACCCCGTCTATAGGCCCGTCCGCCTCTATTTTCAAACGGGTGTCCGTCGTCCGTGCGCTGTCGTCATTGCTGTTGCACTCATCCAATGGATTTCGGAGGCGCTTGTGTCCCTGGCCGGCGGTGTCCTCCCTCTCAGCCATCGGTGTGGGAAATCTTAACCAAATTTCATATATACCTGTTTGTAAAATAGCGACAGCTTGTGGCCAAAAAGGAAGCGGCCGGTACATACCGCATTGGGTATACATGTATACATTCAAGTAAGAGGTGCTAAGCCGTGTCTTTCATCTTTGTCCCCAATCATTCTCTATTATTTTTGTGCACTTCCACTTCCAAATGTCATCTTTTGGCGATGGTTCGGTCCAAGTTGGGTTTGAACGCATCATTACGCGGTGTGCCTTAGTGTTTGTGAAAAACAACTTTTAACGTTGTTCCTCCTGCCGTTCGTTGCGTAGAACTTTACTTTGAACTTTGTAATACTTAATTGTTTGTATTTGTTCTTTGTAAAATGTGATACAAAGTACCTTTATTTTTACTCCATCCTCTTTTGCTCATTCGTTTGAAACTCATTAAGTTGATTTATTTGTCAAAGTTTATATATAGAAAAAGAAATGTTAAATTTAAAAATGTTGACATTTTATTATAAAATAAATGAACATTTATTACCACAAACAAACACACAAAAACTGGTACCGTTGACTCGGGACTCCATGTTTGTACATTTATTAAGTGATTCATTCTTTTTTTAATGGCATAAAATGAATGCTAGTACTGCAGGAGAATGTTGTTGATGTAGCTTCCACAATTGTGGCAAAGCCTACTGATACCTGGGACGTGACTCAGGAACAGCATACATCAGTGTCAGAAACTTATGTGGCTTCCAGTCAGCGTTGATGTCGGTGGGGAAACAGGAAAAAAAAGAAAAGCCCTACACCCGCAGAGCAATTTCACCTCTCTTTGCCCCAAAAACTGAATGCAAGACACGTCAGTGGTCAAGAAAACTCTCTCAAGACACAGCAGTATCCATCCCAAACCTCCTTTTCCGTTTTCTTTCTTAGACTAAAGACTTAGATCTGAAAGTCTTCCAACTATAATCAGCGCAGTCATAAAAATTGCCAGTGCTTTAGCTTTCTTTGTGTGCCCGGAGTGATAAACTAGTTATTCTGCTAATAATTTACACAGGAACCACAACCTTGACAAGCTATTAAATTACGAATTCATAGCTTCACAAGGCTGTGGTTCCTGCTTGGAGTATTGCCCAAAACCTGAGGTGCTGCAACTTATTTATTAATTTATTCATTTGAGAAAGGCATAACCTTATGCAGAATGTTACTTCCTTGATTAAAAGTAATAGTGGTCTTTGAATTGCACACAAACAACCCAAACGAATTTCAATAATAATCCCATCACCTTTTTACTTGATGAGTGTGTCTGGGTGTGCGCGTGCGCGCGTGGTGTATCTGCGTGTGAACAGCCAGAGTCTGCCATTTGTCTCAAGTAACCACGAGAAGAGCACACGCAGATCCAGCAAGATACTTTCAAAACCAGTGAGTTATGGTTTTACCACACTGATGTCACTATTTAATAGCATAGTTTTTGCTGAATTCTCAACTTTCCCCATGCACTTGAATCATCTCATCAACCCAAAACGATGAGAGATCTTTGTTACTTCTTGTTACCCCTCCGCCCCACTTTTTTTTTTTTTTTACACAATCAGCAAACCATTTATCAAAAATGAATGTATTCTAGTTGTGGGCTAGGACTAAGACTATGTGTCGCACTTTAATATAAAGCATAGTGTATGGTCTCTATGGACGGTGTCTCTGTCATTTTGTTTTGTTTTGCTAGGGAAAAGCTGACCTCAGCCAGACTCTCAACCACCACACTCATCAAATTTGATTCAGGAAAAGGAACTTAACCAAATTGCAGCCAAGACATAAAATGATGCGCTAGAAGTAAATGAAAAGCAGAACGATATGGTCGCTGAAGTGAGTTGGGGTTCTCGCTGTTCTTTTTGGAGTTGTGTCTCCAGCTCTGACTCATTCTCCATTACATCCTAGGTCTGACATCAGACGGAGAGCTAAATAAAAAACTCCTAATCAAATAAGCCAATTATATAGAGAACATGCTGTCTCTTTGTCTCAGTTGTCTTCTGTTCATTAAACGTTTAACCGCATCTGTTGGAAATATGTGTGAGTATTGTGGTTGGTAAATGGTCGGAAAGTTGCCCTGCACTAACTCCACCAAGACTTTAAGCAAAAGCATCATGCTGCTCAAATATCTAAAGTATTCTTCCCTCTTTGAGTGTTGCTCAAAGTCAATTTGTCCTGGCTTTGACCTGAGCCCCTGCTGCCTGCTGTCTTTTTTGATCACCACTGCAGCAAACGTTACCACCCTTACAACCGCGTGTTTTCTAATTGCTGACATTTTCAATCTGACACTTCAGTCGATGTTTGGGAAGCACAGTTCCTCCTGGTTTTGCTTGCTGCTTACAATGCTCACTGGGGTGCCTATTAATTTCATGATGGCCTTATAAAAGTGCCTCATCCGTCACTGCTTGACAGCATGAGTCTCTCTATAGCCTCTCCTGCATCATGTGGAATAAATCAAAAAGATACAAAGAAAAAAATGCTTGTCACTTCACTTCCCAGCTCCCGTCAACCATGCACAGGAAAGCGCAACTCCGAAGCCTGTCACTCACGCAATTTTGAGCGTAGCGGGTGTGTGTGTGTGTGTGTGGGTTTGCGGGCGCGAGCGCTCTTCTGTGGAGCTGTTTTCAGAAAAAATACACCGAGCAATAAGGCAACAAATATCGGGAGTGATACGAGTACACAGTCAACATACTGTCTGTGCGTGTTGCTATTAGTTAACAGGACACGCCAGGTCAGGATTCCCTCTCTGAGGAGAAAAGACCAAATAATGACGGGCTACCTAATGTTATGTGTTGTGCCTACTATAGGACGCATACAGAGCCCAGTCTTAGTGTAATGAATGCCTTTAGGCCCTGTGGAACTATTCCTATCCTGCCTAATGAAATAAAGATGTCTCTCTGCAGTAACAGCGCTCTCTCCAAGTCGTGAATAATCTCTCTTTACGTTACTCATCCCAACCACAAGACTCCACTATTATATTCAAATGATGCATGCAATAAATGTCTGTGCATGGCTGTAAATTACTTCACGTGTACTGCTACGCTTGGCACGTTTACTTGGCGTGATAGTCTGCGAGTGTGTGCGTGGGTGTGTGTGCGTGGGGGTGGGTGGGGGTGTGTTTGCGTGTGTTTGAGTGTGTGTTCTGACTTGCATGCAGACAGTGTGCACGCATGTGTGTGTGCATGTATGATGCTGTCTCAGTAAGTTCCTGTTTGGAACAGAGAGCGGTCTTCACCGTGTGCCAAACTGGCACGCTCCTTGGGATAATGACAGACTATACTTTGGTTTGGATTGTTGATTAAGCATTATTGAGCAACACAAACATGCTACTGTTCAGTCATGAGGGTATAGCTTAAAGTGGGAGGCAACGAAAACATTGTTTTTCAAGAATATGTTCTATGCAAGCCCACCAGTTGAAACAGGGCATTCTGATAAATATTGCGTTTGTGGAATAAGTGTTAATCCACTCGTTTTTAGTCATTTCTGGGGGCGCCCATTTTGTCTCCTGTCGACTGAAAATGACATCACAACTGCTCACAAAGACCAATCACGGCTCAGATTCAGAAAACAGGTCAGCCGTGATTGGTCGTTGTGAGCAGTTGTGATGTCATTTTCAGTCGACAGAAGACAAAATGGCCGCTCCCAGAGATGGCTAAAAACAAGTGCATTTTGCTGCTTAACTTATATTCCACAAACGAGCAGTTAATCAGAATGCCGTGTTTCAACTAGTGGGCCTGCGGGGAACATATTCTTGAAAAAAAAATGTTTGGGTTGACTTCTGCTTTAAGTTCTTTGGGTTCAAAATGGCTAAGATTTGTTCTTTGTATGCAATATATGTTGACAGCAAATTGCATATATGACAACACAGACTGTGAATAACTGGAGTTAAGTTCATGTAATCATTGGGTTGGCGTGGGTTTTTTACTTATCAGCTAAAAAAGATTGATTGAACTGCTTGTATTTTTTCAACCCCTCAAAAATGAAAACAGGTTCCAACCAGAGATGGCGTCATTACCACTTACACTGTTTTGATTGCTTGTGACTTGACAAAAACGAAAAGACTTGAGATTTGATTTGTACTTTAAAGACTTGGAACTTGACTTGACTTGACTTGGAACCAGCACAAGTTTAGCCCAAAGCTTAGTCTAACTGTGTGCATGGGTGGGGTTTTCTTTCTTGCGCCATTGAAGCCTCACCGCGAAAATAGACAACAGACGATGAAATAGATGGAAAAAATGGGCTTCCAACTACGCTTCGTCCGACTATTCCTTTAAGTTTCCCGCCTATCATTTATCGACTACAAAATGGGCGTCCGTCATAGGCGGATAGACAGACCAGTCCGTCACCGGAGCTCGGCATCGTCTATCCCTCTATAACTTCTGGGCAGTATTTCCGGCTGACCCATGTGGTCCCAGTCCGTCCCTCATCGGCGACAGCCAATCCGCGTCGAGAACCTAATTTCCACGTCGCAATCAGGTGCCACACAATCAGACACACCGCTAAATGAAGAAAAATATCAAATAAAAACGAATAGGGACAAATAGAGGGATGGATGAAAACCCACTTCCATCCTTGTTTAGTCTATCCTTTTTCAAAAACTTCTCATCCTCTTGTCTTCATTGTTAAATACTGCCAGAGAATATAGTTGCGCAATGTTTTGTAGAAGATATATGAAGCAATTTAAAATCTAACCAAGAAATGTTGCTCAGGGACCATCCATCATTATTCTGTCAAGCAAGTGCTGATTCACAATATCTTTTGAAGAATATCGTCAAATTATCGTTGTCAGGTTTATGAAATTTTTTTTTAACCCATATCGCCCACCCCTAGTGCAGACTGTGTTGCAAACACCCCAAAGGACATATCTTTCGTGCAACCAATGATGTAGCTATACTTTATTTTAAGCTGATAAATTTCTGTTGGAAAGGGAAACATTTTTCCTCACATTCATGCGGAATGACTTCAACCATTTCCTGTTACACATTTTCTGAGCACGTATTGAGAAATGGTTGACACTGACAGACTGACAGAAGACCAGATGAATGTCAAGGTCAAGGAGGAAACACAAGACAGCAAATCCACTGTGTGACTACAATGAGCAAATGGTGAGAGAAAAGCTAGTTTGATCATGAAGTTATTCAATATTCAGTGTACATTATATCATTCACTTTACACAAACTGGATTGAATGAATTGCTATTGATAATGCAAATTCTAACAGTTCTTAAAACCGAGGGAGTTTTTAAGCAATCGGGCTCCTTTATCACAACCTCATTTGAGTGTTTATCTTTAGACTTCTGTGTAATTTCTTGTTTTATTTTGATATCGTTCCCTTGTGTGGACAGACACCATGACTGCATTTAAGAGTAGGCTTAAAACGTTCCTTTTTTATAAAGCTTATAATTAGGGCTGGCTCACACTTGCCTCAAATCATCCCTTCGTTTTACTGATAGGCATACACTTGTGATGCAGTGAACTCCTGAATGCTGAATGCACTCTTTAAATTCAGGAATGAGATGCACAAACATTATCCAAAAGTCTATGCAGTAAGCCCTAAAAAAATGGTGTGCATATTTTAGATACTTTTTTTTCCCCCCAAGACATTTAATAATTTTAATATGAAGCAACATTTGTACTAGGACTGCACACAACTTATTTAATGTACAAGAACAAAATGAATGCGTCCGGGTGGGTTCATCAATACAGTTATCAAAGACATTTTATTGCCTTTACTGTCAAATATCGAAAAAAAACATAAGCACCATTAAAGCAAAAAGTGAAGAACTATTTCTTGTGAAAGCAACACAGTCTTGACTACAACAAATACTTATGCAGGCACGTAGAAAGTAAACCGCCATGATGCCTCTGCTGCGGCAGTGCGACACATTCATAGCGGGAGTATGTGAGCTTAGCTGCCAGGCCGACAGGACAGCAGCATCATTATGAGTGGCCGGGATAAATAGCCCAGCCTAATGCAATACAGCACAGCGTGGCCAGAACTTGTCAAATGGGCCTCAGATAGCACGGTCCACAACGCCCAACATCTCAACAAGTACACAGGAAATCCAGATAAATACATAAATAAATATGAGTGTTGTCGTTGGCAGGCGGGCGTTGTTTGAGAATACCTCTGTTTATTTGGACTGCTACTTGAGGCTCACAGCCCTGCAGGACGCTCAGTGTCTATGTGGACCTTTCATTGGCCTACAGCAAACCTCTATAGAAATGAATGCAGGGTCTGATGACAAGGCAGGCAATTCAAATCGACCAAACTTGGTGTATTTATCATAAAATGTGAAATTCTCCATCAAGCTTCATTATTGTTAATAATAATCAGACTGGGTGAACTTGTCATACTTGTCAGTGTCAAACATTAACGTTCCGTGCTAAGCTGGCCAGTGCCTCCTTAGCATAATAGCTAGTGCTACATGTAGGGCTCATATTGTGTTATTGTGCTCACATTCAGAATGGGTCAAGAATTCTAGTTAATATGCCTCATGATGCAGCTGTTTTTCGTGAAACAGCGACTTCCTACACTTCAAAAAACAGCAAATATAGAATGTACTCAATGAATGTAAGGTAAGCAGCCAATTTAATTGTGTCATCTTCCACACCGCTTATCCTGTACATTGTCGCAGAGAGCTGCTGGAGCCTATCCCAGCTGACTACGGACGAAAGGCAGATCACACTCTGAACTGGTCGCCAGCCAGTCGCAGGGCACACAAAGACACCGTCACTGAGCGGGAACCGATCCCACGCTGCCTGCACACAACTCAGGAGCGTGTACCACTACACTATCAGCGACCCACTTTAATTGGGTAAATATAAATCATATATTTTGGGTTCACAATCGTACCTAGGGACAATTTAGAGTGCACAGGGAGAACATGCAAATCCACCCAGGAAGGCCGGGGCTGAATTCAAATCCACAAGCTCTGCACTTTCAAGCCGAACCAAACTGTAATTGTCTGTCGGTCAGTCCGTCATGTTATTTTAACTCCTCTTCCGTGAGTAAATGTCAAAGGTCCGTCAGTCCGTCAATCCGGAAAAAAAAGGTCCAACATAAAAAGCCATCCATCTATCTATCCATCCATCCATCCATATCTAAACAGATTTGATTAAAATGGGAGTGCGCTGCATCATACTGTCAGTTTGCTGCTCAAATAGCTTTACATAAACATACATGTGACATTTAACACAGCCTTTACTTATTTGCAAATCTATCGAACTGTTAAGTAGGAGCCTGCTACTGCTTTAACTCTTAAAAGTTTTACTTAAATGTTTTGCTGAATTCAACCAGAAATCTGTGTCACATTGTTACCAAAGGTACAATCATGGTCGATTAAAATGCTTCCTAGTCCTTGTTCAGACCAAAATAAAGCAATAACAATAAATGACTATATAAATGTTAATAAATGTCTTCTTCTTCTTTCTTTTAGAGGTTGGCAAACAACATTTGGTGCATTACAGTCACCTTCTGAAATGGACAAAGCTGGGCAGTCCGTCCAGACCGGTCGGACCCTACGGCCTGGACGGATGCCCATTTTTGGGGTGGGGGTTGGGGGCTGACAATTTTTTAAAAAGGGCTGGACTAAGCATGGCCGGAAGTGGATTTTAGTCCGGCCCACTAATTAGCCCTATGCGTGCGACTCGTCGCGAGGCGGCCAAACTTCATCTCAGCCTACTCGGTGAAAGGCTTCTTTTTAGGCTTCTTTCTACGCCCGCGTCGGCGCGAGCGACAACTGCTGTTATAGGGATTGTGGTATTGCCCCCCCCCACCTCTTGTAATGGTATGCCCCAGTAGCAGGTGGAAGGCACGCAAACAACTGCCGCATTGATTCACATGACCTACATATTGTGCTGTTGGCGACAGGTCTGCAACACAAGCCACGCACACATTAGGAATTGTTGCTGCTCTGATCGGTCCATTATGTCACATGTTGCGATGACATACAGTTTCCCACAGAGGAGAGGATGCACCACGCAGCTCGTTGCTGCTGCAAAGCAAACTAGTTTGGCAGCGGCATGGATGTTATGTCATGTATGTGTGTGTGAAGAAGCTACTCACCCAAATTGGCTTTTTATTCAAAGCTACTTTATTACGTCTTAGCTCATTAATTAGTTGCTCTTCCCAACCTGACTAAACACATGATTCTCTCTTTGCTGCATACCCCCACCTACTGTGCGGTCATTGCAGTCTAATCATGGAAGCATTCCTTCAAAACAACAGGCGAGTCACGTTTCCATCTCTCGACAGCAAAACGGGCGTCCGTCAATGATGGACTGTGGTGTCCGTCGAAACTTGACCAGGTTAGTGATGATTACACAAACGGACGAAAAACCACTTCCATCTGTTCTTAGTTTGTCTTTTTTTTTTTAATAATTCCCGTCTATTGTCTAACGTCAGCAAAACGGGCATCCATCAGTGACGGACACACGGACTGGTCCGTCAGTCAGACGGAATGTCCACCTCTGCTGAAAATTAATTCAGACAACGGTAAAGTTCCTATCCTGGTTCCGCTCGATCTCAATACCGCTTTTGATACCGTTGACCATACCATTTTGCTTCATTGCTTTGAAATCCATATAGGCCACAGGGAGGAATGCTCTCGATTGGTTTTCTTCCTAACTCATCAATAGATTGATATAGATATAGATTTTTCAGTTTTTGAGCAAATCAGATCATGTAATCTATTCGTGTGGTGTTCCCCAGGGATCCATTCATGGCCCTTTTTCTGTATAACTTAATACATGCTCCCACTTGGTTCCATAATCCATAACTGTAACATGTCCTATCGTTATTACGCTAATGAAACACAATTGTAAGTCTCTGTTTCAGCCAGCCATTTAAACCCGTGGATCTTATCCAGTTGACTCCCTTCCCTATAAAACCAAATGTGCATGACAGAAACCTGTGTCATTTTTGAAATAGGTTCTCAACTTTGAAAAGAATGCTTCTTCCATTTCCAAGACTGCCTTTCATCATAAGGAAAATATCTTAAGTTAGATCATTATTATCTGTATCAGACTCCAAAAAATGGAGAAAGACATTTTGGGTTTTTTTTTTGGGGGGGGGGGGGGGGGGGGGTCTGTGGGTGTGTGTGTGCGGGCCTTCTTTTTATGTTGTATTTTGATGTTTTTATTGTACAGCACTTTGAGTTGCATTTTTACGTGTGAAAAGTGCTATATAAATCAAATTTGATTTCATTTGATCGATGTGTTCATCTCTAGTCGTTTCGATTACTGTAATGCTCATTTTTCTGGCACTCCAAAAAACTTTTTCAAAATAACAAAAACACTGACAAAACAACTGACAAAAATAAACGGGTACAAGCACATCACTGCAGCTTTAAAGTCTCTCCACTGGCTTTCGGTTAAATACAAAACCGATTTTAAAATAGTATTTGTACTTGTTTTGAAACATTTTAATGGTGCTACCCCACCCTATGTTTTTGACATGCTCACTAAGCACTGTATACACCAAACGGACACCTTTGATCTACATGAAGTTGTTTTGGCCAAGCACTGTGGCAAATGTTATCTTTGGAACTCTGCTCATCTCTAACAATATCTTTCATTCATCTCTTCTTCCCACATGCTTTTAATTAGTTCTGTTGTTTTTGTATGTGTTTATTTATTTACTTGTTTGCTACTTTGTTTTAATGTGCATTTTAAATGTGTTGTTATCTTGCTTTTCATCCTGAAGCACATTGAATTTATGCGTGCTATATGAAATGTGGTTTTCAAATAAAACTGGCACTGACATTGACCTAGGGCTTGTTCTACATTTGGACACAAATGTTGCATAGCTATTTTCAATGCCACTTTTGTCATGTTTTATGTGCCTCCCAAAGATTGGAGGAGTGCCTCAATCCCTCTCCCCCGTCTACAGTACATCCAACTCATATATCTGAGCAGAGTGTCTGTAGGTCAACATGACCTAAGTTCCCTGAATGTTTTGCTGTTCATAGAAAAAGTCACATGGTCTTATGGCGCAGCAACGCCACCAGAAAATACAAATAAAATATATAAATATAAAACTGTTTTCAAAAATGTTCAAATTGATGTTTTGGAAAGTAGAGAAAGAGGTCATCCCTCGCTGAATAGAAACAGATTGTTTTCGCTGACTTGTGACACACTGCTGGTCCTGAATAACTCATTTCAACTTGTGGCTGGAAAGACAAGATCTCAGCCAACTATATTTACCAAAGCTATACTCGAGTTTAGTCCTCGCAACAGATGAAAGTCATTCTCTCCACATGCATAAATACAAGCTGCGTTCCGTCTTTTTGCTGAACAATGCCACATTTCAAAAGTAATACTTTTATATTACTCATCAAAATTCCAACTGGATTTATTCAATTGAACACCAAAAAAAAGGATCACCAAATTTACCAATACACGCACATAAAGAACCACTTAATGTCCATAAATGGGGTGTGAATAATGTAAGGATTTGGGGGCAACTCCTTTACATTCTCATCTTTCTCTCTGTTGAAAACAGACCTTCGCTCACAATGGGTAGATTAATGGTGAACACATGTTCCCGAGAAGGATACTGTCTTCCAGTGGCTGCAATTTAGGATTAGTGGAAAGACTTGGATGGAAAGACTCTGTCTTTCACTTAAACTTCTTCATCTCCCAAAGCCGCTGCTCATTTTTGTCTCCTCATCCATTCCCCTCAAATCACCAGTAGAATTTTTGGCCTCACACTACCCCTGACAAGGTCGGTGAGCTTTTTTTCCCAGTGGACAAAGATAAACAAGACAGATGCACACAAGGTGAGGCAGAGGGGAGATGAGAAGAGATGAGCCTGAATGCTGGGGAACAAAGCTGTGAGGCTGCAAAAGGCACTGGCAGTCAAGCACTTTGCGACTCCAACAGTAACAGTGACAAGCTGTATCTCACACACATGTTCCTTTTCTGACCTTGAACAACACTGCATTGCAAAGACACCGACCGGCATGAACTGTCAAAAGGGACGCACACGTGCACACTATATCACGATAATCCCTCGCAATCCAGGCTACTGTCATGGAGGTATGAAAGCCTGCCAAGGACATGTGAGAACTGACACCAAACCAGAACAAATAAACCGCACCATAAGTTTTTCCCCCAGTGCAGGAACTGAGAGAAAGGGAGAGGGAAGATAGAGGAGAGAAAAATGGAGTGAGACGAGGAGAAAAGCTACAGAGGCTTTACAGGGGAGAAAAGTCCACAGCACGCGGTCCAGAGTGTGCCTTGCATGCAACCGTTTCCCACCCACAGACCTCCAGAGTCTCCAACGTGCTATGCTGGCTGGGCCATGATGGAGAAAGTTGCGGCTGACACATCAAGTCTAGCACGAGGGAGAGGAGATAAATAGGAAACAGATCATAATAATAACATATTATCACAGCACACAAGAGCGAGAGAAAAAGCAGCAAAAGAGGAACGAATCCAGGAAAAAATGGCTATCAAGAACAACTCACCAACAACTTAAAAGAAATTGAGCACAATAAGGAATTCAGAGATGAGGTCTGCTCATAAAAGGAAGTGCCAAGTCCAAAAGCTGTTTTTAAAGCTTTTCCCCAGCAGCATCGAGGTCATCCATTGCGATTTTGTTCTGACCTCTTCCCTAATGAAGACCCTAAAGGTTGTCTAGTAAGACTCTGACACACTGTCGTCGTTCCTGTGACTGTTTTCATTACGGCCGATGTGATTGTTACTCTTTCCAAGTGATACGAAGCTATCTCATCCAATTTGCTGCCTTTGTGACTGCATTGTTCCTTCTACATTGCTACCATCAGCGTCTCGGCTAAACGGCACACGATCGTCATTACTGCGATTGACAACACGCTTTGGTTTGACAGCTCACCCAAAATCCTGAATGTTTCACTTCTATCTGAGCTGTCTTTCATCAATAATCTTTTCAATTTTTTCCAATGTTGTCTGTTCCAGAAACAGTCAGAGTCACAGTCATATTCCTAATATCGGGTAATTGAAACTGAACAATGGACCTTTCCATATACCGGGTAATTCAGATGCATAAAACAATCACGTCTGAGTTATTTCTGCATGCTTGCTAATTACATGGAATTTTCAATTTTATTTGTTTGATTGTTTTGCAACTTTTCTTTCTTCTATTTTGGTATTGCACTGCTAAAGCTGTCTTTCACACACATGCTTCCTCTCAGGAGCACATTTCCACCATTGCAAATAGTTTGGAGGGAGAGTGAAGACACACAACAGCAGGAAAAGAACATGGTCATCACTTTGTTTTAACGAGCCAAGTGTTGACAACCTTTGATAAAGAATATCATGTTTCAGCCAATGACTGACAGGTGTCTGATAGATGAACGCAGATCTCATCAGGAAGAAACGCATGGATGCTATTGTGAGCGTCATGGGAAAATGTGGTCTTGAACATTCCAGGCCTGAGAGGAACATTGTCAGATTTGTTGTGCCACGGTAACAACCAATCAAGGGCTTGCAGATATTTCATATTTTGGTACTCGACATTAATAGCAGGACATGAGGATGTTACTTTCAGTCATGATAAACAGGAGGTATGGAAGGACATGGGTCCAGACTCATTTGCTGTCCAGTCCAGAATTTCAAAAATGCTGTATGACGTTACAAGCTGCTTTTTTCATTTGTGGGGATTTATAGGAACGAAATGCAAAACTTAAAGGAACAGTGGTGCCGGGATGGCCATGTTTTCACTAGCAAGTTCATTTTATATATTTTTTGATCAGGAAAATGGAAAGAGTTGTCATTTTCTATATTATCAATAAATTTGGGAGAAATTAGGAAATCAGCTACTACATGAATAACGCCTCCTGTTAAGGAGGAGAATGGCCGCGCTCCCTACCGTTCTATCCTTGTTCGGTCGGAGTCACTGGAGGAACCGATTACAAACCCTCCATTGGAAATCATTGTACTTTCATTGCTTACAACGTCCAAAAACAGTGATCAATTGGCACCTAAATTTATGTGTACATCCTTATTAATGACCACTTCAACATATAAAAAGGATTAACTTCTCCGTGGCTAATTTATATGAGAATGAGGAAATGTGGAAGCGAGCAGAGCTACATAGATTTATGCTGGGACAAGCGCACACTGCTTCATTGCTATAAAAAAAATAAATATTAAAAAAAACACTGCCCCTTTGCTGATTTCTGATCACAGTTAGGACGGGCGAGGCATTTAACGCCAGTCAGGATATTTACAGAGACTGAAGTGGGAATGAGTGGAAGTGTACATTTTTCGACCGACAACACACCGTGGAACGTAACAGCCGAAACGGTACGTTCCAATGCGGCACACTCGTCTGTGCAGTCAGCCTCCTCGCTGGAACTTTTTGTTTGCTGAACATTGACGCTTGCTGGTGGCTGCAAGCTGTGACGGACAACACACGCAACTGCTTGGGAGGCAACCCCGCGACATGAAAACACAGGCTCATGATCACCTCCACACGCTGCGCTGACTGTAAGGAGCTAATGTTGTTGTGCTAACGCCTTTTGTTTTAACGGCCTGAAGCTAGTTGTTGCTATTAGCCGTCCCAATCCTACCTTCAGCCGGGAAGGGAAGGGGTTGAGTGTATAAAGCTCTAGTCTGCCTGCCCTGCTGCTCGCTGCAAGCCGCCGTCTCCCTCCTGGGAGTTGACACGTTGACAAGAGTAGTAATGTGCATTTGCATTTTGGTGGCGATCGGTCACCGTTTTAGACAACAGAACGGACAAAGCGAGCAATATTAACACGCTTGGCTCACTCCCGTGACGTGTACAGCTGAGACTGAAAACATAAAATACCCCAGCACCCCACAAAAAGGGGCGGGGAAATTTGTTGTAAACCTAATCACAAAAAAAGCCCTTAAATCACTATACAGTCTTTTGAGGTGGGCATTTTAGTACTGATGTCATTTTTACATGCAAACCTATTATATAAGTGCCAATGTTAAGCTCATCCAAGTGCCCCTTTAATATCTAAACTGGCGTATGCAACCGATGGCTTTTTCCATCTGCCCCAGTCGGGAATCCAACCCACGCTTCCACCACGTCTGTGGCTTGGAGTGCAGAGCGCTAACCACGAAGCTAAAATCACAAGCCAACAACTCAGCAGCCAGCACCATTTTGAAGACATCCGTTGCAAGTATACTGTAAAATTACCATAACCGTTTTAGTAGTATAGTATAGTATAGTATAGTATAGTATAGTATAGCATAGTATAGTACAGTATAGTATAGTATAGTATAGTAATATACAGTAGTATACTGTTAAAATAAATCACAAATAAATCACGCTGTAAATAACCTCACCACCCACTGTTATCCTATGGTAATATACTGGAATTCAAAATAGAGTACTATACAGATTAAATAATTTACAGTACTTGCATTGTAAAATAACTGTAAAATACCCGTGTACCTGCTGCCAGTATTTTACAGTGAAATTCTTTACAGTGTGCTTGTTGGGATGCTGAGATGCCGCACAAATATGTCTAAACATTCCAAAACATTAAAAGTACATGTAAATACAGAGCGATGCCTGTAAAAAGACACCTGAATGTGTCCTGTGCTAAAGGAGTCCAATAACATTTCATTATATTCATTTCATGTGTTGTATTTTATTTTTGTGAAACACTTTATTGTAAAATGTTGTTTCCCCTTTTCTCTTGGGAGATTTTATTTTAGCGTGACACTTGAGTTATCAACGGTCAACAGTGATATCTGTGAGCCGTAACTGGACTAGATAGTTCAATCAGTCATTCAATTTTTATCTCCCAAAAATGGCAACGTCACAAGAGGAAACATTTTCATTTATTTGTCTTTTTCTTTTTTTAGCTATCCATCCATTTTCTACAGTCTTCCTGCTCTTTGTGAAAGGTGAGCTGACTTTGCAGAAGAGTTGGGGTGTAGCCTGAACAATCAATTACAACACCTCAGGGCAATTTAGTATTCAATGAACCTACCATGCATGTTTTTGAAATGCAGGAGGAAACCAAAGTAGCCGCAAAAAAATCTACGCAGGCAGGGAGAAAACATGCAAACTCCACAAAGAACGATCCAATTCAAAATTTGAGCCCAGAACCTTTGACTGCGAGGTAGACGTTTGTGCTAACCATGTGCTACTGTGCTGGCAGAAACATGTCTAAGCAGTGAACAACAACATGTGATGTAGATGGGCGGATGTAGGTTCCAGCTATAGACCTTGGCTGCCACTGCGGAAATTATTCTTAAATTATTCAGGACGTATTTCCCTGGAGCTGCAAACACTAAGTAGCCAGCATTTACAATCCTAGGAAACTTTCTTTGTTTTACTGTAATGATACCACATCGGTTAAACTACAGCTGTGCTGGGAAGAGGAACTGCTAGCTGTCAGAAGCATAACATCAGGGAGAACATCTTGGACTGCGGTATTGTTGAATAAAGATTATCATCAGTAGGGGTGAGCTGGAATCTATCTCCACTGACTTTGGGCTAAAGGCAGGACACACCCTGAACTGGTCGCCCACCAATTGCAGGACACAAAATGGACAAACATTTACACTCACACTTGCGGAAAATTTAGAGCAGGTGTCACCGGCATGGTGCCCGTGGACACCAGGCCGCCGCCAAAGGCCGCATGAGGAGCCGACGGGCCTGTTCTAAAAATATTTCACCAGTGATGGTACATTGTGATTTCCTTGGAATGTTGTAGAAGGAATCAATTGAAAACGTAAACTGATTTTTGAAACAAATTCTATCATATTGATATTTATCTATCTGTAGCCTACATTCTTCATCATTGTTGATCATCCTCATGCAGGCCGTGGGCGTGACCGAGCCTACCCCAGCAGTCTTTGGGCAGAAGGCAGGGTACGCCCTGAACTAGTTGCCAATAATTATGATAAATCAGCACCGTGGCCAGTGCCTTCACATAGATCCATCCATCCTTTATTCAAACCGCTTATCCTCACGAGGGTTGCGGGCGTGCCGGAATCCATCCCAGCTGACTTTAGCACAGTAGGCGCCGTACACCCTGGATTGTTTGCCAGACAATTATTGTGATAAATCAGCAACATGACCAGTGTCTTCACATAGATGAATATCATAATTGATAGTAATTAGAAATACTTCTATTGTTCTTTTTTACTAAAAGTAATTCAAGCAATTTTAGAAGTGTGTACGCTCTAAAAATAGTTGGGTCAAAAATAACCCAATTTGGGCCAAAATGGGCCAATACACCACTTAAGTCAATTTGCCCCAACTTTCTTCCCTTCCCTGGGTTGTTTTGCACATGAAATTGTGTCGTTTTGTACAAAACAACCAAATAATTTGGGTCAAAGTAGCCCAAGTTGCAGGTCGGTCCATTATTATTCCTGGCCCAACTGTTTTTAGAGTGTATCAAACATTAATCAGTATCAATAAGTAGCTCTCATTATTACAGTGGTTGGTGACCCCTGATTTAGAGTCTGCAACTAATCAAGCACGCATGTTTTTGGAATGTGGGAAGAAGCCAAAGTACCTGGCGAAAACCCACACAAGCACGGGGCGAACATGCAAACCCCAAACAGGGAGGCCAGAGCCCAAAGCCCGCAACCTCGGAACTGCGAGACTGACGTGCTAACTACTACCCACCATGTCGACAAAAAAAACTAATATGAAAATGTAAAGAAAAAAATCCAGCCATCCATGTACTGTATTTTCTATACCACCTGTTTAGGGTGCCACACCCTAGACTGATATACACAGTGGAGACAGACATATACACATCCATTCTCACACGGACTAACTAAAATGTAAAAAAAAAAATCTGCATCTATAATTATAAACAGAATTGACAGGAAACAAGTATTGGATATGGTGTATGGTTCCCAATTCCAAGTCAAATTAATAATGATGTGTGAGGTATTGTGATGACATTATGAGAACATAAGCACTAGGAATTATGTGTGATTAAGCGCGGCCACCACTGTGGAATAATGGGTGCAGAAATTGGATGTGCGCTCGCCTAAGTGCCTATTACGACAGAAGTGCTGTGGATAATGTGCCGAAATAACCGTGAAGGTTGCCCGCAGAGTCTTGTGACCTTTGATGGAAAGCTCATTACCAGCTACAAACGAGACAAAGCAAAGTGACATCATTGCCGAGTCTACAAATTGTTGGTTGCTGTACAATCTTTCTAGATGACTTCAAGAGTTTGGTTAGGTCAAGTACACGATTCAAAATAGAATCCTACACTTCTAAATCTCTGACTGAAGCAAGCAAAAAAAACTAAGAGTAGAAAAAGAGGAACTCTGATGTCTTTGGGGATCAAGTTTCAAGCATTGGTACCCACCTCCGGGGCAGTATAAACCAGTTAGGCCTATTTTAGGGGGGGCTTCAGCTTCAGCACCCCTATAATGTTCTTGAGTCCCTCCTAAATGATTTGGTTGCCTTTTGCATTTAATTAATCAACTTACTTTTTTTACAAAAAGTACCTATTGTTCAGTATAAAGTGGCCAGAAAATGATTTTTTTTTCTAATCTCCCCCTAATTTCTTCCGGCCCTCACTTACACTATTGCTTGTTTTGCCTTTAATAGCAAACAGCGCGATTAAAAGCAGCAAAAAGACAAAAATAACGTGAAGGATGGACATTTTTCAAGAAAATAGCATCTTCCTTACTGCTGCTTATAACAATGTGTTAGCTTCTGTCTGAATAAAGTCATTTGTGATACGGATTGTAGTAGTAATCATATGCAACTCGCTATGGAAATAAACATTTCAGGCAAGGTACATCATACATGACTTCTTGTATTACTTGAAACTTTTTTTTGGGAAAGTAATTAGTAGAAAGTGAAGAGAGACAGAAGGTAAAAACAAACAATCCCGTGCCAGATAGTTTCGAGACTACCACTTTAATATTCCTTTTGTTATTCAATTAAAACATCGTTGACTTATATTTTCGTCAACCATTTAGGCACAAAATGTCATCTCTGCAACTTCAAAAGTATTTCGGAGCAGTGTGTTGTGAGCCCGGGTCATGTCATTAGCTTCTAAATCTACACACTTGCCACACTTAAAAATCGACTGCAATGTTGGATGCTTCCTCCCACCAAGTAGATGGCAATTGCAGCTGTTAATTTGATTTTGGTTATATTATTAACTCCTAGAAGGTACATTCTTCTCTAGCCAAATCTCTAGCCTATGTTTGGACTACTAGCCAAGCCACACTTCTGTTTTCCCAATGGTGGAGTAAGAAATCCTACACTATATTCCCAATTTTTAATTTTACTTTAGCATTGTAATTGGTAGCCTACCCAGGTAAAATTACTGAGGTGTATAGCCCATATCTGATTCTAAAATCTAGGTTAAGAATACAATGGTGCGTGCCTTGATTCATGACTTTACCATGACCACGCTCGAAACTTAAATCACTCATATCTCAAATTAACGTTCCCATTGAAATGAATTGAAATTATATTGATTTGTTTCAGCCCCCAAAAACAACCACAAAAAAGGAGAATGTACTGGAATAAACTGATTTAATAATGTGTATATAAGATGAAAGTCACACACACTTTGCCTTTAAATCAGGTGGCCTTGTGTGTGCCTTGTAGCACTTCTATGTCTCTCTTTCTCTCTCTCTCTCTCTCTCTCTCTCTCTCTCTCTCTCTCTCTCTCTCTCTCTCTCTCTCTCTCCCTGGATCCATATTAAGGGCTAATATCTAACGTTAAAACAAATGCTGTACTGTTGTACAGCTCCTGAAATTATGTGACGTGCAGCACAAATGATGTTTATGTTGACAGAAAGCATGAGTGTTCCACGTGTACTGTATGCCAGGAAGCATACAGACGTACTAAGACATGTCACCTTAATTGCTCCATTTTTTACCCCCTTCAATGGATCTGTAAAGAGCCTAAAGCTCACTTATAACTCAAGTGATTGCTTGCAAGTCAAGGCAAAAAAAAAAATCAACAAAGCAACAGAAATACTTAATTTGGGCACTAATAAGTCACGGTACCATCAATCAATCAATCAGTCAAACTTTGTTTAATATAGCACTTTTCATACAAACAAATGCAACCCAAAGTGCTGTGCAGTAAAGACATCCAAAATAAACATAAAAAGAAGGCCCACTCCCTCCCTCCCAACATACACAGACACAGATCTACAAGCACACCTGCACTCTCACCCACACACATAAAACACACACGTACATCCATCCTGTAACATGTCAGAAAAATGTTGATATTGTATTCCAAAATAAAAGCAAATTATGTATTTTGATTCAACACAAAGATGATCAGTCTGCATTCATGGAGGAAATTTATAGAAGCTATCTAAACGGAATTTTAATGTAATTTATTTGATAATTGACTAGTTATCGATTAATCGTTGCACCTCTACATGAATCAAAATAAAAAATGTTCATATAGTAAAGTAAAAGCAGTTTCACTTTTGAAAACACTGACGCACATTTTTGCCAATATTACACAACAAACCATAACTGAATTATAATCAATTTGTGTTTTTTCATTTTGTGCACTCTCAATTTGAAATAATATCCTGTTTTTTAATATAGGGATACAAAGTAAAAAAAACATTATTCAATTCACTGATTAAAAAATAAAAAATAAATTGACAGAATAATCAATGATTAAAATACGGTCTGAATAGCTGAGTAAATCCGGGTTTTATCTGGTTTTGTCGTACATTTGATAACAGCTATCGGGTTCACCGAGAGGTCTGATGATGTGACGAGATTGGAAACTGCTGCAGGCAAATGAGTCACTTACATCAAAACAAATGATGACTATGGAAACACGGGACTCAGCAATTCACCTCATTTAAAGTGTTGAAAGAAAGAGAGAAAGAATGAGTGAAAGAAAGAATGAGTGAAAGAAAGAAAGAAAGAAAGAAAGAAAGAAAGAAAGAAAGAAAGAAAGAAAGAAAGAAAGAACACTAGAAGACAACATTCCAGAAAGTGCATTACGTTCAGCTACGTCAACTTCTTGGTGAAAAATTCTACAGTATTTGCGTTCTTACTTAGCAAAATAAACCTGAGAAATTTGAGCAGATGAGCCACTGAAAAGAGATGTAACTCGACACACAGTCCATGCAGTTAAAGGGTCAACTCGTGCAGTCCAGGAGCTTTGTATGGACTACAGTAGAACAGTAATGAAGTAAGAGTAATTATTCCTAAACGTCTCAATGCACATTTCATTCTTATTTCAAGAGCTTCAACTTATTAAAGTAGAAATATAGTTTTCAGAGATGGCGTGGCACAGTGATGGAGTGGTTAGCATGTCAATAAAATTTTATTTTCAGATTACATAACGCCTATGTGAAATACTGTAGTAACTTAACTTTTTTGGGGGGGAGGGGTTGCAGCCTGTGTCGTACACATTAAAGGTTATCTACAGATTTGGCTAACTGACAACAACAAAGAGTATCCCAAGGGTTTAGAAATCAGGTGAAGAAAATGTTTGAATATACAATACAATACAAATTTATTCATATAGCGCATTTCATAACAGCTAGAGCTGTAACAAAGCACTTTACAAACAATACAATAAATTAAAAAAAACAAAACAATAAAAGGCTGTGATACATGTATTAATAAATATAGATATAAATAAATAATATATAAATATAAATAAAATAAATAATGAAGCCAATAAATTGACATCAAACACTATATACAATTGACACGGGAATTTCAGGTCCGATCAAAAGCCAGAGAAAAGAAATGTGTCTTCAACAGGGTTTTAAAAGTGGACAGTTGCAGCTCCACTCCTACTGTTGACTACTTTTGGGTGCTATAACCTTTTATGTTGTGTGTTTGACTTTAATTTCATCGGTTTTTACTACAGCACATTAGGGATTTCATTGCTGAAGGTGTATCACTCAACTATTTACAGTGCTGCTGCCAAAACTGTTCAATCACACCAAAGTGAAAACACAATAAAAGTGCGAGAAACAGATTGATTCATTGCTAGGTTGAAGCCTTCAGCAAAAGTCATGTCACTGTATTTTTTGGCTGAGTGCCTATTCACAATACATAACCCAGTATTTTCTCAAAGTGATATAAAAGTGTAAAAAAATAAAAACAACATGTAAGGTGTAAAGCACACTGTAATTGAAACTTTTTTTAAGGAAAAGGGAACAATGTATATGCAGGACCTCTGCACGAAGCATTCACCGCATGAGTGCCAAGAATTCAGTCGCTTGTGCACATGTCAGTGCGCATGCCAGTGGGGGAGTCTGTGAGGGTAACACAAGGTAGACGTACTGCCGAAATCGGATTCTTAGAGCTTGGCCTTTTACAAAAAATGGGCGGTCCTTTTGTTGCCTGGGGTACCCTTCGGCCGTCCATTTACCCGCCATTTTGTCTGGCCGGACCAAATAGTAATCGGCTATAGGCCGGTCCAACTATCATTCTAAATGGGCTTCCGTTACCGTTTCCGACTACCAACTTCAACAAAGTACCACATAAGTTAATTTTACATTAAAAATTTGAAGATTTTTCCAATGCCATAATCCAAGACCCACATTTTCTCCCAAGAGCTACTCTACTACAGTATTTCCATGGTAATTAGTAGGGATGTAACAATTCACTCAAGGAATGAAGAGTTAGATTTGTCTCGTTTCGAATCGATTAATCGATTGAATGAATTTTTAATCAATTTTCGATTAATCGTCACATCCCTAGTAATTAATTCTAAATGTGAATAAATACTGTCTATCTATCTATCTATCTATCTATCTATCTATCTATCTATCTATCTATCTATCTGTTAGGGCTGGGAAAAAAATAGATGTATCGTGATACTTTTTTTCGCCGATACCAAGTATCGATACTTTTGATATCCTTTGTAAGCTGTGCATGACTTGGCCACTAGGGGGCAGTGTGTGTGCTCGTACTAAGATACGTGTAGTTACACTGAGGAGTAGAAGAAGACACACGATGTTACATTGAGGAGTAGAAGAAAATGACAATCGAGGTTCGTAGTTCCAACTTGTTTTTTTGGCAGCGTAGGAAGAGAATATGCCTGTAAGTATTGTTTGGATGCTTCTCTGTGTGCCTTCGAGCAATGTTTGTGCCCGTTGTTTGAGTGATTCAAGGGCCGTGGGTAGCGCGCAAATTTTCGTTAGCTCGTTAATGGCGTTTTCATTGTGCATTACCCTTGAGCTAACTACAGCACGCTCGGGAAATAAAACGAAGTACTGTGATTTATGTTCGAATATGCATTATGTGTGATTCCCTTTGTTTTGTGCGTTTAGTTTTACATTAACTTCAACCGAAGTGTAATAAACGGCTTGAAACCAGCAACATTGGACTCTTTTTGGGGGACTGTTCGCTACCCGCCAGACTACTCAGTCTGCTCAGGGAGTGCAGAATACTTATGTTTTGCACGTTGTATAACGTACTTTTGGAACATTTGACGTCCTCAAAGTTGAGCTTTGTGATTGGGGTTTTATATATCTTTTTCATTTTGGCATCTTCATCAATCTTGCATTCCTGTGTGTCAGGAACAGTTACTGGAGCAGTTTATGCACTTTTCAATCGTGACACTTGAATAAATGTCAAATGGAACTTCAGTTGAGATTTTGGAAACACATGCCTCAGCTTTTTTAAATTTATATTTTCATAATATAAAAATGTGATTCGAAATTCGATATAGGATCAGGACAAAAGTCTATCATCCCAGCCCTACTTACTATCTGTCTGTCTGTCCGTCCGTCTGTCCGTCCATCTATCTATCCAGTACGGTGCAAAAGTGGTTAGTCTGTCTCTCACATTTCTTGTGCTTTGGATTTGAATTGTGGGTGCTCAGCTTTCCTTCCTGCATATTAAACAGCCATAGGATAGAAAAGAGAGTTATATAAAAATATACATGGTATTGAGGTTTTTTTTGTTTGTTTTATTGATTTTTTTTTTTCAACATATCTGATATAGGAGTAATCCAAACGTAATTAAACAAAGTCAAGTTATATTACTTTAATATTATGACACTTGCATTACATTACTAACTACATTTTTTTAACAGGTAACTAGGAACTGTATGGATCCACTTACCCATTAGCCGCAGACCCACACACACACACACACACACACACACACACACACACACATTTTCAGGCCACAAAAAATCATTAAATGGGGTTGGGAGCACCAAAACATCGTACCTCCAAATTTTTCACTTTTCAGGAAACCCCAAAAACGGCATGTTTGTTCAACTGTCAATATTGTATCATCAAAGAGAGCAAGCCATTTTCAAGACATTAGGTTGCTCAATAGTTCATTGAAAAACACACCCACACGTATGGATTTTTGAAAAAAATGTGGAATTTACGAAATTGCGATGCTTTCATTTGGCTTTTATCCTTGACAACCATATGACACAAATGTTATGAATGATTTGATATCCACCCACCATTAATGACTGAATAGAATAAAATGAAGGTGGGAAATGGTCATGTCGCGTGTCAGTCACATGATAGCACCAGAGCTGGGCATCGCCAAACCGCCACCGAATTCCCGTCTGCATATTTGATCTACCCACCTGACACCGAGTAAGGAAAAAATAAAAATAAACCATATTGTGTACCATGCTGTCCAACAGACGCAATGACATGCGCCCCATATTATTTCTATTTCACCGATCACCACGCTGTGCGTGTGTGTGTCTGTTGTTTTTGTTAGAGATTTTTTTTTTTTTGGTTTGTCGACGTGTCTACCTGTGCGACGCCTGCTTGTGACGTGAAGATCATGTGCTCGGAGCCGATTGGCTGTTGCCGACGAGGGAGAGGCTGGGACCACATGGGTGGTTTAAATATGCAGACGGGAACTCTTTAGCGGTTAGGCGATACCCAGCTCTGGATAGCACACACACAGTTTGTGGCTATGGATGTGAACCAGCCAGACATCCCGGCTTTTACTGCAGTCCAATTGTGATGGACGGACAAGAACAATCGGGTTGGATGGGGGTGTCCCATTTCACAGTCTATAATCTCACTAGCCAACTTTACATCAATTACCCATGGCGATCTGCTTGCAGTTCTTTATTTCGCATTTTGCGGGCCTCGACCTGCCGCAGGACTCAAGCAAACCAGTTTCTTCTTCCATCATGTCAAAGACTATCAACACGCACACTGCATTCAAAGGGAATGAGAGGAGCTGCTTCTATTGGCCTGGATTAAGTCGACTGTGTGCACACCCACAACGGCGCAAAATACTTTTTTTTTTTTTTTTTTTTAAATCACGCTACACCCGCTTTTGTACATCTGCGAGAATACCAACAGAAGGTCTAACCCGCCTCTGTGCAGACTTACACCGCGCCTTGCACTAGACTTAGACTGGGCACGAAAATAGAGCCCACAGTATTCAAACTATCATCAGCTGTGATAGCACAACAGCTTCGAGAGAATTAACTCCTATGTTATGCTTTTCCTTTGGCTCTTCTGTGTTTTTGTCAAGAAAGAGAATTACAGCAGTACGTAAGAAAGAGTCACTATTCTATTGCAAATAGACTAACTAACTGAGAAGCAAAATTAATTGGCCTGCTTTGATTAATTGTGAAGTGAATAGTTGGAAGATTCTTGTACATACCATACATCATTTGTCAAATCACGTAATTACAGTGGGTACGGAAAGTATTCAGACCCCTTGAAAATTTTCACTTTCTGTATCCGGGTGCAGAAAGTATTGAGACCCCTTGAAATGTTTCACTTTCTGTGTCATTGCAGCCATATGCCCAAATCAAAAAAGTTCATTTTATTTTTCATTCATGTACACTCAGTAGACCATCTTGACAGGAAAAAAAACTGAAATGTAGAAGTTTTTGCATATTTATTAAAAAAAGAAAAACTGAAATATCATATGGTCATAAGTATTCAGACCCTGTTCTCAGTATTGAGTAGAAGCACACTTTTGAGCTAGTACAGCCATGAGTCTTCTTAGGAATTATGCAACAGGTTTTTCACTCCTGGATTTGGGGATCCTCTTTCATTCTTCCTTGTAGATCCTTTCCAGTTCTGTCAGGTTGGACAGCCATTTTCAGGTCTCTCCAGAAATGCTTGTGAAACGTTCTCCCATCTCCCAACAGCATCTCTGTGAGCCACCGTGATCTTTGAGTTGTTCTTTTACCTCTTTCACCAAGACTCTTCTCTCACGATCTCAGTTTGGCTGGACGGCCAGGTCTAGGAAGACTTCTGGTCGTCCCAAACTTCTTACATTAGAGGTTTATGGAAGCCATTGTGCTCTTAGGAACCTTGAGTGCTGCAGAAATTCTTTTGTCACCTTGGACAGATCTGTGCCTTGCCTCAATTCTTTCTCCGATCACCTTGGATAGTTCCTTTGACCTCATGATTCTCATGTTCTCTGATATGCATTGTGAGCTGTGTAAGGTCTTATATAGACCTTTCCTAATCAAGTCCAATCTGTTTAATTAAACACAGCTGGACTCAAATAAAGGAGCAGAATCATCTCAAGAAGGATCAGAAGAAACGCCCAGCATGTGAGTTAAATATGAAGGTCGCTGCAAAGGGTCTGAATACTTATGACCATATGATATTTCAGTTTTTCTTTTTTTCCATGCACAATTTGAAAAAATGTCTACATTTCTGGGGGGTTTTCTGTCAAGATGGGGTGCTGAGTGTACATTAAGGGGGAATAAAAATGAACTTTTTGATTTTGGCAAATGGCTGCAATGACACAGAAAGTGAAAAATTTCAAGGGGTCTGAATACTGTCCGTACCCACTGTAGAGCTTGATTTCAGAAAAGTACATGTCAATCTAAGTTTTGAATTAGATTTACGTAAATTGAGGAAAGATTCACAGAAGAAATGTCGTAGTTGCCTGCATAACAAATATGTCATAATAGGTAAAGCAAAACTCTCCGGCATCTGTTTTTTTAAGGAGCTATGAGGGAGTTTCTGCTTTCTCTTGGTTACATAAACAACAGAGCTTTAAGGTCCAAATGCCTTTAACAGTACAGCTACTGCCTGGCCACTATGAGAGAGCGCTTCCATTCCGCCCTTGATTGCACGCCTCAAAAGGCTACATTTGCCAGTGAAAGGCAGACTGTACAATTCAAAACAAAAGTGGGCCATGGATTTGTGATGTGCACACAAAAAAATAAAGACACATCAATGAAAGCCTAGCAAAGCTTTTTTTTTTTTTAATTAAAAGTATACAATCCACCAAAATTCAACCGTAGCTCATTCCAGTCATCGTCAAGATTCACAAATTTGTGCTTGTGTTAATGTTAACTTAGATAAGAAATAAAATGCATACACACATACTTGGCCTACATACTGTGGATAAAAAGCGTAATTTTCAAAGGGAGTGTACTGGGGGAGTATCGTCATCTATATCGTCAACGGTGCTTTCACGATGTGCAATGCTACATTTTCGAGTATTAATACCGTCTCGAAAAGAAAAGACAAACGAGTCCATTGATTGGCTGCAAAGTGGGAGGAAGTGATGAAATCCCCATGCGGTGAATCAGAGTGCCTGGAGCGCAAAGGAGGAGAAAGTGATGAACCATCATTCTGCAAATCAGCAGGCAGGATTCAGTCACACCATTCTTTGGGACCAGCGGAAGACGGCAGCGTTTCAAATTTAGGAAATGGAGAAATGGACCAGTCTCTCGTCTTTGCGGGTATTTCATAGCAAGACTTAAATCCACGTCTTTAGCCTGGAAGGAAAATATTTGGGGATGACAAGTCTGACATCGGTCGGAAGAACATTGTAAGATGTGCCAAAACGGTCGCTGTGAAGTGCAATTCACAGACAAATCTGTTCCACCACGAACCATATGGATCACAAAGAAAACTTTGCAGCTCCAAGAGAATGTGAAAGAAAAGATAAGTAGAGACACTCAGAAAACCCTCGGTGAGTTGAACAAACGCAAGTAAACGTTGGCGAGACATCACTAACGCCGCCATCACCGTAACATTACTTTATGCGAGCAAGTAAAACTTGACGGGCTGTTTGATAGTCGCTTAATATTCAGTTTACACACTCGTAGTCCACATCGTTTGCGACTATATCACATGTGTAGAACAATTTTGTTAACTGTCAAAAGATCACGGCTTGTTGTCACTACAATGTAATAATGTAGTACTAGGTGCTGTATTTTTTTTACCGTCTGTGTCCACAAATGACATACCAGTATTCCAGGGTGACGCATGCGGCACAAATGACCTTATATCCAATAAAATATTTTTTTTGTCCATTCTGTCCGCTGCAGTGAACACCTTTTCTCATTCTGATTGCTGTGGTAGTTGGCAGTGGTAGACCAGTACTGACTGCAGCTCAAAATGTGATGATATCTGTCATTATGAAATGATAGGAAACATGTAAGTAACATAAATATTTCCAAACAATGAAAATGAAAATCTAGACATAATAATAAATATTGCCTTTGAATGTTGTTGTACAATGTTTTGCAGCATATGTACGAAGCAATTTAAAATATAAACAAGAGATGTAGTTCACAAGCACTGCCTATCCATAATTGTTTTATGAAAAAAGTGCAATTTACAGTATTTTTTTTGTAGAATATCATCAAGTTATTGTTGAGTTGAAAATAATGTGAGAATTTTAGAGCATATCGCCCAAAAACGACCCCGCCCCCCGCCGAAGAGTCTCCCCAAACAGTGTCCAGGTTGTAACATGTTGAACACGGTGCATAAATATTTTGACATTGAGTTCTAATACAATTACTGGCAATTTAAGGCAATTGCAGCTTTAAAAGAATTCATGAATGGGTATTTAAAGTAAATGTGGGGACTGGAAATGGAAAAGCAATACCGCCATGTTTCTTTAAACGCACAGCCTCAGAAAAGACCACATCTTGTTAAAAGTATTTACATCGTTCAAGCGTCCTACGATATTTAACAAGTCCAAGAATTTTTCTCAAAAGCGAAAAAAATGTTTTATTAGAGAGACATGGGTAAAGCAAGATTTTCCCTAAATACAAGCCAGACACAATTTAATGTGGGTGCGCGTAGTACTTCAAGCAAAGGGTGGAATGCTTCACCTGAGTTGCTTTGATGCCATTTAAAGACAGTCAAACTCTGTCTTTCACCATAAAAAAAAAAAAAAAAAGACAGACGATACAAAAGCATTCCCACATTAGGGCCTAAAACACCGTCCAAATCCCAGCAAACCACCGCTGCACTTTCTTTAAGTTCCCTTTCTTAACTCCTGATGGCTAATTGCTCTGGCAGGGCTCTGGAGGAACTGCTTAGTGGCCTGCGGCCCAGTTTCCACTCCATTCAAATTTCCACACCTCCTTTTCTTCTCTTGTGCTCTTTCTGCAACTATCATTCTTCACATGAGCCTCTGCTGACCCAGTCGAACGTTCCCCAACTCCCTCTCTTTCCTCCATATCACAGAGAGTTTTTAAGTATGTGCGTATCTGTCTGCTTCTATGTGTTAGTCTGTCCCTGTTTTTTCTAGGCCTCCTTTCAACTTCCTTCCATCAACCTGTCCTGAAGCAGCCTCTGGAGTTTCCTGCTGGAAGGAATTCACCAACAGGGGAATATCAAGAAGTTCGAGTGGATACCAAACCAAATTCAACAACCGTTCTCAGTGATTTATGCATCTTACTGGTAGCGCTTCTGAGTCAAGGTATGATTTGCAGGAAAGCGACTCCAACAGCCCTCCTGGGCGGCACCGCACGCAATCAGGCTGCCAAAAAAAAGACTTGCAAAACAGGACCGTGATAAAGAACTCAGGGGATCAATGACCAAGCTCCGGGGTTAATTCACATCTCTAATTGATTCCACCGAGCATGACTCACACGAGCATGCGCAGGCATCAGACTGTACAAACAAGCACACATGCGCACAACTATGCACGTAGCAAAACATCTGGACATGTAAACTTTAACACATGAGGTCAGACCAGCTGCTTCCTAATATGCAAGTCACTGACCTGCTGTCAGCGCAAACTAAGTGGCGAGGACAGGGTCAATTAGCAAGGAGGGCACAGTTGCGGACAAAGAAGCAGCACACTGCAGTCCAGCAGCGCCCGTATTGTGGATCACAGAGGCTCTCTTGATTTTCCTCAGTTTTCGGTCCAAATCTTGCACCGTTTGCCGGCCACATCACCAGCCCATCACCAACTGCTCACCTCTAGTTGTGTACAAGTCGAGACCAATAAAACCGTCCATTCACACAAGCTGCCACATCCTGCATTGAAAAAAAAAAAAAAATAAATACATCTTGAGTGTAATTAAAGCTCCGAAAAAGCCATTAAAACGCACAGCATCCTTTTCACACACTGTGGTAGGTGGAGAGAAGTGGAAGTATGGATTCAAATGGAAACCACACCGTAGGGGCAAGCAGACAGACTGTGTGTGCACGGCACGCGTGTAAGTCCATGTCTGCTTCCTGTTAGGTGCGATTCAATATTTAATACCAAAGCACAAACAACTTTCTTGAAAAGGGACTTGAAACATACCGCTGCGCCGTTTGGTCTTTGGCAATTCAGTCGACTTGAAGGTCAAAACTGGAACTGGAAGAAAGAAAAGGGAGAATATGTTATGCAGCTGTAGCAGGACGCTGCCAATACGCTGGGTCATCCTCAGGACATGTACAGAGATCTACAGTGCCCATGCGCTCCACTGTAAAATGGAAGATTTATTTGTTTTAACTCGCAGATGAAAAAGAACAGAGCGCATGTGTAAAGTGGAAGTACGAACCTAATCATTTTGCTTATGTGAAAACCAAGTTGAGATCACTGAAAAACAAACAATAGAACAAATCAACTGTATTAACAGATATGTCAGAACAATTGAAACGGCGAGCATTAGTCTTTGATTTCGCAGGCCAATGAAGCGGAATGTTTTTAATTAAAAGCTGCCGAACAAGTACAAAGGGCACGGATTGTAGAAATGGCCATAGACAATGATCTGGCCCTAAAACCCCGGTCATCTTAAGCATCTCGGCGCACATGTTGTATCGTTCAAAAGTTAGGGGAACTCTGACAAAGAGTTCGAAGAAGGCTTGAAGATAGTGAGAGATGACAAGATACATGTACACATTTAACCTTGGCCTGCAAGGATAAGTTTTAAGAGAACAACTTCTTGCTTAAGCATTGAGCCGGCAGGGTACTGACAAGAAGCTGTCATTCTGACTGACAGGAGGTAGCACTGCCATCTTGGCTGAAATATCATTTCCAATCTATAGGATAGTTGTTTTAACACCAAACCATCATTTAAAACCGTTTTTTAAAAGTGGTGCAACAATTAAAAGAAACAAGTGCTGATTTTTTTTTTTTTTTTAATATTTGCTGTAAAATGCTTGAGGTAGCTGAAGTGAAAGCCCCGTTGGTAAAGGTGAGAATGTATGTAGTATTTCAGAGACAAGTTAGTCACACCAAGTACCGAGAACTTTAAATATACAGATTTTTTTTTTTTTCTATGATCGAAAAGCATTACGTTGTTGAACGTTGTTATTTAAACGTTGCTTCTATTTCTCCTTCTTCTTCAACAAAAAGTAATAGAAAAATACATGGTATGAACTTAATGGTACTTCAGTCAACATCAACAGAGGGAATAAATACTGCTTGTCGAGAAAGCAAAAAAAAAAAAGCTGACATTAACATTTACAGGAAAATTTATGGAATGTTGTGAGAGCCAATAGATACCGTAGCAAGATCCAAAATGTGCTCGGAGCTCAGTATTTTTTCAGTATTCAGTATCTCCCGTTTTCTTCTTGCATCCTATCCAAAATGAGTAAAGAAACCTGAAGGCACTGCTGCTAGGTTCAAACACCTGCGCACATTCCGTTTCAAACGAAGCTACATGAGGTGCTTAGTACATCAGGATAGAGTGAGGGGCACGTGTTTGAACTTCGACTCAGCAGCGTAAGCGCTCACATACTGGACAATGTGCATATGCATTAAAACATTCAAACACACAGCCAAGCGCCAGACAGATCCTGTGCATTACTCTTTCGGCTTGGAATGACTTGACAGTCCGGGATGAGAATGTGTGTGAAAGATTGCATCTCCTCCAAACCCACTGTGCATGGAGTCTTGGAACAATGCGCACGTGAAATTCGCAATTGAAAGCATTCCAGTCTTTTCTTTTACTGGAGCAAGACAGTTGTGTTACAAAAATAAATTCATGAGGTTGGCACGCACATCCATTTTTGCTCCCCGCATTCTGTTTGCAGCCATCTTAGTTCATTACCCTTTTGAGAACGCATACAACAAGCTGGATGCCAAAGAACGCGTGGTGTCACGAACCCGTGTTTCCCAGTGCTTCACAAATATGATAAATCGGATTGAATAAAGGGTGGAAGACCCGCTTCCAGGAGTAAGCGAGACCTGGATCTTAGACGACTGCTTGGCTACGCTGCCGCTGTTCGTCTTCCTCTCCAGTGTCGGAGGTTGCCTGCCAAGATGGACCAGTGCGCGGCTCCTGGTTTCAGATTTTTATTACAACCACACGTCTCTGCTCGGTTCCATAACTTCTACCCGGACACGATTGTTTCCATTGACTCCAAGATAATCCAACATAAACCGGGAATAAGCCAGCTACATGCTGACGATAAGCATCACTTTGCCGCATTTTGCATCAGCACGTGAAATATAAACATAAAAAAGAAACATTACCGACGTGAACTCCAGTCAAGCAAGGGTTTGGCTTGCGATCGTCAGATGATACACTGCGCAACCCATAGCTAAAGACGAATGAAGCACATGTTAACATGTTCTTAGTTGTTTTTGTTTTTTTTTATTTTTTTGTGTGTGAACTTGATGCCACAATTATCAACACCTCAGATGCAAAACACAAATAGCAGTTTGCTTGTTAGTCTGGTGCTTGTAAGACTAAATGGTGACAAGGCACCTTCTGATCCCTTGCTGAATTGTTCAGTTTCTCTCCCACATGACATTCATTTAACTGGGGTGGCTGGGAGTTTGAACTGGCCCGTGTATTCTGGCTCTGCTATGTGGAAAGTATGGAAATGAACATGCTCCAGCAATTGACATCTGACTGGCTTTGATGTTTGATGAAGGACAGAACCGGACAACTATGGGATTAATATAAACACAACGTGTCAAGTGAAACATTGTGTCGCTGGAGGGGAAATAGAACTTAATAATTGTAGTCTGTATATGTCACTCTGTGGGTTAACGTCAGAGATAGAATCGGCTGTGGTTGGGTTTCAAGAAAAAAAAAAAAATGTTCATTGACTGTGGAGCTAATAGTGCAGATTCAGCGTGCAGGACAGAGTTGATTGCAATGCCATGTTGAAGCCTTCATGGACACGGATTTATGATTAAGAATCCAGTTTCATACAACCGATCCCAACATGTTTTTCCTCAAGACAGTATGCAGTATCACACCAAAACAGTGAAGTTACTTGCCTCCTCTTTATCCTTACTCTCACATTGTTAAGAGTAAAATGAAAGTATTTCAGGATAGCTTACTCCAGTCGCCAGCATTTTGACTGTGATACCTACACTGCTTCTAAATGTCGAATCACACCTTTCAAGCCATTGTTTGCTCACATAGCCACAAAAATTGCATTTAAATGCATATCACTTTCTATCTGATCACACTTGAGAACATTTACATAGAATGGAGAGAGTAAAAGCAATACATAAGGTATATACTATACATATGGCTTTGACTCATTGACATTTGGCTGTGAGGTGTCCTGTAACAATAATAAGAATGACAACATCCATCCATCCATTATCGATACGGCTTATCCTCACAAGGGTCGCGGGGCGTGCTGGAGCCTATCCCAGCTGTCTTCGGGCAGTAGGCAGGGGACACCTTGAATTGGTTGCCAGCCAATGAATGACAATATGAATACTTATAATACTAATTTAACTTCACTTGACTTTACTTAAAACCCAAAGATATAAGCCATTGTAATGTTGGGTTTCAAGTCACGGATTTATACACAGTGAAGAATAAAGACATGATCAGAGTGGGGTTTGATGGGCAATGAGAAGCCAGCTGTATCTCAATGAGCAAGACCCTTGATTAATTCCATATTTATTTGCTGGCAAATAAATGGCTGGTTCTAACCCTCTATCTCAAAATTCAACAACACACCAACGACGCACTTACACAAACTCAAGTTCAGGAAAGATTCAAAAGGAAAATCAGTTCATAGAGAGTTTGAAAGAAGAGTTTACAGAAGGTTGTCTACACTTTCAGAGTGAATGAAGACTCAGTGACTGTTCAGATCCCCTTAAAAGCGATCCGAGAAAGTTGACCAATGATCTCGACAAAGATGGAACTGGGCAATCGTTGATGTCTAAAGAATGACTAAAGCAGCGTGACATATTTGAATTGCTGCTTCTAATTAAGTCCGGACCTATTGAACTCTGATGTATACACTTGCATAATGAAAACTGGTTCAAAGACCAAGTAATGACCCAAAAAGGTTCACACTGCTTTACTTTGCAGCTAACATGCAACTATTCATGAAAGCACAATGATGTTGTCTAACATAGCACTGTTATTGTGATGGAACGTCACATTACCAGGTGACCCTTGTACGGTCATTGATGACCACGATGAATTGATGCCTGGTAGGATAACATCTACGACCATGCAAAAAAATCAGATAACACTGTGAAAAACCATCATAGTAATTCAATTGCGGCTATATTATACTGTACTTATGAACCATGGCAGTTGTTTGACAAACCAAACAGGACATTCTGATAAACACTTCAGACCAAAAGTTTTGGCGTGACTGTGGTCGACTGGCACGGTGGCCGACTGGCCTCCCTGTGTGGAGTTTGCATGTTCTCCCCGTGCCTGTGTGGGTTTTCTCCGGGTACTCTGGTTTCCTCTCACATTCAAAAACATGCATGGTAGGTCGATTGGACTCTCTAAATTGCCCCTAGGTGTGATTGTGAGTGCGGATGTTTGTTTGTCTCTGTGTGCCCTGCGATTGGATGGCAACCAATTCAGGGTGTCCCCCGCCTACTGCCCGAAGACAGCTGGGATAGGCTCCAGCACGCCCCGCGACCCTTGTGAGGATAAGCGGCATCGATAATGGATGGATGTTGTTCTTTGCTCTATTTGTACCATCCCTGTAGTATTGAAAACTGTGGTTCAAAATATCAATACAGAAAAAGATGAAGAATAGTAAATGTGTTCTGTAAAACAGGGAACAAAGGACCGGCGAAATCTAAACAACGGTAAACAAACATCCATTGATTTTTAATTACGTTGTATCCAGCCAAGACACTGACTTAATCAGAAAATCTATATAACATGAAAATACTTTGTATTCCGCTGGCTTTTATTCCACTTGCAGAAGTGTTCAACAATAGCTGTCGAAGAACTGTTCAGTTAAAGAAAATAGTGAAAAAGATTGTTTCCTGTAGGACAGGGTGTGCTTAGCTATGGATGCAGGAATGTACAGTACGCTATCCCAGAGGGAAGCAGAAGCATTTGGTATTGTGGTTAGACTGGGTTCAGATCCGGTGTTAAAGAACGTGCCTTGTGTCAAAAACAATGCTTTTCAGTTTCAGCGTATTGGGTGAGGTTAGGGTTTGTGGTTGGCTAAATTTATAGCGTATCGTGAACTGTCAAATGTTTAAAAGTGGAAGCGGTGAATTTTCAATGAGGAAGAGACTGCACAATTTTGAAAAGTTCTCATGGCAATCTTTCAGTGTGAGGGGACGTAAATGTGAGAAAACAAGCAGCTCTATATATAAAATGTCTGCTTATGTACAGCCACATAAAACTGAAATGAATTCACTGTATTATTCAAGTCAATTCCACCAATGTAATTTTGTTAAAAAAACGGAACACTAACAAAGCCTTTCTCAACTGGCTTGGGGGCTCATTAGGGATGGGCGGATCAATACTAAAATATCGACATTCCGAGTCAGAGTTCACAATTTTAAGTATTGATCTTCAAGCTCAAGAATCACATATCTGCAAATAAAGTGGAAGCCAACCCCAAAATCTTTTCAAGAATATGTTATACGCACGCCCACTAGTTGAAACAAGGCATTCTGATTAATATTGCGTTTGTGGAATATTCCATACACGGCTCAGATTCAGAAAACAGGCCAGCCGTGATTGGTCGTTGTGAGCAGTGATGTCATTTTCAGTCGACAGAAGACAAAATGGCCGCCCCCAGAGATGGCTAAAAACGAGTGCATTTTGCTGCTTAACTTATATTCCACTAACACAAAATTAATCAGAATGTTGTGTTTCAACTAGTGCGCCTGCAGGGAATATATTCTTGAAAAAAATATGTTTGGGTAGACTTTTTCTTTAGGTGTTATTTTCCTGTTCGTTAAAGTTGAAATGCCTGTTTAAACGGGAACTTATTCAAAGGAGCTCTGTTTTTTGTGATAAATATTACAAGAGTTGTATATATCAAGTGCAGGTATGTTATTTATTTCCTATTTATATCATTTATTTTCAAGGCAACATTGTTTTCACGTTTATTTTGAGTTCAAAAGAATACAATGCCTGAATTAAATGTTCAAATTAAGGAGACAAAATTCAAAGATTTTCATTTACCGGTAATAATCAGTTGAGTTACGTTCTACTTTTGGAGAATCATCAACACGTACGAGTGAGGGGGTACTCATGGTATGACAAAAAAGGTTGGGAACCAGTCAAATAATAACAACCCTCAAAACCTGTGGCTGACTGCCGGACTATCCAATGTCGCTGTAAGAGCCGCTGTCATGACCCTGCACAATAAAAGCAATGTGGGAAATGGATGGTTGCTTGATGGATGAAAACACAGAGAGAGCAAGTGTGCGTATTGAGGTATTATAGGTATTGAGCATATGGCTTGTTGTAATCTTAACTATTAGGCCTTGGATTTCCTTCTTCCTGTATTGTTTCATTGTCACTGTAATGAAAGACAACAGTTAAATGTTGGATGGACAATCTGGATAATAAAACAACAAACCCACAAGCACTCACAAGCATGTGGCTTTTGTCCCAGGAGGGAAATGGCTGCAGTTGTCACAAATGGGTGTTTATCTGGCCCAGCTCCAGTTGGCAGTGGCGCAAACACAAACGCATAAAAGGACAGGCTAACTTTCCTCCCTTTGCACATGCTGCCTGCACACAAGGGGTACAAAAACACAGACGACAACAGTCACTGCTGCTACGATTCTATACAAGTTTTCTAAAGTGTGGCATACTTCCCGGTATCGTTTCAATTCTCTGAATATCGCAATGTGTGTGTCACAATTCAGCTAAACGTCACGGACTGTCAGTGAAATAAATGATCAATGTGTGTCTAATATACTTTCGTTTCCCACAGGAGACAGCAGGAAAAACATACAAATGGGCATCCAACCTCATGTTGACTCTCCTGTGCAAACACCCAATAAACCTGTCTGAAACTTAAAGGGCAATCACTGGGTGTGTGCGCGTGCGTGCGTGCGTGCAAAGTGAATACATACAGTACACACATTCACACATGCCTTTGGATCACCAGCAAACGGGAAAAGAGTTTAGTGAGAGGACTAGTAAAACAACATTTTCCAGCTATGCTAATTGGCATACTTTCACATGGGCAGGAATGCTATGATAACATCCACCTCTATTCCCCAAGGGGACCTTGATCCTGCAGGCGTTTACTGGGTCAGGGAACCTTGGTGTGGATGAAAGCTGAGGAGAAGGCCCCCATTATGGATGGAAAGAGGGGAATCGTCTCATCCTCTTGGGCACACACATGCTATCTCAACATGTTTGGGGATGCTTGCCTCATATTTAGAGGGCCACTGCTGTTTTGAAAGTCTTAAATAGAGAAAGACTTTCTGTCATTTTTGTAATGTCCGAATGTTTTCACACTGAGAGGGACCTGGACTAGTGGGGTAGTATGGTTCCTTCTGGGACAAAGTGGAGCCCTGTCTCCGTGGGGGGGATGGTCACAGATGTATGGGAATGATGGGGTGGTGATGAGAGACTGAGATGCCAGGGAACAGACACCCATTCAAAGTCAGACAGAGAAGCGATGCTGAGTGGGGAACTCTGTGGCCCATCATCAACTCTACTCTCTGCCCTGGACCAAAGAAGAGGAATTAGACGAGGGTTGATAAGAGAAAATGGCTGGCCAATAGGACGGACACACATCACCTGCCGTTTGACCTGAGCCAACTGCCATGGTACAAATACATTCTATGCAAATTGAACATTTGGTACCTTCAATATGTACGTAGTACACGTAATGCCAAATACCAAGTGTTGTTGTGGGGTTTGAAGGGCATTACGCATTGGGTAAAAGCTCTGGTATTTCGCAGGTATTTCTGAGAGCAGAGACGCTGAAATTTGACGCTGATAAATATCACCCAGGTATTTAAGGAGAGACTGCAGGTTTTGTTCAAATGCGAAACTAAGCAAACACATGCACATTCTACATTTGCCTGCCAAACTACGGATATATTGTCGATAGTGTGAAAACTGGACCTGTTTAGTCAAACACTAAGCTCTTGTTCTTTTGTGTGAATGGCAACAGGTTAATTGCACCTTCCGCCATCTAGTGGAAGAGCCTTGAATTGTCCTGTCACTTTAAGTGTTGATACTTTTCAGAGCAATGAAGTGAAATTGGATCATTTCACACTCCTCTATGTCACACATTTGATAATCAACTACGGCACACTAATGAATTACCGGGTCAAAGTACTTGGGGTAAAAGGAAACAGAGACCCTGTCTGGGATCGGAGAACTGCAGTCAGGTGGAAATAAATTATTTCCTGTCCAAATTGACACTCTTCAGTTGCCACGGTGTGGCTTTGGTTTCGTTTACAGTCATTTTGAGTCTGGGTGGCACAGGAATGTGGGGAGGGACAGAATCTTATGGTACACTTAACATGATTGAGTTGCCCAAATTATGGGGTGGGTTTCAGACACTTATCACTTTGCACATGCAGTGAATGTGAAGAAGCAAGTCATTATTTTTAATGACTTAAATGAACTGCTCTTTTCAAATTATATCTTTAACTCTGCAATAAGGATGTAACGATTCATTCATCTTTAAATGATAACTACTACTTTATTGGCCACTTTCCTAAAGAATATATGTTTCTTATGTACTACTATCATATATTACTATGAAAGTCACTATTATTTGCACACGTAATTATTTTGAGTGGATAATGTCCTTTGGATCCCCAGAAAAGTAAGATGTGATAATATCATATTGGGATGCTTTTGGTTGCAGCTTTCTGTTCAAAGTCAAGTTACATCTCACAGCCGGTGGAAAAAAAGCGAAGTCGTTCCTTCTTAATGGGCATGGTGGTCAATTCATCTCATCCCACCATTTTTTCAATGTTGTCATTCTGACTAATGTGCGTTAAAATTGAAAAGCTTGAACAAATATCATTGTCACTACCTGCAATGTGACATACTGTAAATAACAAGAACAGCCCGCTGGTCAAATTACTTTCTAAAGCAGGACAGTGGAGAATGTGGTTATCAGAAAGGTTCACACCTTAAGGCAAAACAGTATAATGGGAAATATATCGTTATCGGGTTGTAGAATTACCTGTATCTGGATATACCGCACTTTTTTGTCCATATCGCACACTTCTAGCTGTATTGTAAAACAAAGATTCTTGGTAGGGTTTTTTTTTTTTGTGGACGCTGACAAGGGCAGGGGTTGGTAGTCTTTAACACTCAAAGAGCCGTTTTGATCGTCTGCCACAGGGGAAAAAAAATGAGAGCCATAAAACGTTTTTGACATCTAAAGTGAGGATAACACTGTATCCACCCATCCATCCATTATCCGAACCGCTTATGCTCCCAAGGGTCGCGGGCGTGCTGGAGCCTAACCCAGCTGTCTTCGGGCAGTCGGCCGGGTACACCCTGAACTGGTTGCCAGCCAATCGCAGGGCACACAGAGACAAACAAACATACTCACTCACAATAACACCTAATGGTAATTGAGAATGTCCAATCAACCTACCATGCATGTTTTTGGAATGTAGGAGGAAACCGGAGTACCCGGAGAAAATCCATGCAGGCGCTGGGAGAACATTCAAACTCCACACAGGAAGGCCGGGGCCGGAATCGAACCCAAGACCTCTGAACTGTGAGGCGGACGTGCTAACCAGTCGACCACCATGCCGCTGACAACACTGTATGTAAAACAATAAAAAATAATAATAATAAAAAGTTTATTTCACTAAGACTTTACTTACTGTACATGAAATTAGCCAAACTCAGATCATCCACCTGCAGCCACCCAAAAAATGCCATCTGTTTTGTCATCATTTTATTAAATGTGGAACGTGCAGTCAGCTGTCCAATTGAATTAAGGACTATTTCACTTCATCTAAAATATATATTTGCAGATAATAGCCAAGTAAAATGTTTTTTTCCGGGTTTATCTGACTTTTGCTCCTGAACCTCAGTGTATAGCGTTGACACATAAATCGTCACTTTCATCTTAAAACACGATTGCAAGCTATCATCTATGAGGCTATGTGAGCGATGTTTGTTTTTAATATAGTTCATGTAGCATAAGCATTAAGCATTCTGTTTTCTTCTTAAGCATTCCTTTTCTTGGATTTATGGTTTACCATCGAATGTAGCTTGAATCTTAGCATCGCGCTTGTGATACAATACAATACAATACAATTTTATTTATATAGCGCATTTCACAAACAAAGCACTTTACATTCAGCAACAAAATAGCCATAATGCAACAAGTGAAATCAATAATTTAACACAAAACACTACATGCCATAGACACCGGGAAAACAGCCGAAGATTTGTCTCAGGTCAGATCAAAAGCCAACGAATAGAATTGTGTCTTCAACGAGGTTTTGAAAATGGACAGAGAGGGGGCTTGCCTAACATCCAATGGAAGGTAGTTTAAATTTAAATGAAGTATTCATTGTTTTCCAAAGTCACAGAGAGCCACAGCAGAAGGCCGAAAGAGCCACACGTGGCTGTGGAGCCATGGGTTGCAGACTCCTAGTCACTATAGGGACAGTTGTAATAACAACCATTTGCATGTGTTTAGGCCAGAGGAGTAAAGATAACAATTAAAGCTGGACAGCAGACAATAGAAGTGTTTTATGAGATACTCACAAAGTATTTTATATTCAAAGGGATCCAAAGAGCATAAAAAAGAAACAATTGACCAGGCTCTGGAGATGTGCTTTTTAGTATTCAACTCGTGTTTTCAACCAAAATAACTCAATGTTGAGAGTGTTTACAGCAATCTTTGAACAGATTTGCATTTTTACACTTGATTAGAGATAATAACAATGTGTGTGTCATTTGGTATCTATCTGGAGCCATTGTCTGACTCTCTGAGATGATGTGTGGGAGCCAAGGTCTGGCTCAATAGCTCCATGTAGGCTCTATTTACCAAGCATTGATGGAGTCCAGATGAGCTTTCTCTGGCTCTCCTTCGCTCTCTACATGCTCAGTGAAGCTGCACCACCAATTTTAACAGCCAGGCAGAATTGGACTGGCAATCTGTAGTCACGTAACAACAACTGAAGAAAGAGATGGATGATGTTCTGTCGTGGCAACGTGCAGTATGAATTTAGGTGTGATGTCCTTACAAAGCCCAAGTCCAATGAAGTCGGGACATTGTGTAAAATGAAAATAAAAACAAATACAATTATTATTTATCAAGCTATATTCAATTGGATTCAGTACAAATACAACATATTTAATGTTCAAACTGATCAAGATTTCGTTTTTTTCATTTGTATTTATTTATTCATTACAACTGTGAACTTTTTTTAATTTGACGCCTGCAACATGTTCCAAAAAAGGTGTGCCAGGAGTCACAGGACCATATTTACCACAGTGTTACGTCACCCTTCCATTTGAAGGAATCAGGTGTTCGGACAGGTGTTTGTGAGCATTCCTCAACTTCTTTTGTTGTTCATGTTCAAACTTTATGCAAACATGTTGCCGGCATCAAATTCAAAATGAGAGAATATTTGCAAAAAATATCAATTGAATAAAAGTTGAAAAGGATTTACAAACCGTTTAACTGTTTATATTCACTTTTTACACAACATCCCAACCTAAATGCAATTTGGGTTTGTGGAACAATCACATAAAAACAGAGTATATCAGCATAGATTTGTATGACAATGCTTGGTTCTTATTTGCATCTTATTATTCTTTGATTTGTTTTTTTTCCCCAGACTATAGCCTAGCTTGTTTTGGTTGCACAGGTTTTACACTCTTCATGAATATCCGCAAAAGGAAAAACAATTCCTTCCTCTCCAGGGAGAAGACAGGGGACTTCAGGGAAAAATAAGACCCCAGGTATAATGCACAGATGGTCTCCAGGCTCCTTTGTCTCTATGGAAAGGCGCTCCCGAGCCCCAGGGTAATGACTTCCATGTGCAGAACCCCAATACTCCAAACAAAACTGCAATAACTACATCAAGGAAAAAAGCCATGTTATTGCATTGCATGTCAAAATCTTCAAAGGCTGACACTTCAGCTGGTGTCATGGATGTGCCTCTAATGACTGGTGATGCCCCAAAGTCACTCATGTCACCACCAGGGGCGGGGCGGCCATCGGAATTTCCGGAATATATGTGAATTTTACCGTACGGCCGGTTCTGGGCCGGTCCAGGCCGTCATGGCCACCAATATCCATTACATCCCTTACATAAGTTTTGGAAAAAAACAATTGCGTTCATGACGTTATGTCACATGCCAGCACGTGTCCGTGTCCAGTAGGGCATTCAATTTGCTTCAGATGTGATGAATCAACAAGCGACCGCTATGCCCATTCATACAACGCACAATCCAATAAAAAGTTCAACAGTTAGCATGCAACTAACGGAATTGTAAGCCTGTTTTATGATACATACAAAAATCTAAATTAATAAGGCACACTATACTGTACATTGATTCATTCCATGTGACCTATGTGCTTTGTACGAGTCAGAAAATAAAACCAGATCCATGTCATGTGACTTCAAGATAAAACTTGGAATGTAGCAGTTCTGTAACAGATAAAGCAAGTGTTTCTTTTGTGACAGATATGAATTGAACATCGTCCAAATCAAATGAAAACACACCCTGACTTTGATACTACAAGCACTCATTTTCTACATTTTGCTGCAGGCTGTTACTGTAGCTGATGTCAACGTTAGTATCTATTGACACAGGCGACAGAACACACTATGAAGAATATGTGCTTACATTAACAGTACACATGCACAAACACACGTACGGTACTTAAGACTTTAAAATCAAACTATCTCAGCTTTGAAACATGATATTTTTGGCAACATGCCCTAAACTGCAGGAAGGGAAGGTAAAAAGTGACGAGCCACATACTGTACATGTGTGCTGGATTAAAGATTCCTGATTTAGATACTGTTTCTTCAGTGAATGGGCCCTGAGGACTTTGTCCACATGATATGACGGGGCGACATGCTGACAGTAAGCCATAGTAGACTGGTCTGCTGCACATTAGTTCGATAACCTGATTTTACTTACTTTTAAGTTATTATAGTTCAAAAAAAGCACATGTGCTATTAATTCAACGCAACACAAAATTAATGAAATGAAAGGGGTTTTTGTTGTTTTTTTAGGAAATCGGTACATGGCTAGAAATTAAGGAGCAGAATTTGATTTGTTTCACTGGAAGAACTACACACGTTTTTTCAGGGTTTGAATAGTGCTTGTATTTTCGGAATATTTGTCAAACTTCAATGAAGATGTTTCCATTTTAATGTCACAAAAGCAAGAAACTATAGGATGATGAATAACTGGTGCCACCAAAGAGATCATCTTGTCAATACTTTTATGAAAACAGCTCAATTCTTAATCAAAGGAAACGAATGGCGCTTAGTTTTGTGTTGATCTAATGTTTTTGTCTTTTCTGCTGCTTCTTAATCTGGTTGATTTGTAGTGGATGTGACTGACAGATTTTTTTTTTTTGGGGGGGGGGAATTGCATGTCAATTAAATGTATTATAACAGCCATAACATGTCAATGAAATGTATTATAACAGCCATATTGCTGTCACCACATTTCCTCACACTATGGACCTAATTTACTATTGGTTGGCACATGCAAAAACAGGTGCAAACTTGATGCTCATGCAAACAGATGAGGAAGGTGATCTCCTAACCGGTTACAGTCAGGATTTCTATCTGCCAAACCGGCAATATTGTCGTTCACTTTGTGCCTTCTGGGAGGAGCATATGCTTAATATTGTTTGTGCATTGTGATTTATCAAACCTGAGACAAATTGGGATGACTCATTTTCTGTTTAAAAAGCTCAAGGAGAATGAGAGGTCATTTTTCTAAATGCCAAAAACAAGTATCACGACATACCGTATCTTTTGACCAATGCAATTGTGGAGCTTCTGAATGATCTAAGGGCTGACTTGGGCGAGTTAAGTCAAACAAAACATAGCTTTTATGCGTTTGCTTCCTTCCCTGAAATTATCCAAGCGATATATTTCTTTTCTGTATATTTCGTTTGTTTGTCTTCCACTAGCACTTCCAATTCCATCACTTCAAACGTAAGTTTTTGCTCGCGGGGCTCTCACAAATTCCCTATGGTGCAAAAACCATCAGAGTACCCTAAAGCGCACAACCCTCTTTTAAATATGGTGATTTCGACAACTTTTACACCTGTTGCCAACAGCACGTGGATCTTTACAGTGAACATACAATTAGCAATCACAATCAAGGAATCTCTTGATTACATCTCCATCTGAAATAAAGCTGAATAAAGAGTGGCTCAAAATATAGGTGTCACATGATGTCAGTCCCATAAATTATCAGTGCCAGGCAGCTAAAATAATGACAGGATATGGAAAAGGGCATTTAGAGTATCTAAAAGGAACTTGTATTTAATGTATTACGGCAATCTTGTCTCAGATGTTCAAAATCAGTGACAGTTTTTCATATGAAGAGAAGAGATAGTTGATGTGGGTTTTTTTGGCGGGGTTGTTATTTTTTTCACATATTCTAGACCACAAAATGTCAATGGCATTCACTCACACAAAGAAAAGTGGCTTATCACGAGAACATAAATAACAACTTGAGATAACTAGTTGAATGCATATCACTAAAGATTTGGATCCTGGTTTTAACATTTTATTTCATTCCAACATTTGGGAATTTTGGATTGTATTTGACTTGAAGCATCTGCATAAATCCTTTCAGCACATAAGAGCTAAATGAAATTACTGTCCCTGTTTTATATTAACCAACAGTTTCGAGTTGGCAGCAGTTGTTAAGATTTAGAGCTTAATGTGGGGAACATTACAGATTGTTTATTAAACAAAACTTTGTTGTTGTCACATCAATGTTAATTGTCCTTAACAATGATGTCAGAGTGCAAGACTACATTTCTTTCTGCAGCCAAAGCCACAACAGTTACAGAATAATGCAACCAAGATTAATGTCAGTGCTCTCATTCATTCTCTTCTGCAGGCTGTTGAAATACTTTTGCTGAAGTGAAAATAACTGGGATAGCTTTTGTGTGCATCTTCATAAAGTAAACTATATACACCGCACATTTTCTGCAGTGCAAATCTGCTCCTCGTTCGTCTGATTCTTCCCGTTCTCATTCATTCTCTTTGGTAAAACTCCCACCAAACAACATATTTACTCACAGTCTTTTATAGGAGAGCGACTCGTATTTGGTAACTCTCAATTGGTTTCATGCTGATTTCTGAATCAGTTTTTGCATTTTAAATGATATTCGGGCATGACAAGTGGTATCCTATTTTGTTTTAAGTATGCCATGGGCCTTCAATCCTGTTCCTCGAGGGCCGGTGTCCTACCTGTTTTCCATTTTCTCCCTTCTGCCACACACCTGAATCAAACGACCATATAATCATCAAGGTCTGTAGAAGCTGGATCATGACCTTGCTCATTTGAATCAGGTGTGGACTGCGGCAGGGAGAGATGGAAAACAGGCAGGACACCGGCCACGGAGGAACAGGATTGGAGACCCATGATGTATGCTTTTCTGTCTGTCAAAGCACTTTGAACACATGCTATAGAAAGAACACGTGCTAGACAAAGTTCAACTTTAATCGGGAGGGGTACCCAAAGCGAATAAGGTTAAAGATGATATAAAGATGTAATTTTACAGTAGTAAAGATTTTCCAAAAGGAAAAAAAGTCATCTCATGATGAACTCCTTATGAAGGGTTTAATGATGAATAAATAATCCCTTTAACAATAACAGTCATCTTGACTGCAGTCGCTCAGAACTGCTTTTATTGAAGTGAAAATATGTGAAAATAAAAATGGAATGGGTCTCCACATTCCACATGATATCCTACTGCTTTGGTACCTACCTTTTGATGATTTTGATTTGCCCAATGAGACTTAGCATGGGCTTTCAACCCTGTCTGCAAGTCATACGTACTAACTTTAGCTGTTTTGTAATCATCTGCAATCTGTCAACATCATCAGGGTTCTCCCAGATAACTATGGAATGACTGGACCTTCAAGAGAAACCAATCCAAGCCAAATTCCATCTCTAGAAGAGTATAACAGAGATTGCACTGCTCCTTTATATGCTAAAAGAAAAACTATGGCTGAACTACTGTCTTTGTATTGCCAATAATCATTAAATAATGACTCATATTCAACCTAATTCTGATCACAGCCACCACTGGGGCTTTCTCTTTCAGTTCTTGATTTATAATTTTCTCAAAATGCAATTGTCCATCTTTTGGGGCATTCTCTTCCACACCACTCCTTCATGACTTCCCTTTGGCTCTCATATGTCGACAACAACGTTGAGTAGTTTAACACACCCCAGTCAAGGTCAAGCAACACCCAGTGTACACTGGTGACCTTCGAAGCATCTGCAAATGTGAGTACTCGCTGACTGGAGCACAGCTTGTGTCCAAGGCAGCACTGACAGAATCATCCTAGCTTAATGAGGTAAGAAAGAAAACATGCTCTATATGTACAGGGAATGTACTATCAACAAGTATGTACACAAGCACATGCAAGGTAAACTGTGATGTTATAATGGAGTCTCAAATGCTGGGCGGGAAAAAGGGATTGCAATCAAAACAAACGTGGATTTGCATCTGACAGGGGTAGTAAGATGTGCATCATCACCAACCAAATGTTGACATGAAAAAGACTCATTTTACACCCAAATGACATCACATCTTTAAGGAATGCTAATGCTGAGCGAATTAGGAAGGAGTGGCAATCACACAGGTTTCCCAAACGGTGAATCGTCGGAGCGTGAGAGTTCAGCAAGTTCAAAACAAAAATCAAGACAGAGTACACATCGAAAAAACAAACGCGTCGTCACCCTGAAATCGCAAACACAACCATGTACCTTTTGACACCTACTGACTATAAAATACATAGGAATATTTACTCATGTGAATACATGCTGCTGTGAATGGATCGTTTGGAATTTAATGAGGAGAAAGGTCAAAATGGGTCAAACAACCTTGATCCCTTTCCATGTATGATACATGAAGTAATAAATGAAAAGGAAATCCTTCGTATCATTCATGGTCTTACTGCACATCATTTATATTGACTGACTGCACCTGGATTTCAGCCCTGCCTGTCTTACCTCTTTAGCCAATTATTTTTAAGAAAATAAACAGCCTACCTTAACACACTGCAAGGCATGTCCCTAATTTGAACTCATAGTCCACTGTGCTGCCAAACATTCCTGCCAATACAAGCTTTAATCCTGCCAATACAAGCCCCAAAAAATCCCCTTGAGGGAGACGTTGGAATGCTGGAACGTGTGACAATGGACTAACAGTGGGACATTTTTGGACAGGCTGCACTTCCAAAAACAATAGCAAAATGATATTTATGGGTCAAACTCAATGCATCAATACCATTGGAACGGAGTGTGTAAAATAATGATGGCGGGGGATCCCAGGTGTCCCCCTACACACAAAGCACTCTGCTTCTGCTCTTCATACAAGTGGAAGTTATAATGAACTGATAGGTTATGAATAAATTGAATTTTGTGTGCACATTATAGTACATTCCCAAATATCTGTTTTCTACACAGTACTGTGTATAATTTATAACTTCATGCCAGGCTTAGAAAAGGGGATGTTTTACTACCCTTGTCGAAACAGCTCAGAATGAAGTGTAAGGAAGGCCTTACTGTTTTCTGCTATGGATCTGTAACCCACTTAGCAGTTTAAGTAAGAAAACAGTGTAATAGATCATAGGTATATCGATTACAAGTCCAGGATTTGTATCTGGGTTACATATACATTTGCAGGCAAGGGAACCACCAGAAATTTGGGGCCCCGTGAAAAAAAAAATCGTACTTTGGGCCCAACACCTTCAATGCCGCAAATTAAAAATATGTTACTTAAGAGTCCTGTTAGTCACGGGCCTTTGGACTTGTCATCACCATCCCTATTACACTGCAACATGCTCAGCAGGAATTAGAAATGACTACTACAAGGCTCGTTGAAGTAAGGTGAAAAAGACATGACAATGTGTCCGGATAGATTTTTTTTAAATACGGGTCTGGTATTGTACAGAATTATTGAAAAGGCAGTCTGTTCTTTTAAATATTAGTCATCATTATATTAGAGGTGGCTGTTTGAGGCAAACAAGAGCAAGTTGAATGACAGTTACCGTAATACAAAACTGGACACTAAACATTAGCATTTGGTTATTTGTCATGATGCATCTTCAGTATATCCAGAGATAGATCTTTCTGCAGAGGGATCTGTGATCAAACTGCTTCTCAGTAGATTCGTGCTGAATGTCCACCCCCTTGTGGACACTACCGTACATGATGTTGCAGTGTCTTTGATTTGCAATAAACTTGGCTTCTCTTCAGGTAATTTGTCTTCCATTCGTCTCGATCTACGTATGTTAGGTTTTTGCCCATAAGTGTAACTGTGAGTCGTCTATGTAAATCGTGTACGGCGCCTCTTACCCTAAGTCAGCTGGCAAAGTCTCCAGCCTCCCTATGACCTTGCACTATAAGCGGGTGAATGATTAGTAAACTGGCAAAGCCAAAGAGGACAAGGAAAAAGGAAAAGCTGCCAAACCAAAGCCCTGCAGGCTTTCAGGCAAAGCTGCATTGTACAATGAGTCTTTCAACATTTGTAGAAATGTTATGGTTTTGAGATCCCACAAAACTTAACATTTGACATCCATCCATCCATTATCCAATCCGCTTATCCTCACAAGGGTCGCGGGCGTGCTGGAGCCTATCGCAGCTGTCTTCGGGCAGTCGGCGGGGGACACCCTGAATTGGTTGCCAGCCAATCGCAGGGCACACAGAAACAAACAAACATCCACACTCACAATCACACCTAGGGGCAATTTAGAGGGTCCAATCAACCTACCATGCATGTTTTTGGAATGTGGGAGGAAACCCTCGCAGATACGGGGAGAACATGCAAACTCCACACAGGGAGGCCGGAGCCGGGATCGAACCCACAAACTCGGAACTGTGAGGTGGACGTGCTAACCAGTCATCCACCGTGCCGCCCCAACATTTGACATTTGTTTAAAAAAAAAAAAAAAAGCAACAACCATCGGGCTGTGCTGCTTCACCTTGTTTGGTGCCGCCATATTGAAAAATGTTTTTTTCAGGACTTCTTGGATACGGAAGGTTGTGAAGTGTGAAAATTATGTAGATTTAGAATTTGCATTGGCGAGGGATGCAATTTTGAGCTTTATCAAATTTAGACAGCCTTCATGCAGCGCGATGGAGTCATCGCCCTCAGATGGATCATTCGGAAGGATGTAGCTCCTGAATTTAGTGACTCAGCATGGATAGAGTGTTAGCGCAGTGATGTTAACTAATCCAAGTGTATTTTTCCACATAAATGATGTACTGTATGTGATTTATTTGAAATAAGCAGTTGATAAGTGAAATGAATCAGTGCAAATCATAGGTAATGAATAATCTGAAGTCCAGAGCGAATAAAGAAGTCAACCAAGTAAAACATGAGCAACACTAAGTGCTATACAACAACAATTGAAGAGAGAAGGCTGTGTGTGCCGAAAGAGTAGTTCCCACTGAAAGAAAATGATCATTTCTAGCTTTTAATTGAAGACAGACTCTAATCACTGGCAATTAAAATGGTCACTGTCGGACCAGATATGGATGTCATTCATCACACAGGGAGGCCAACTCATAAATAGCTGGGCTATTTCATTACTGACGCATAGGAGCAATTGTTCATTTTAACCGATAGCAATGATCTGCATGTGAACTGAGCAATATGGGTAAAAGAACAATGGCCAAATCGTATGAAACAAACAAAAAAAAAAAAAAAACAGATCCCTCCCAAAACAACAAAATGTAACACCATCAGGGATGACTGAAGATCTTTCACACGTCAACAACCAGCATCTTATATAAAACCCAAGGACAGGTCTGTGTGCTGTGTACCTTATACACTAAATCTCAAGATCACAGCTCTGTTGACAGATTTTTATCAGAAAAGGGGAAGCATTTTTGCGAGCCTATACAGTATTAAAAAATATATATATCGAAATGACGAGTAATATAAACCATCTGGATACCTCACAGCAGGTTCCCGGGGCTTTGCTATTGTTTCTCCTACACACCAAGTTATCAGCTGTGTCGTGGACATTATTGTTGGCTTGAGAAAGTATGTTCCCTTATCCCAGAAGAGCAGAGCACTAAAACTTAATGTCAGTTTTATTACATTGTCCCCATCCACCTCAAATTTAAGGGTCGTATTTGTGCTGATTGCCTTCTAACAGCATGAGCAGGTGGAGCATCAAGTGGGCTGAGGGCATACCACCACTGAAGCTCACACAGCCCATCGCTCTTATCAGACACCCGGCCGGGGAAGCCACTGCCTGTCAGTTATTATAATGTGCTCAACCCTTCATACCTCACAAACTTGTTGGATAAGTCACCCACAATCAGGTCAACACAAGACTTTAGTTACACGTTGTGTTGCTGTATATGTACGTTCCACTGGGATTTAACACCATAAATCAGATCCTCGCGCATAAGCAGTTAGGTTAGGGTGTTGAGAAACATAGTTGAAGAATAAAACAACATGTCAAAGGGTAAGCAGCATGGCGTTGACATTGAGTTTGAAATAACTGCATTAGTGCACTTTTGTCAAACTATGCAGCTCAAAATAAACCATCACACTGCTCTATAGCCTCTGTGGTGAGTTTTCCACAATGAGCAAACATACGCCAAGGTGAGCAAAGATCAAATATTCACACAGCCATTTGGATATATCGTTTTTGCTGCACTTTGGTAACGTGTATTCTGTGCGAAAAAAAATGTTATTTTGCCACTTTAGCCAGGCACAGACAGAGAGACATACTGTGCTAGGCTTCTCCTGACTGTTTCCAGCAGAAACCTCAGTCAAGCCTCAATTTAACATGGCTCACAATGATGTCTGGAAAAAAAACAGTATGCCAGCACCCATATTATCATATTAATTACCAGTACCACAGTGTATTTGTGCGCACAAGGAGGAAAAACAGATCACAAAATAAAGGGGCACAAAAATGAGAGCGATGTCTAACCAGAGGAATTTGCTCACACCGAATTGTTTTTCAAATAGTAAAACAGCAGCACATTTTGCAATCAAAGCCATAGTAAAAGAGAAAACCCAATACATTACCCTTGAAAATCTTTTGGTGGCTATGATGGCTTATAGTGACTGATAAAAGACTAAATAAAAAGCTCCTGCAGTATACTTGTGGTCACGCAAAAGAAGATAAAGGCATTGGGAGGTGGGATCACAACAGTGACAAGTCTACTAAACAAAGTGGCTGCTGTTGCTGTGATATGGAAGAATGGTTTGTCTATCCTATCCACCTCTGATTGAACCAAAGCCATATCACTGGAAGCAAGTGGACCTGTTATTGTTAAGACCTCAAAAGCTTTGGGTGGTCCGTGGTGGGATGTACACACGTGTATGATCTGTGTCAGAGAGACGAGATGCAGCAGGCACATGCAAACTCGGGCCTAAAACTTGCGCTGCTGAACACGAGCCAGTTCCTGCGCCGCGGGCGCACCGACCTTAAGACTGTGGAGCATGCTCATTCACACTTAATGTATATGCATAACACTGATCCCGGGAATGCATTTGTCTTTATGTTTTACCTTACTTTACTGATTGTACACACAGAAAAGCTCTCGTGATGACTCATACCACCTCATTGTGTTCCATTGGTATGTAAATAAACACATGTACACACATGCAAAAGGACAGATAGACATCAGTCAAAGGCGAACCTCTTTTCAACTGTGGACTCCAGCACACATCGCTGCATGGATATGAAGCAAACCTGTACAGACCACATTCATCCAAAAGAAGTAGCTCTGAGCAGCCTCTACAGAAAGTCAGTGGCATGACTTGGGCCCATGCAAGCAAAACAAAGTGTACTACGCTCGAAAAACAGTTGGGTTAAAAATAACACAATTTTGGGTCAAAAGCGGACCGATACACCACTTTACTTGGGTCAATTCAACCCAACTTTCTTGGTTGTTTTTGCAGAAAACAAGCCAAAGAATGAGCAGTTTTGTACAAAGCAACCCCCAAAATTGGGCTGTTTTGTTCAAAACAATGCAAGAAGGTAGGTCAACTTGACCCAATTAGTGGATCGGTACATTTTTGACCCAAAATTGTGTTATTTTTAACCCAACTGTTTTTCGAGTGTAGAATAGAATCGCTTAAAGCAGAAGTCAACTTAAATATATTTTTTTCAAGAATATGTTCCCAGCAGGCCCACTAGTGGAAACTTCTGATTAATTTTGCGTTTGTGGAATATAAGTTAAGCAGCAAAATGCACTCATTTTTAGCCTCTCTGGGGGCGGCCATTTTGTCTTCTGTCGACTGAAAATGACATCCCAACTGCTCACAACGACCAACCACGGCTGACCTGTTTTCTGAATCTGAGCCGTGATTGGTCGTTGTGAGCAGTTGGGATGTCATTTTCAGTCGACAGAAGACTGTCCATTTTTAAGACCCGTTTGAAGACACATTTCTATTCTCTGGCTTTTGATTCGTCAAGAGACTGGAAAAATACTCGGCTGTTTTCCGGTGTCTTTTGTATATAGTGTTTTGTGTTAATGTATTGATTTCACTTGTTGTTTTATGGCTATTTTTATGTTGTATGTGAAGTGCTTTGTTACAGCTGTAGCTGTTGTGAAATGCGCTATACAAATAAAATTGAATTGAATTGAAAAAAAAAATGTTTGCATTGACTTCCACTTTAAGACAAATGCCACTGAAGTTTTGTGCAATTTGCAATTTGAACAAAATCTTTTTGATCCATGCATGACATCATACCAGATCATATCTAGAAATAGCTCCAAAACTGTAATAATACATTTGATTTATAGGCGGCTTTCTAAAAACTCACCGTCACTGAACAAGACAAGTAAAACAAATATTTAAAAAAAATCTTAAGGATCAATAAAGACCACAGAACCAGAAATATTGTAATTATATGACATAGCAAAAGGGCAGTGACCAAAATCGGTGCACATTTCTCTGTCCTGACTTCTCAGTAAAACGACTATAATAAGTCCATCCATCCCTTTTCTCCACTGTTTATCCTCACTTGGGTCGAGTGTGAGCTGGAAACTATCCCAGCTGACTTAAGGCGAGCGGCGGGGTACGCCCTGGACATATTTTCATTCACGCTCACATTCACACCAATGGGGTAGAGTCTTCACTGAACCAAGCATACATCTTTTGCAATGTGGGCGGAAACCAGAGCACCTGGAACAAACCCACGCAAGAACATGTCATCTCCACTCAGGAAGGCCGCAGCAGAGATTCAAACGCTTAACCTCAGAGCTGTGAGGCACTCGTGCTTACCACACCCCCATAATGTTGCCTCACAGTACGTCATCAATAACAATTACAACAGTAACATTTAATATTTGTAAAATGTATGTATTGTTGTTTAATTCAGTGTTGTCACTAGCCAGTGTTGTGGCGATGTGTCACTGGAAAATACATAAATATCAAATAAATAAATAACGTAAATAGACAGACAACAAAATTGGGTATGGACTTAAAATCAGAATTGGGCACTTAGACCTGCAGTCCAAAACAAGCCCAAGTTACACACAAGAAAATAGTGTTCATAAATAGAGTTCATGAGGGAATGGATGTCAGTCTCCTGACAGTAGCTGCTTCCAGCATTTGTAATACAGCTCATAAATCATAGCGCCCATTCCAGTAGTGAGCTATTGAGAAAGAGTAAAGCCTTACTCAACACGGTCACGTAAAAAGACAACACGTCAGCATTAATACATTTTGACAAGATCTGTAGTTCATAATATCATACGGCCAATTATCTTGAGGATATTCTTGGCCGAGGTCAATATTGACCCCGAACAAACAGTGTGTGTGCATGTAAAATGAACTGTATGCAACAGTTAAAAGATCCACAAGCAAATATTGCTGTTGTCGTATATTCTGTTTAAATGTTGAATCAAAACATTTACATACTACATTTGCTTCTAATACAAAACGTACTTTCACTTTGTGAAAATGTGTCTTTGTTTGACATGTTTCGGAGAGATAAATCCCAAGATTGGTTTGCCACCTGGTCTCCTTTCATTATTTCCACCATGTCATCTACAATTATTCACAGGTGGACAGAAAAGCTGGTAAATCGCTTAGAAGTGTCTTTGGTAATATTAATATACAATAGTAATACATATTGTATCTTCAAAGTTTAAAAATATTTCTCACCAATTACAAAATATGACATGGCTGACTGATTAGGAAGATCTATTTGGCATTAAAACAGCTTTTCACCTGATCGTTGTCTTCCTATTATCAAAACAAACCTAAGTACAGTATCTCATTGATGCCATACCACCGCCTCCTTGTGGTAACACATTGTATCACCAATGAATGAGGCTTTTGAACGACTGCTGAAAACAGTCACCATTTACTTCTTGGAATTTCTTTCCCAATGCATGAGACTTTTCAATGATGTCTACTGCTCATTCAGTGCACAATTTCATTTTGAAGCATTTGGTGTCAGCATGGATTCTGAAAAACATGCGTGTTTTCGGATACATGTTTTACTTGGGATCAGATTTTGCAATATATTATAGGTAGCTTGTTGAACAAGACTCTGGACAGAGACTAATTAAGATGTGCAAGAAACAAACTTTTTAAAAATCTTTTTTGGTGGGATTAAAAATGAGAAATCTGAACTTTTCAGTTATACACAGCACATGTGTACAGATCATTTTAACTTGAATCGTGCATCTCACACAGATCATAATCTTTAATAGACATTCAAAAAACGGAATTATTTTTAAAAGTGTTGTACTTACCCTCCCACCTGTGTAGGGATCACCAGCTGCTCTCAGCTTGTATCACATTCCTATGAGAAATAGATAAAACAAGATGTCATGTAGCACAAGCACAACAGCAAATAAAAACTAATCATTATTAGCTCATTAAAGCGGAAGTCAACGCAAACATTTTTTTTCATGAATATGTTCTATGCAAGCCCACTTAGTTGAAACAAGGCATTCTGATAAATATTGCGTTTGTGGAATAAGTGTTAATCCACTCGTATTTAGCATATTCGCAGTTCGGCACCCATGGATTCGCCGATTCACAGATTGTTTTTTCTCTATTTTTGTTTTAAATATTTGTGGCATTTTCTGTTTTCTGGGATTTCTTGCAAAAAATAAAAAATAAATAACAATTAAAATATGATACTAAACTATGCCAATCACATTCAAAGGACAAACTTGCCCACAGTGGTTGGTTCCCCTTTTCACTGAAAATAATAATAACTATTATTTTTATTTTTATTATTATAGCTAGCCTGAGTTTTACAGACACATAGTAAGAAAAGGTAAAACTATTTGGTGACAGTGTGAGTGTTACACAGCTCCTTGCATGCTTTAAATTATGCTCTAAATTAATAGTCAGTGATATTGTATGTTACTCTTAATGCTGCCAAGTACACAAACACTTCAACCATAGGACTCAATTTAGGCAATGAAAATAGTGAGTGTGTTTTCTCTCTTTGTGTTGGATAAGAGAAACAGCAAGGTGACCCTGATTTTTCAGCTGAAAGTCATTTTTGCTTGGCATAAAGAAATACAGTAGGTAATTGCATCATTTCAATTAGTTTGCACTTGTTTAGAGTGAATTGATTGACCTTGATTCAATGCTTAGCTAGACAGGTAATATATTTGAATGTGTAAACAGTCTGTGGTATCATATGGTCAATATGAGTCGTGGCATGTCATAACAGCACAGATCATTCCACCAGCTGACACATTTTCTGAAAGAACACCACCTGCTTTCACTTTTGTGGAATGCCGGACATTGTTTGCTATAAGCCTCTGTGGCCAAATTTTGGAATTAAAAAAAAAAAAGTATAACCCATTCAATACAACATGGTGCTCGAAGCTGGTAGAATAGAACAACTACATATGGAAAACATTGCAGGCAATTACAGTACAGTAGTAGAGACACTTAAAGCGGCTCTGTAATACATCTGTACACAGCAAAGCCACATCAACAACAAAACATGCTTCTAGCGCTAAAAGACGATGAAGTTGCCTGAGTACTAGCAAACGAGGGTTAGTGTATTTTAAAATTCCAGCACCACAATGAGCCATTAGCCTGAAAGGCATGAAGAATTGGTGATTATTACCAGCTGAGATTAAAAAAAAACTAAAGTCAAACAACAATAGGACTGAAATCTTTAATATGAGACTATAATTTTTGATTCATGTAAGGGTATTCCCTCGGGTTGAAACAGGTTGATTGGATTGTGACTGCAGTTTATTCAAATGCATGACATACTTCAGCAGGGTTTATTCCTATCAAATTATCGCTCTTTACCCGAATGCTTCTGCTGGTGTGAATTCACAGTAGGACATACAGTACATCAGTTGAAATTCTCACGGCTGAATAGTATAGGCTTGAATATCTCTCCTTAAGTGCCTCATCAGAGAGGGTTTTCAGTGTGAGGGTGACATTTAAAAGGGCATGCCAAAAGCATCATATTGTAGACAGGCTTATTTCCCATGCCAAAAAATGTTTATTACGACTACACAGTAAATTTTGTATAGTACATTTTACTCTAAAAAGACTATATTTGGTCCCTGTCTAAACAGAGTAAAATTTGAGAGTACAATATTTAGAGAAAATTTTACACTGAAAAAAAATTTGGAACAATATTTACTTGAAGCCACCCAGTCAACTTTTTTCACTCAGAAATTCTAAGTACATCTTAGAAGGAGAGTTTTTGAGTAAATTTAACATGCATAGTATTAGTTTATTTAAAAAATAATAATAAATAAAAAAAAGTCACTCAAGGACAGAGTAACAAAAAACAACCTTCAGTTTACGAGATAGCTACTCTACCACCTGAGTACCATAGTAAATCGGTGGTGTCTCCAAAAGGAGACCACAACTACTCGGGTCTGGGGGGGTACGAGTATTAGACCTGACACCAGCAAGTTATTAACTCACAGTCCAAGCGCTGTGGATCAGGTGGTAGAGCGGCCTTGTTCGAACTTGAAAGTTGTGCGTTTTTTCCTCAAACCTTGAGTCACCTTTTTTAGTACACTACTACAAGTATGCAAGTAAAATGTACGTACTCAGAAACACTTATTGACAATTTTACTTTGCATTTCTGAGTGAAAAAAAATTACTAGTATTTTTTTTCAAGTAAATATTGCTCCAAAATGTGTTCAGTGTAAAGACTAAATATTTTACTCTCATAATTGACCCTGTTTAGACGGGCACCAAATGTAGCCTCTTTAGAGTAAAATGTACTCTACGAAATTAACTGTGTACCTGTCCTGCATTATATAGTAACTCACTGAAGACTATTATTATCTGTAAAATTAGTTGTTTGTGACGCAAGGGTTTCCTAACTTCCATAAGTACTTTTTATCAGGACTGCAATCAGAACTATACTATATGTAATATACACCCAAGGTTAGCTATGTAACCTCGGAAAATAGTAACAGGCTAAACAAAGACGTGCCAACAAATGGTCTGAATTATGAGGGGGAAAAACTGGATAACATAGTAAAGTAGTGATTGTGGTTCTGATATGCCAAGGTTGTTCACACCTCTCTGTCACTTAGCATCAAGCAGAGTAAAAATCCTTTTAAAAGGAAAATTCAAAAGTGATTTAATTCTCTAAGGGAAATAGGATTTTGGAAATAACAGCGCTCCCATATCCAGAAGAAGGATGTCACAAATCAAAGCATGTTGCCTTAGAGTTAATCTCCTTTGCAGCCTCGTTCCTTTACTGTTATAAATTTTGGGGTCTGCTTCTTTGCTGTCACTCCTGGCTTCCCATCACAAACAGGGCAACTAGCCAGAAAGATGAGACCAATAAATTGGCAGGGGTCATCTGTTATTTGATCATACTAGAAAATCTTTCAGTGGAAATAGTGGCAGTGTGACTGTTTTTGTGTCCGTGAAGTATCACAGCTGTTTTCCTCATTTACCTTTTTTTCTGACACAAATAATTTGGGCAAAAGTACACACCACCTGGGATAGAAGCTATGATCAAATCCCTGCTATTATATATAATTGGAACATATTCTGTACCTAAGAATGATTATGTGAAAGGCTTAACTGGACTTGCTGAAACGCCATTCCATCAAAAACACCCACAAGACAGAGTAATCTGTCCCTCCTTAAGCAAAAGTCAAACATATACAGAACAATACATTTATCTGGAAATTATAAGATACCGTTTGTTTTGTGTGTAAAACTTGATGTTTACAAATGGCAAGTGCTCTAGTTGGAAGCATCTGCACCATTCATCCCACAGAGCCAATCTCGTTTCATCATCACCAAGTAGGCCCGAGGAAGTGTCTGTCCAAATCTGCCTCCCTCCTCATACTGACTTCACATTATCCCATCATCCAGTCGCCAATATCCGCCCTCATCAGTGTACAATCCTGTACCCCCTCTACTCATGCTTCCAGGCTCTTCGTGACTGTCGAAAGCTATTAAAGGCTCCCGAGTCCTTCACAAACCCATAGACGCTATGGACTGGTGTGGGCTGGTTAAGTCTGACATGTGGAAGCAATTATTGCAACAACAAGATGATTGATCTGTATACCAATCAAAAATATGAATAAACAAGGACTAAGCTGTAATAATACATCGAAATAAATTCACCCAACACAATCTAAGACTCCAAATGCTTTCTTGTAAATCTCAGAGTGGAAATCCTGAACAATTATGACCCAAATTACCAACAGTTTATAATGTTAAGATTATATTATCCCCTTTTAAAATATACAAGGTAGTCACTATTTGTGTAAAATGTAAATGCTGCACTAATGCTACTACCTATGAGTGGATACTTAGTTTTCGAGTCCAAACCATGGAACAATGTTCGTCTGCCACGTCTGATTCAATAAACTAACCTGTCACTATGAGGTCTCTCCAGTCAAGGCTAAAAAAGGACACAAAACACTAATCTGGAGTTAAATAGCCGTCTATTACAGATCACACTTTGGATCACTCGTGAAAATCATTACATCATTGTTTGTATAATATGTCTACTTCATTTTTTCATGACAATCCCTCACAGTCATGAACCCAGCAAGCACATATCATTAGTGATGCTACACACTGGAGCAGTAAGCAGCTACCCAGAGTGCAATTGGGGGAGATTGAATATCGCAACTCTGAGTGACAATGCCAGTTGGGAGAATTGAACCTAGGGCATATTTGTGACCGTGAGCCGTGATTGGTCTTATTCCACAAACGCAATATTTATCAGAATGCCTTGTTTCAACTAGTGGGTTTGCGTAGAACATATTTTTGATTTCCACTTTAAAACACATAAGAAATTTGTGTCCGGGTGTTGAAGCCTCACACTGGTACAGCAAAAAGCCATCCATCCGTCCATTATCTATACCGCTTTATCCTCACGAGGGTCGCGGGCGTGCTGGAGCCTATCCCAGCTGTCCTCGGCCAGTAGGTGGGGTACACCCTGAACTGGTTGCCAGCCAATCACAGGGCACACAGACACAAACAAACATTCACACTCACAATAACACCTAGGGGTAATTTAGAGTGTCCAGTTAACCTACCAAGCATGTTTTTGGAATGTGGGAGGAAACCAGAGTACCCAGAGAAAACCCACACAGGCACGGGGAGAACATCCAAACTCCACACAGGAAGGCCGGAGCCGGAATCCAACCCACGACCTCTGAACTGTGAGGCGGACGTGCTAACCAGTCGATCACCGTGCCGCCCCAGCAAAGCCATAATATCAAAATGTACATTTAGGACAAAGAGAGCAAATTTCAATGATCAACCAAAAGTGTGCAAATGATGCTGAGCTAAGCAATACATATACTGGTAATTGAATCTAAGTGACCAATAGTGTGTGAAGACTGATCAACAACGATATGTAAATGATACAATAAGCAATACAAAGTGCCCAGTAGTGCAGCAGTACTGTTCAACGGCAACTGTCCAAATGAGGGTGCTACAACAACGAATAGAGTCATAACGACGCTATGGTGATGTGCAAACTGTTGAGGTGTCAATATGAAATATGAGTCAACTGTTTGAAGTTAATTGAAAGGAAAAATAAGATAGTAGAATGTCTGCTACAAATGCATGTACAGTAGATGCAGCGTTTCACAGATAGGCCCAATTTGGACATTTACACTTTCTGAACTCACTTTTGTTGCCAGGGATTTAGGCATCAAGGGGTATGTTATTTTTAGGGGACAGTAAATTGCATCCTGTACATTACTTTACGGTTTAGCAAATGTTATCCCAGGAATAGTTGTTCCCAAATACAGTACTAACAAAAATGTGAGGGGTGTGTACATATGTATGTATGTATGTGTATGTGTCTGTGTAAATAACATTAAGCCACACATTCATATCTACTTTCTGAGCAACTTAGAGTCTCTAGATTTTCTAACTGACGTGTTTTTAGGATGTGAGATGAATACTGCACACAAGCCAAACACAGAAGGCCTGAGTTTAGCTTATATTCTAGAACCTTGGACTGTAGACAGACTCCACATCACCCCAAAAAACGGTATTCCAGCATAGTTCAACGTAATTTATCCCCATATTCAGGCTATTCAGACAAGCTCTTTTAAAGTAAAGTGTAACCAGTGTATCCTAACTCAAACACATTCCATTTTCAGCATTGGTTCCTACCCTCCCGGAAATTGACAAACTTGCATGCTCTGTGAATGTATCTGAGCCGAGGAATTGGAGTTTGAGCAGCTGTAAGACGGAGCATTTCAGTGCCTTGCCAGCTGGAGACAATGTGATGCTGAAGCCAGACATTGACCAGTAGCCATGTGGATGAGCAGAAGGAAAAGGAGCGTGAAGATGGTAGTTTTATGATAGAACACTCTGACCCAAGTACATATTACTTGTTTGTCAGTGCAAGTTAGTTTATTCCGAGGACGGTCAGTCTATCCTCATCAATCTGGTCATCACATGTTGAAACTATAGACAAAAATTATTGGGATTTAAAGTGGAAGTCAACTCAAACATATTTTTTCAAGAATATGTTCTATGCAGGCCCACTACTTTAAAAAAGGCATTCTGATAAATATTGCATTTGCGGAATAAGAATTAATCCACCCGTTTTTATCCACCTCTGGGGGCGGCCATTTTGTCACTTCTGCCAACTGAAAATGACATCACAGTTGCTCAGGGCTCAGGTAATGACCAATCACAGCTCACCTGTTTTTTTAAGATTAGCCATGATTGGTCGTTAGCTGAGCCCAGAGCATCTGAGCTTCATGTCTTTTTTGAAGTGACAAAATGGCCGCCCCCTGAGATGGATAAAAATGTGTTGATTATGTTGCTTAACTCATTAATCAGAATGCCGTGTTTCAACTTGTGGGACTACATAGAACATATTCTTGAAAAAAAATATTGTTTGCGTTGACTTATACATTTTACATTTATTTCATATATATAAAATATGTCTGGTAGGTTAAATGAACACTCTAAAAATTGTGTGACTGTGAGGGTTGTTTGTCTTTGCGTGCCGTGCGATTGTCCGTCCGATTGGCAGTCCGTTCAGGGTGTCCCGATATGACAAGGCCAGCTATCAGTTGAGGGAAAAAAAAAATACACAAGGCTTGGGGAACCGTGAGTGAGGAGCTTGTTATGCCTAGAATGTTTTTACTGTCTTTAGTTTTTTTACAGCTGTTGAACTTTACCAAGACTTCAATATTTGTTTGCATTAGCTTTAGCTGTGCTAAAGCTATGTACTTCTCCAGCAGCAGACAGTCAAGCGACATGTAGGCGTCACTCGCCGGTGTGCTGGCTCCAATGCTGCTCGCGCTACTGCGTCTCATCACTTGTCGTACTAGTAGAACTTGTGCTGTATCTCCTGTTGAAAAATATCCTGCACAGTTAGTTGGGTAACTAGTGGCGCATTTGAAGTGTTCAGAGGCAATTTTTGTCGTTTTACATTTCGCCGAGTAGGTGGAGATGATCTTCGGCCGCCTCACGCCTCTTTGTAAGAAGGACTTTGCTTACCAAAGAAGCACTTCAAGTCTACCACATAAATGCAAAGTAACCAGCCGCAACTAAAGCCACAGCTAATGATAGCAACGAAGACCCTAATGTCATGAGCCATTGCAAAGCTCTTTGCCAAATTAAACTCAAGAAAAACCCGCGTAAGAGCAAGTCTGCGACTGACGGGCTGACGAAACAGTGTCCAAACAGCGTTTCAAAAAAGCATCCAATGACCAATCATACAAACCACCGTGCAAGACTGCAGTGATGACTAAACTCAGCAAGATGTATGACGGTGAAAAGAAAAGCAAACTTGACGTTTTGGTGGGGGAGCCGTACAAATGTATTGCTATAACCGCAGATCACTGCACCTCAACTCGCAACCACAGTTATTTGGGGGTGGCTGCACGCTTTATTGATTGTGAGTGGAACTTCAACTCATTTTGCACTGATCGTCGTGAAAACAGAAACCAAGGACTGGGCTGATAAATGCGAAACACAGTTCCTTAAGGTGGCAAATAACTGGGTGATTGAAAAAAAGATATACAACATAAATACAGATACATGCATACAGACAATGGGTGGCTTTAGATCTTTTCTCAGCAATATTTAAGTGAGATTAAAAAAAAAGATCATAATTAATCTCTCAATTTTTTTAATCTCCTAAAAAGGGTAACCTGTTTAACATCATAGGCGGACCGGCCCATAGACAGGTACTATTTTTTCCGTCCAGACAAAATGGCAGATGAACGGACAGAGGAAGGGTACCCTGGCTGTAGGCGGAAGACGATACATGGATGATAAATGGACCACAAATCTTTAGTAAAATGCCCAGCTCTGTATATGTACAACTATATATATATATATATATATATATATATATATATATATATATATATATATATATATATATATATATACATATACATATACATATATATATGCTTACTTTAACGACCTCAAATGTTCCATAAGTATGTTAGAGGACGTGCAAAAGAGAACATAACATAAGGAAACACACCACACTGTCTCCTTGGCTTTTTCATTACATATGCTCTGCGATTAGCCAGGGTCTCCCGGGACTAGTATGCCTGTCTCAAGTCAGCTGGGAGAGTCTTCAGCTCACCCACGACTCTAATGAGCGTTTAAACAACACAATCGTTAGATTTCTAGAACAGAAAAGACTGTAGACAAAAACTCCAATTGCTATGCTATGTACAGGGGAAAGTGCTATATGTGCTTAGTAATTCTGGAGAAACGTTAGTCTCGTTTACTAATAAAAAACAAACAAAACAAAAAAACAAAGAGAGAGGCAGTGTGTGTGTGTGTTACTTCTACCCACTCATCATCATGTGACCAAGAAGAGCTAAACCAGATGGTGGAGAATTACCTTCCAGATAGCGCTTCCTTGACTGTTTCTTCATAATTCACACCTTTAACAAACAACTCAAATGTAGTATATTCACAAGAATAAACAACGCAGCCATAGCTAACCCATAAAGCCATCTGGCTGACTTCACTCCGGCCTTGCAGCAAACTGACTCAATGCGAGTTCACTCAGTGCAAGCTAGGAGTTTTGTTCTACTTCTTCTTGTTTACGTCTGATTTCTCCCAGGGCCTTTTCAGGACGGCTGCCAGCCACGCTCACTTCATCTTGGGGCTCAGCAGTGACAACGTCCAGTCATCCACTGGGTGTCTCCTGAACTTGTCTCGTTGTCTCTAATTGTGCGAGGCTTTGGCCCGGCCAATGGACAGCTGGGCACAACAACCTTCACCTTAATCACAAAGGTTAAGTCTTGCAGAGCTGAGTCATGCTTGCAGGATGCTCCCATATAAACTGCTCGTCCTGCCGAGTGCAAAGCCCATTAGCTCTTTAGCTTTTTTTCTCCAGTCTATCCTCTCCTTTCTTCACTTACGTTACGTACCGTATATGACCTTACATGGAGCAGGCACATTCAAATGCAAACATGTAAATACAACAGCAGAACAGACTCTTTTTGAAGCAGCTCTTCTTTCTGATGGTCTTTGATAGATTGATAGAAATTGTGCACCTAATTCAATTCTTGACTTTAAAAGGATTTGTTGATCTTCACAGTTTTTCATACTCTCTCGAGCTCACTGGGGGAAATGAAAAAAGTATGACTGGCTGCAGATGATAGATAATGGGGTTCAGGCCCCGATTCCAACCCATCAACTAATATACAGAAGCTGAAAGCACCTCACAGATGTTCAATTGGATTTAGGACTACGCTCTGGCCGGACCACATCTGAAGGTTAAGGGGGAAATTTACCAAATGTGGAACAGTACATAAATCCCTCTACCTTGACAAAAGCCTAAATTCCTGGTAAAGAAAAATATTTTCAAAGCTTGCTTTTGGACCTTTCGGAGTTGTGGCTAAAGTTAGTTCCACCAGGTCTTACCACAATTTCTCAGCTGTTTTCTTGTGACCTGATTAATTTAAGGGTATTTTTTTTTCTTGGGGGGGTTATAAAAGTCTGGCACAAAAGATAGGTGTATTACAAAACGTTTAATCAATTCATTTGATTAATGAGTCGTTAATGAAATTTGTTTGATTTTGTCATTAATTATGCCAAAATCCAAATGATAAAAGGGATATTGGATATACAAAACATTGGAGACTACAAAGCCTATTTCCCTGCTGGGGTCGGAGGAGGAAGTAGCCAACTGCTAAGTAATCAGCAGCCATCACTAAATTATGTTCCGTAATTTGTAGTCAAGGAGTAACTGAAAATTAAGTTGACATTAAACTGTCCTCCTCTCTGGACTATAAGTTTTCCCATTCAAAGATTATCCAACTCGATCCTTTATGCAACTTCAATATTAGAATAGCGTTTAAGTCTCCTACAGACTCCACATCTGTCGTCATCAATCATGGATTCCTTATTTAACCTGGACGTGAAAATGGGGTGTCTCGTACAAACTCCAAAGTACATCTCTCTTCCTCTACGCTTAATGTGAACAGTCCGGTGAAATAATCATCTGCACAGCTGAAATATATATGCAGGTTCTCAAGCCAGAGACCGAACAAGGCTTTTCTGTTTCGTGCTCTCTGGTGACTCTGGTGGCAGAATGTCTTGTACAGACTGGGCTTGGCCTCAGATGCTGTGCTCGTAACACAAGGACACAACCCCACAATCAGACGAGGAGGCTCGGCAGTGTGTTTCATGGGAGGCGAGGAGTTCACTTTGTGAAGTCCCATAAACAGTCCAAAACACAATAAATCTTGCATGTATCTCCACTCGCGCACACTCACAACAATATAAATCAACACGAAGTAGTTGGCTTCACACATGCACACAGTGACACTGGTAAATCCCAATTGGTTGAACATAAACCAAGATGGTGGGATGAAATGTTAGACCGTGGTGATTAACAACCAGAAAAGCCACGGAGTCCCAGTTATCCAACGATTGGTGCAATTTAACCAGAGGAAAATACATTTTTAGATCACCCATTTATAACTCCTGACAAACAACTTATACTGCATGCCACATCTGGCATAATCATATTTATAGTGGCAACAAAACTAAGAGCATTTAAATCAAGCCCAGCCTTTTCTCAGAGCTCTTCTATGTCTGCTTAGTGAAAGTCAAAGTGGAGTTTTCTTTCATCACATAAGCACATAAGAGCTTTCTGGCGTTAACAAACAAGCAGTCGTTCTCCCATGGAATTAGACATGGACTCCGTCCAAACTAGATGATCTCGCTTAGTCCCTAATGTCTCTGAAAACAAAAGGGCCATTCTGGCTTGTTCAAATTCAATAGAGTGTGAACAAAATGACTTTGTATGATATAGTTACTTGTGTCTCTGATGGGAAGTCCATAGTAAGCTGCAACAATACGTGTGTGACATTGTCCTTACCCTGATGCATATTTACACTTGTGTTAAGAATCTGGATTTTTCAGTGAAATGCATCCCGACATTTGCCAAGGAACATTCCTCGATAAGGAGGTAGAAATAACTGAGGCAAAGGACGCAGTGCCAGGTACTGTTTGTCAAGCATTTACAACCAGGTCAGTGCAAGCAAAAAAAAAAAAAAAAAAGCTGCTAATGGAGCCTGCTATCCATTATTATTCAGCAAAGGCATGAAACCTTCACAGGAATCGAGTAAGTATGCAGTCTCACGTCATGCCAAAGTTGATCATATCGACTTTCTCGCAGCTTCGATTCAACTGACACTGTTCTCTCTCTATCTCAATGACTCCCAGTGCAATCCATTAGTCCAAGGGGCTTTAAACAAAGTGTAAAACACTCCCTTTCCTAACATATTACCTTGCTGTTGGACAAATACATCTGGTGAGGAGGTTTTATGTGGACAAGATGTTATGTTTACGGCCTCCTAGTAACAGCTAAATTAGTTCCCATTTGGTGCAATGGGATGATCTGACAAAAACACGGACTCCTCGCTTTACATTCTGCTTCACCGGCAGCAACATAACCCAAATTTGTACGTAAGTCGGTATGTGCCGCAGTCTATCACTAACCCGGTAGTAAAATCATAATTACAGTAAATATTTGTATGAAGATAAACTTCTAAGACATAGCTACAAAAGAATCAAATGAAAAGATGAGTTTTTGTAACATGTGACAACTTATTTGTATAACAGTCCATTCCATGCCATAAGTAAACTCTAATCCATAAGAAGTCCGGTGAGAATCGTAAACCGAAGGATCGCTGTAATAGTTTTTAAATAAAGCTGCCTAGCGTGTGCCAGCATGGTGTTCAAGTGGTTAGCATGTCTGCCTCACAATTCTGGGGTTCGAGGTTTGAATCTTGGCGACTTCAAGGGTGGAGTTTGCACGTTCTAGCTTGCGTGGGTTTTTGACAGGTACTCGGACTTTCTTTGACATTCCAAAACATACATGTTTGGTTCATTAAAGCGGAAGTCAACCAAAAACATATTTTTTTCAAGAATATATTCTATTCAAGCCCACTAGTTGAAACAAGGCATTCTGATGAATAATGCGTTCGTGGAATAAGAGTTAATCCACCCGTTTTTAGCCATCTCTGGGGGCGGCCATTTTGTCACTTCTGTCAACTAAAAATGACATCACCACTGCTCAGTGCAGTATAGTACATCTCGCCCTAAAGTCAGCTGGGGTAGGCTCCAGCTCATCGCAGGCCCTAAGGAGGATAAGCATGATAGAAACTGGATGGACGGATGTTTGGATCTAGGGCTGTTCGATTTTGCCTAATAAGAAAATCCAGATTATTTTCTCTCAAAACCGATTTTACGATTAAGATTTCTTTGTAACATAAAAAAAGAATGAAAAATGAAGTATTTTGAATGTCTTTTATTAAAACTTAATTTTTCTTTCGTTTAACTCAAAATGCCGGTCAATTAAACAATCCATCGGGATTAACAGCATTTTACTTACACAATAGATTTCAGATCTGTTCTTACTTAAACCAATAATGAAAGAAGAAATGCTTATACCATCTGAATCGAAATCATCAACATGAGAGAAGGTAGACAGTCAAGTCCTTAAACCAAACACTCTGTCCGAAAGTCATTTTGCCAAACAGCCAGTGACTAGCCTTTCACATTTCTCCCTGGTCTTACTTAAAAATAAATCAATGATTAGTGCAAAACTGTCACTCAATAATACAATGCACTGTCAAGCTTCAGTACGGATGTACAGTCCGACTGGACCAGAGGTCCATTGTAGAGGAGAAAAAAAAAGGAAGAGACGCCTTTCAGACGTTGAGTTACTTGCTCACTGGTTGTATTGTACATGCGGGGCACACAGATCTATTTTTGCCCAATTTATTAACTAAATAGCAGAATCGCCGGTCGCCATGGACATTGTCGTTGTTTCGGACTGAGCGCTCGTGGGAGGAAGCGGAAATGCAGAAGAAACTACAGTGGCTTAGATACACCAAAAATAACAAAATCGAACGTGCCGATTTGAACGTTTTTAACATCGTTTTATACAGAAAATTCGGTTACGGTTCAAAATTGCTTAATCGAGCAGCCCTACTTAGATCACACAGTGTAGTGTCAATTAATAAGTCTGAATGCTGAGTAGGAGCAGAATCGGTCAAATCCAAAATTGTACATGTTACAAGAGAGGAGTCGCTGATAGTGTGGTACACGCGCCCGAGTTGTGTGCGGGCAGCGTGGGATCGATTCCCGCTCAGTGATGGTGTCTGTGTGTGTGCCCTGCTAATTGGGTTGCGTCAGGAAGGGCATCCGGCGCAAAATGCTTTGCCAAATCAACGATGCGAATCGAGCGTGCACTTGATTTGCTGTGGCGACCCCTGAGGGGGGAAAAGCCGAAAGGATAGCAACAACAACATGTTACAAGAGAGGCAAAAGTACTAGTGGGCATTTTGGTAATACTTGTAGCACCCAGGGGTCACATACCTATTAGTGCAGTACAGTAGTTTACTAATAAGGCTTAATTCTGTCCTAGTAGGTCAAAAGTGGCACTAATTAACTGGTGAGGACAAAGAGCATAGTAGTACACTGTTAAGATGGATATCATTAATATCAATAAATGTTGAAGCGGCTTTCCATATTATGTTAAGGCAAATTATTTTTCTATTTTGAGAAGTGACTGTCTTTGTTGTGCAAGGGTACACTGAAAACAATGTGCTGAATTTAGTCAATTTTATGGATCCCGACAGATTTTATTTCATCAACGGGTTGCACAAGATCTAAATGCATTCTGTAAGTGAATGTAGTCTACTTGAAAAATATATCTTGACGAAATAAATAGAGTAAATTCAACCAACGTTTTTTTTTTTTCAGTGTACGAATGAAATACTCTTTCAGGGCTCATTCATCAAGCAAGCTGACGTTAGGTGAGAGCTTTGAGATGCATTTGTATAAGAAACAGCAACAACAACACTATTGGACTTGGCTGCAGTGTAAGCTTTCTAAAGAAAGCTAAACAACTGCGACGAGAAAGACATGGAGCATCTGTGATCTTGTTACGTCTTATACGTCATCATGTCTCAAGTTCATCTTCATCCTCTACAGCAGCGTCACGCGGGCACGCACACACTCACACACAACTTTGTTAACAAGCCCGCGACGTCTTTCGCTCTTTTTTTTTTTTTTTTTTTTAATTTTTTTTTTTTTACTTACGTTGGTTGCTAAAATTAAAGGTGTCCACTCGAAGGTCTGCGCTGCCAGCTTGAGCGGTGTGTGTTTCTGGTTGTGTTTGTACCCCTCCTCTCACACACATCTGGTCCCTAAAACGCGAGAGGACCTCCCCTCTCACGTCTCCACTCCACTCCAAGAAATTCCCTGCAGAATGGAATTATCAGTCGTATATCGAAAGTTTCACATAAACACCAACGAGGCGTCAAAGTGTTCCTTCCTGCTTGCTGGTCCCCAGGTGACATGAAGAGGAAGTTGGGAGTGTTGAGCGCTCAGCGCGCGCTCCGCTTTCAAACAACACGTGATTCTTTGAGACAGCATGCCACACGACAGCTGTGCTGATGACATCCTGTACACTACGCATACATTGACAATGAGGCTGGCTGCGTCCACACAAAGTGACTCTATTAATGCAAATGATATGACAGCAAACACCCATTTCCCTATAGGAGCAAGCAGTGATGGGAAGCAACAAAATACAAACACTTTGACAGTACTTAAGTAATTATTTTTTCAGGTGTATACCTACTTTACTTGAGTATTTATTTTTATGCCGACGTTTTACTCTAAATTGAACTCTGAAATGAAAACAGATACTAAATAGGTTGTCAAAATAGGCTTGTTACCCACCACCCCCGCTGATGACGTCACAACATAAACAAAACTGTAAATAGAGAGGTACTGTATATTCAATTTAGGTCGTCGATCTTGATTGACTGAGACCCGAGAGACCTGTAAAAAAGCAGATGGCAGAATTGATTTGGAGAAGCAAGTTATTCCCCATCAAAGGCCATTTAAGGGATTTTTTTTTAATTGTTGGCTAATATTGTGCCAAACTAAAAACCTACAAGCCTTTTTTCCCAATTAACTTTTTATTGTTTTTTTTATCCATCCAATCCCAGATTAAGACAAACAACATACTGTTGAAATATCCTCAACAATCCCCAAGTTTTAGCAATATGAAAAAATAAACAACAATAATAATAATATATACATTGCCCACCCGTGTATATCCATATAAACACACAGTGTGACCATACAAACTGAACTAAAAATATGTGCAAATTGTAGACATATGTAATGCCAAACCCCATAAACATGAATGGCAGACGAGATATCATTTGATTTAAACGAAATGATGTTGCAGATATCTGAAATGCCATCTGTGGCTAGGAACAATGCATATATGTTATGTTATGTAATTTTTGTCTCTGCAAAACTGACTTAATCTGCAGTATCTCTCTGCATGCACAAAGAGGGTTTGCCATAGTCAGATGGCAAGTGGAGTCAACATTTAAAAGATGAGTTTGATTGGAATTAACATTGCAGGTATGTATCAACGAAGTCTTTCTGACTAGTCGTAAATTACATTTTCAATAGTTGGAATTTTCATTCATTATATCTTTAACAGATTTGTGCCTAGTTGAAACAACAGATAGAAATATCTGTAATATAGTTTTGACTATACCATTTTTTTTCACCTTGGACAAATGACCAGAGCTGGGCAGCCCATCCCGGGGGTGGAGCGGTCCGTCCCTCCGTCCTGGAGTCTGTCCACGCCCGGGACAGACTGCCTAGCTCTGTCCGACCGGACAAAATGGCAGATAATCGAACAGCAGAAGGGTACCCGGCTGTAGGCGGAAGGCAATAAACAAACCGCAATTTTTAGGTAAAATGCCCAGCTCCGTATATAGATAGCTATAGTAGCATTGTACATTCGTTGACAGTCTGGATGTTGCAGGGTGAACATCTCCAGCTCAAGAAGCAGTCTCAGTCTCCAGAAGTCACCAATAAAAACACAAAAGTTGATGGATTTTTTTTTTTTTGCTCATCACTTAAAAAAAGAAAAAAAGGTCATTGAGGGGTTGGAAACGTAAAATAAATGGCAACACTGAGTAGGCCCTTGGAACAGAACAGACAGCATACACCCTTCTCTACAGGATTATATGCGGCAAATTTATTCATGGAACTGGATCACTGCTATTCCACTTTTTTATTAAGTAAAAAAGATATATTAGAAAGAACAATAATGATGGCGCACTGCCACTAATGCAGTGTTAACAGATGCAAGTTTGAGATTTTAAACCTTTCAAGCACAGTGGTCACTACGGTGGACAGCTATTTAAAAGTTGTTTTCGCCTGTATTAATTCATCTAAAAAAAATATTTATACTGTAAATCAAATCATATAAAATCATAATTCATGCATGAAAGGGTTATTTGGCGTTTATAAACCATTTACATCCATGTTCAGTAAATAAAACATTTACAGATAGAAATGACTTTAAATATCAATAAATAAATACATGTAAAATAACTTCAAATTCAAATATCTTCCCAGAATAATAAATAAGATAAACATTCTTCATTTTAAACATCCTAAATCATATCCTAGATTAAGACAGGTGATGGAATAAAAAAAACATCTTTAAAGTGGAAGTCAACCCAAACTCAACCAAAATGTTCTATGCAGGCCCACTAGTTCAAAGACTGATTGTGTTTGTTGAATATGAGTTAGGCAACAAAATCCACCTGTTATAGCCATCTCTGGGGGCGGCCATTTTGTCACTTCTGTCGACTGAAACTGACATCACAAATGCTCAGGGCTCAGGCCTAACGACCAATCACGGCTCAGCTTCAGGAAACAGGTGAGCCGTGATTGGTCGTTATCTGAGCCCTGAGGGTCTGTGATGTCATTTTCAGTCGACAGAAGTGACAAAAGCTCTCTGAGATGACTAAAAACGGGTGGATTTTGCTGCTTAACTCATATTTCATATTAATCATATTGCCTTGTTTCAACTAGTGGGCCTGCATAGAGGATATTCTTGAAAACAATATGTTTGGGCTGACTTCCTCTTTAAGTACAACAATCACTCCTCAACTTTCCATGAGCCATAAAGTGACCCGACTCACACAGGCATCAAAAACCACGATTTAAGTCCTCTAAATCCAGTTTCTCTTCATGTCACTGAAAAGCTGCCATCTGCTTCAGTGTATGGCTAATTCTGATTGCTGTGCTCACTATCGGGAACAGTCAAATGCGGTAGGTGAGGTGAAAATAACTGTCTATCAATAAAAAAAAAAACATATGAAAATAATAAAGTGGACACAAGATGAATCATTGACGGTATCTACACTATTTAGACCCATAACATCATTAAAATTGTATTGTTTATGTCAGAAAAATATAAAGTAGAACAAGAATCTGACATACTGAGACACCGCTCCAAGATCTACTGTTGTTTAATAAATAAACAGCCACACAAACAGAATCTTGATCATTTGCAACCACAGAACAGAGAGAGAGAGAGAGAGAGAGAACAGAGATGTCTTGGAAAGCTACATTTGCACGTCGTACTCGTAGTACTTTGAATGATAGGATTGCATGACGAGGTCCAATTTAAACACTGCTGTCCTGGAGTAATCTCACTCTCCACATAAATCAGACCAATCTTGGCTCGGTCATCAGTTTATGATTGTTGTGTCCAGTGATCTTTATGAATCCCAAGATAATGCTTGCTTCCGAGGGTCTGATGGCAGGTGAGCCGCAGCTACGGCGTGCCGCTTATGCAGATATTAAATCAGAGCAGTGCTGAGAAAATGCCCCACCGCCCGCCCCACACGCACACACACACCCGCACACGCATGCACACGCACACTCACACACACAGTTTGAACAAACCCATTGGGACTACACATGTAACTGAAAAGTTGTAAATATGGGAGGTGGTTCCCCTTTTGCAGATACAGCAACTTTGTAAGGATTTTGAAGTGCATGTGTGGGAATTATTGTGCATTCATCCAGAAGAACATTTCTGATGTGTAAGGTCACTGATGTTGAACAAGAGAATCATCCAGGTCACTGAGGTCAGGGCTTTCATGCTCTAACACGCAGAGATTTGTTCCCACAACGTTGGTAGCATACAATTCAAATGAAGGGGGAACGAAGGAATGTACAGGAGCCCTTGACCTGACTGATTAGTTTCTCCACTCCAACAATGTCTTTCGGTGACAAGCGTTAAACAGTCGAGCTTTCTGTACCGCCTACTTGCTGACTGATCTTTGCGTGATGGTGTGGCAAGCCCCTCCATCGCTGGATGACTCTGATAAGACTTGAATCATCCGACCACAACATCCCACAAATGGATGAAATAAACAGGCTTTACTTCTTCATTCTTGCCAGTGAAGTGAAAACTTCTGCAAAGGATTGTTCAATAGAGAAATACCGTAACCTACCAAAGACAGAGTGCAGAACATTTTGCTTTGTTTATTAATCTGTCAGTCAGGACACTCCTTCCTAAACATGGTTTTCTTCTATCAATGCTTTGTTACTGTTACCAGCAGGTTATCTTAGAGACAGTCTGAGAGAGGATCTGTTGCTAAGAGAACCACTGCAACACCTGGATGTCACCCAGGATTGTAAAAGTGAAGAGAAGAGCCTGCTCCGGGTGCAGCAAAGAGAGATCACTGGGAGGAGGCATTTGAAATGAGCGATGTCAGGATTGTTTTTATAGGATGGACATACCAGTTGATCCCCTCCAAGCTCTTGACCAGCTTAGCGAAAGACTTTAAAAGGGGAGTAAATGGGGTGTAACACTCAATGAGCATGAAGAAAATGAGAGTTGCATAGCAGCACAGTTATATAAGAGAGGGAGTGAGACAAATGGACAAGATGAAGTGGCCGTGTAGAGAGGTCAGAGACAGCAACAACACACTGAGGGAGAAACAAGAGGAAGCAGTCAAGACTTCAGACATGGATGTTGTTTTATCAAGTTCACTTTGTCGCCTGCTTCTTTCTCCCATTCCAAAATACACGATGACATCACACCAAGCATGGGAAACTTCCCCACAGCCATACAGAGCTTCAACAATATCTCACTGATATCTTCTTTGCTTGCTGCCTTGAACGATCTTTTGAGAATCATCTGTCCAAGACGGCAACACATGAGTACAAAGTGGATAGGAGAATCTTGCCAGGCTTGCGTACAATACAGAAGCATTGTTGCCATGATAAATATTTACCAATAAAGCAAATTAATTTCTAAAAAAAGGGCCTTTCTGGCTTTGTGTATGTTGTCAATGTAGGGATGCTGTAAATCTGAAAACATATGGAAGCCGTTTTGCTAATCTCAATTTATGGAAATGAATGGAAATTGAAAACAAAGCAAAGTCAGAATACACATTTACAACAACCACAAATATGGTTTATTCACATGAAGGTATATTTCCAAAGACAAAGCTGGGGATATTAACACCTGCAGGCTTTCCTTGGTATTCTACAAGCCACTTATACTGGCACCAGTTCCTGTATTTCATGGTCTACCTCTTTCAAAACTAAAGCATTTCTCCCAGCAAGCAACAAATAGATACTGTAAATCAAACAACAAACCAGAACAATATGGGAACATGATGAGGCAAGTGAAGGGAGGAGCTCACAGCCGGGAGACAAAATATGGATTCAATTATGAAGACTGATAAAACAAACTCATGTTCCCAGCCAATTTCAAGTTCCACTTTAATGTCCAGAAATTTGATGAGAACATTAACATTCAGGGGGTTAAACACCATACTCGGGGACCCAGCTTCTCCACTCTCCAAATCATCCATCGTTGTAAACAAGTATGTCTACGTGCCGACGGGCTGCATAAACAGCAACCGCCCTCGATAGACAATAATCCCGGTGTGGATTCCAGGGTGGGATGATTCCTTCTTCAGATGAACACACCAGAACGACAGCAGCTGATTGTGAAGAATCATGGTCAAGTTCGCCATGAACATCTGCTTGGCAAGGGACAACATCTACAAAAAAAAAATGGCCCTTTCACACCGTTTCAGATTGACGTTCGGGATTTGTTCAACGGGGTTTCTGACTTCAATGTCTGTCAGTCTCTCTGCATGTGCGGACCTCTGATGCACCGTAGAGCCCCGTAGTGGAAAAGTTAGGGTAGTCCAGAAAACAGACAACTCGCTCAGGTAGCCACAGAAGTGACGATTTGGACCACTTCGCCGTTCTCTCCCTGGATGGTGTCTTTCACCTCCATGTCTGCTTGCAGAGCAGGAGCAAGTTCAGCACCCTGGCACAGGAAAAAAAAGGGGAGGGAAGATGTTTGAAATCTTATACATGATTTTGTACAAAATACTAGATTTTAATGGAAAATCGTAGTTGCCATGTACATGCGTGGTTTATGAATACAATCTGTATTTATTTGGCCATTCATTTAACATCAAGGCTTCCCAACCTTTTCAGGCGGTTTTCCATTACAGGTTCCAAAACAACCTTGTCCCCGCACTGCCTCGGCCTCCATTGCCTCTCCATTACAACAAGCGCCAATTTGGAGTCAGCCAGTCCTCTCTCAAGCATCTCGTTTGAAGACACATTTGTATTCTTGGGCTTTTGATCCAAAGTGAGACTGACACTTTTCTTCTGTTTTCCGCTGTCTACTGTATACAGTCATTTGTGTTTTAATTTATTGCGTTTTGCTACTTTGTTATTGTAATGTAAAGTGCTTTGTTACAGCTGTAGCTGTTATGAAATGCGCTATATAAATGAAGTTGTAATTTATTGTATTGTAGCGTTCGCATGGATTTTCTTTGGCTACTTCCCCCCACATTCTCAAAACATGCGTGTAAGTCAATGGGATAAGCTGCAGCTAACCCAAGTGGGGACAAGCGGTAAAGACAAGTGTGGTGGATGGATAGTTTAGTGAGCAGTTCTGACTTAATTCGTGTGAATTTAAAGGTATTATATGATTGTAGCTCACTGCCCTTAAACTTTATGCTCACGTGTCATCATCTGGACATCTTAATATAGATATAAATAGAATTCACCGAAACAAAAGTGGCAGACCACAGCACTGTTTCCGCACGTTGTGCATAGATTACATCGTACATACCACACCTTGCTTTTGTGTTGGTGGGCATGCAGTCAGTATTTCTTTACAAGGGAACAAATCACTCACTGCAGGCCTGGCGGACATATTGCAGAATGTCATTTTTCTAGGTGGCTCATTTTGACTATGCTGATGACGCAATTTGTATTTGAATGCCCTCTGATTGTAGTTGGTGTATGTGTGCAAACCGTGATGACTGTCAGGGGTAAATCACTGCCAGGGGTTCCATCAAACACACCTGCAGGATTTTCTCCCTGTAGCCCAGCACACTCAACACAGCTGCATCACAGCATGTCACATATTTTAAGCATTGCTTATTAAACAGGCCAAGGAAAACTTGCATGGATGATTTTCATTGAAAATCTCAGACTCCGGCCATGATGAAGTATCACAGCCATTTGGAAGGATAACAATCTCATGGTTATACTTTTCAAAGACTGTTCTGACATGATTTAATGATTAGGTGCATTTAGCTAGTGTGTTGACACTCTGTGGTAGCTGCGTTAGACTAAGCAGGGGGTAGGCGCAAGAACATTTTCTCCAGATTATCACCACCTTGGGGAAATTGTACTTCATGTTGCAAACAACAGGGAATTTATCCGGTGTACTGTAGAGAAATGCAAATGCAGGGATAAATAAATCATAATGTGAGCGTAATTTTGCAAGAACTTATTTAAATGCTACCATGTGTTTGGAAACAGATGACAGTAATTCTCTCAATTCCACACTGTTCAAAGAGATATACATGCCAGCACTAACCTTTGGCTGAACTTTGAACTGTAAATCAGCAGTGTTTACAGGTTTGGACATCAAGACCAAACTGTCATACCACGCTCTGTACCACTCAGCTTCTTTTGTGGCTCATCACGCTGATTCATGTTTGAAACATCACAGCACGGTTTCAGTTATTATTGCCAGTTAAACTGCTGAAATGCTTTTTATCTGTTATGTTGTTCATGTCAAAGATTTATTGGTTGGCTAGATCTAAAGATGTTCTGACTATGAAGGCACACTTTGATTAAAAAATATATATATATTTGAACACACTGACTAACTAATGTAGCAAAGACATATCACGAGGTCCTTCAACAGAATAAAACCACTTAACAAAATCTGATCAAAAGACACCAAGTCGTTAACAAGTGGTTTCCTTGACGATATCCATACCTAACTAGAATCAAGCCCAAATGAAAGCAGGCTGTAGAATGATCCGACAGCTTGATGTAGTTGCAAAAGAACAACCAAAAATGACATCAATCACTTGAGAAAACAAACAGTTGGATTGCTTGCTGTGGTGCAGTTTTTGAAATACAGTGCATGTGGTGGCAATCATAGTGGGAACTATTTGCAATTTGCGTCTGAAACCTTCGGGCCACTTTAAAACTGTACCATCAAACTGGCTGTTACTTATTTCCCATCCGGGTGGCAGTCATGCTTGAAGAATTCTAAGCATAGCAGAACTCTGTCTACACATCAATGTAGGTATGATAGATTCAAATGCAAAGAAATATTGGATGTTACGTACAATGACAAAATTGGTGGTACTCATCTGTTCATGAAAGAACAACCCACAGTGGCCACAGAAATAACTTGAATCTGACAAAGGTAACAATACAAACAAATTTCATGAAAATTAAAAAGTGAAAAGTGTTTTGGCCCACTCTTCATAGGAAAACTGCTCCAATTGTCTCTGGTTTGAACGGTGCCTTGTTCAGACGATGATATTTCAGCTCCTTCCACAGATTGGATTTAGATCAGGGCTCATAGTCCAATGCTCTTTGCCATTCCTGGGTGTTTTTAGCTGTGTGTTTTGGGTCATTATCCTGCGACTGAGAACAAGCTTTCTAACACCTGGCAGCACATTTCTCTCTTAAATCTAACAATGTTATTCCCACCAACGTCTGTCTTGTCAACTCCAAATAATTTACAGAATCGGGACATCGCTATTGTTTCCTCGACTGCTATCATAGAGTCACGTGACTGGATCCTGCCCACTGATTTGCTGAATGAAGGATTATCACTTCCTCCTCCTTGGCCGTCTATACAAATTGATTCGCCAAATGACGATTTCATCACTTACTCTTACTTTGTGGCCATCAACACACTTGTTCGTCTTTCCGTTTTGAGGAATTAGAAATACATTAAAAAATTATACAATACAATACAATGAAAAAATATCAAATGTAAACAGAAGCACAGTGGCCTACATATCCTTGCACAAATGTAGATATTAATCTAAATAAGAGGCATGAAAAATAATGTCTCTGACAGAAAATTGTTTACAAATAAAAATAAAAAGATGATCTCTATTGTAATGTAATTTTGAGAACATTTATTGTGCGGATCTCAAAAGTCAAAATCAAAATTCAGGACTGTATTGTGGGAAAAAAAATCACTTTAGTGGTATAATATGTATTATGTATTCAGTATACTATCTCCATCCATTTTCTAAATCGCTAATCCCAGGGGCGGAGCATAGGTAACAGCACAGAGGGGGCGGTACCGGGCCGCGGGCCGCTTTGGACCGGTCGCGGCAAAGGACGCCGTGGTAGAGATGCTAACGGCAGAGGTTTCATAATTCATAAACATTATTTAAAGCACATTAGCTGGCATGCGTGCATGCAGCATGTGTCAAACATGGTGGAGATAGGGTTATAGTATGGAAATGTAGCAGCAAATTAAGCATTTCCATTCGAAAAATCGGACGGCATAACAGGGACTTGTGTGATAACCTTTGGGTTTTGTAATAGGTTGATTTAATAATTTGGTGCTATTTCTTTTGGAGGTCAAAATGGCCCGATCCGTGCATTTTCTTTTTTTTTTTACTTCTTTTTTTAAATTAAAAAATAAAAACACAATTATTTACATGTGTTAAGCCAATTTTAGGTAGGCTTCAACCCCACTAAAATGGGCCAAACCACTGGTGGGCATCTAATTCCATGTTAACTCACTAACACAAGGCATCACCAAGCTTTTTAAAACTGAGAACTATTTCACGGGTACTAATTGATGTGGAGGGCTACCAGTTTGATACACATACCTGAAATAACAAATGTGTTCATATTACCTTTAAGTCCATGTTATTATTGATAATTCATGTCTGCAATATGATGGATGGTAAATGTCATATTTTTGTGAAACCTATGTATTAAAGCTGAAAGTCTACACTTCATTCTCATGCTGATTGTTTCATTTCAAACCTGGGTCACAGTCCAAATACTCGTTGACTTTACAGTGTCGATTAAAACCAAGCGAATATCCGGCAGATTTGGGGGGGGGATACAGTTCTGGGACTGCACCTCTATCCATAATGTAGTCAGACAAACAGAAATATGACACTCATTCATTTTTTTTCCCACCTTTTCAAAAGAACAACCATGGTGGCTTTCTGATCTCTACAAACAGCTATTCTAGTTAATTATCAAGTCTGTAAACCAAAGTGGATTGTGACTGATTTAAATGAGTTGACTAAAGTACTTGGAATGTTACCCAGTGTCTGTGTTACTGGGTTACTAAGCAACTGTTTACACAGGGTGCAAGAGCCTCAAAGAGTTTGTGTCGGGTGCTTTTTATTTACCTGTACTGCAGCTGTGTGATCTGCGACAGGGGCGAGTTGAACATACTGCACTTGGATGTCAGGGGGGAGAGAGGTGCCCTCGACCGCTGCTGCCGCCCCTTCAGCTGACGCCACTGCTATGAGCTGAGCTCCCCGAAGTACCTACAACAGATGGGGGGAGAGGGCAAAGGAACATGAATAATGCCTCATCTGGCTTCGACTTTGACAGAAAAGTGTACATGATCTGAATGAAACCTGACAATGCCCCTCATCGACTTTATCCCGCAAAATGTGCAAAGCAGCTGACCCGCTTATGATCGACTGCAGCGCGTACCAGAGGAAGAAATAAGATCCGAATGAAAGCAAACAGCTGAATGCCTCATTTATGTTCAGTCTGATGAGTTTATATCTTTAAACTGATCACAGGTGTCAGAGTGGAAGTACTGGGTGTCACACAAACATACAAACTAACTTTGTGGCAACAAAAAGAATCACACAGTTCTACGTGAAACTGATCTACTTTCACCTCAGCAGCTCTCGGGTATCTTAACCCCTGTTTGTTCTCTCATTTGTAAAGACAACTCCGTTTTGTTTAGTAGCAAATGATAGCTGCTATTCCCTTTTGTTTGTAGTTTAGAAAGTTAGCAAAAGAAGATTCAAGCTCTGTGTGTTCAGAGGCCTAATTACGGAGCATGAGTGCGGTTAGGTTTCCTGTAGTTGCGATGCTATTGGATTTGAATGGAATAATACGATACAAACAAAGACACGCTGTGTCTATACAATAAGGTCATGTATGCCTTTGGGCTTGCATTGCTCATGTCACATGACCAAACCGAGAAAACAGATGCGCTGTGACGTTCGCATCGCCCTGATAATTGACGGGTATCATTCGACAGCAGCGGGCGGTAAAATTTTAAAAGGGATTCCCCGTGAGACAGATGACAGCGTGCATTAATCTGCTTAATTCTTATTGCAGTTATGCAATATTAATCAGAAAATCATGTGTAGACTAGTGGAGTAACATATAACAGTATTGTAAGGAAATAATTTGATTTCAGTTTGACTTTAATAAGCGATTACCACCTTACACTTTTATGCACTATTCTTTGTTGGATGTCCGACTGAGCAAATAGCTGAATATAGCAGCTAACTGTATGGAAAGACGGAAATGGGCATGTGTATTTATATGATAAATGACAACATTATTTCACATTTGGGCTAAAATGGGTCTTGGAGTAATTTGAGTACTTCGGTTCAAAAAAATGTGTGAGGCCTTTTTCTGCCTCGAATGCCCGCTTATTTACATGTACACTGTCAGGAAGAAGTCAAGCAAATAGCAGCAACAATTGTTCATGCTATACATGACAGCAACACGCCAACAATGCAGTAAGAAGGCCAATTTCAAAAGAAACCAATTCCTGACTTGACTCGTTTTCCAGGCTGTGTTTGGGGATTAACTGCGGTCACAAACTGGTGCGATTGACAACACTACAACAATGTCCTGAAATAACGTTCAACCTCTAATTAAGGGCACAAAAAAAAAAAAAGGACTTCATTATACAGTTCTGACACTGTTTTGTATGGAGCTAGAAGAGCTAGCAGAGCTAGAAGCGCTAGCCGTGCTCAAGCTAATAGACTGAAATGACTCACACTTTAATGTCGACAGCCTGACACAGATGCCGTTCCTACTACAAACTTTAAAAAAATAAATAAATCAGGCTTACTCAAGTGTGTTGGTTAAGACGGCTACAATCACTATTGTGCTTCGGGCGCCACTTCGGAGATGTATCTAAATTCTCACTAATGTTTCCAGAGAGGAAAATAGTCAACTTTGCACGGTTTAAATTTAAGTATAAAAATGTTGATTATCTAAAAATGAAAAACAGTGGGCCATTTATTATCAAGTGGAAATATGGGTTTTTTTTCTGTATATTTAAAGTGAAAGTCGACTCCAAAATATTCTATATAAGAATATTCTATGCAGCTCCACTAGTCGAAACACGGCGTTCTGATTAAATAGACGGCCCCTGAAATGGCTAAAAACGTGTGGATTTTGCTTCTTAACTCATATTCAACAAACGTAATATTAACCAGAATGCCATCTTTAGACTAGTGAAGGCACTTTGAACATAATTATTGCAAAGATTTTGGGGGGATTGACTTCCCCTTCAACCGAGCAAAAAAACATAACATTTTGATTTGAATACCCAATTATTTGATTTGAATTTTAAGTAAGATATCCGAATACTGTAGCCCTATTTCACATTTCTATTTATTCCTCTATTCAAAGTCTTGTGTTTAAAAACAGACTCATCCCAGTGCCTGACTGATTTCATCAAATGCCACTTTGGTGATTATTCAGAAAAGTTATGGGAGGTCTTCTTCAAAGTCGCCAGATGCACTTACTGCTGAGGCTGGCTGGGACTTCTCCAATAGGCATTACAAATGGCAGAAAAACCAAACCTCACTTCCACACCATCTCCCCAGTCTGATCTTTTACTTTGAACTTTGATAGTTCTGGTTTAGTTAATCGTCCCGACAACCACCGGCTTGCTATGTCTTCAAAAAGTTTGCAAGTTTCACCACAATTTCTGCTGCGTCATCACCACCACACTCCAAATCCGATGGAAGTCATTAGTGTGCAAATCTGCCTGCCTAAATCGATCAAACAAGATGGTTGACTGAAGTTGAGGCAGTCACACTCTGAATAAAAAGAAAATGGTTAGATCTGGGTCAAATGAATCATGTTTGATTGCCAATAAATGACTATTGATCAAAAGAAATCTGCTTAAAAGGTGGGTGTGGGAGAGGTTCTGGGTGGTAATGAGTTTTCTGATTAGAGTTGTTGACATTACATTTGGGCGTTAGGAGTGAAATGCTTTATGATTCTACACTAAGCTAAGCTAAACTTCTTGTGGCTTCATAATTATCAAAGCAAGAGCCAAGCCAGTATGTTAAAATGTGTCATTTCATGGATCAGTTAGGCCAATGATTTTATTATGTGGTGAAATAAAATGCAGAACCAGCTGTTTTAGTACTTCTTCACCCACAGAGATGTAAAGAAATCTTCACATCTCGTCTGCCAAGTGCTCTGTTTTGTTTCTATGATTGTGTGGTGTAACAACATGTCATGACCCGTGTATAATATTGCATTTCTTTTATCGTAATCAAATATTATTTTTTTTAATTGATATTTATCAAATTTAATTTAACATATATTCAAGTTTCACTCTGCTGTAAACAATCGGGTGAGAGCACTCAGGCGATTAAAACTGAACATTATTATTTCTAAACTGAAAATTATTGATCCAACTCTTAAATTGGATATCATTATATGGTGCAAGTGGTCATAATTGGTTTGTGGCTGGTTGATGTATATATTGTGTTTCCAGTACTGCCGATTCGATCATGCAGGCCTGGTCCATATCCCTCATAAATACCGAAAATCCATGATTAATTGACATTCACTGAAACCTATTAAGGGGATAAGAGGGGCAAAAAGTTCTTTTTTTAATCCCCAAAACACTCCTCAAAAAGCACTGATGAACATTCAATGTGCATTTTCCACAACAAATAAAGGGGAATATAAAAAAAAAAAATCTTGAAAACTCGTGTAAATGTAAACCCACAAGAGCTGAACCGCAAGTCTGCAGGGGTCCACTGCACTCAAAATCAACATCGATAATTGTGTCGCAGGTTTACACCAAGCGGAGAACAAGACACTACACAATGTAGGTACGTGCAAATCGTAATGTACTGACACAAAATTGTTTTGTGCCAAGCTTAAGGGCACCTTGAAATGTTTTTTTTCATGGTTGATACGATACCCATTTAAGCAGTCAAGGATATTATGGAGCCGATATCCGTTTTCAGTCAAAATTTTAAAAATCACAAAATCCATCTATTAACTTTGTTGGAATGTCTTTAAGCACGTCTTTTTTTTTTATCTTAAACAATAGACATCTTTGCCTACAAACAAGAAACAAGAAAATAGCTGCCTATAGTTCTCTGCAGTAAATTCAATTTCCCAAAATTTCAAAATAACTGGAATGTCACACTTGAACTTATCTTTGTTTTAATTTAAAATACAAACAAAAGGTGCAGCAGAGTTCCAAGGGTCAGCAGCATCGCTTAAAAAGTGAAGTGAAATTTTCAATAAATAGTTTACTTAAGTTAAAACAGTTTTAAATTGGTCTCTTATTGGCTGTCTTTTTTTTTTTTTTTTTAAAAGGCTGGTGCCAATATTCATCAAAATGCTGAATATCGGCGCCGATAATCGATCTATCACTACCAGATTCACAAAGCAGACTAGCAACAGCTAGTTTCAGTTACAAAGCCAAGCCCCTCCAGACTAAGCCTCCCCCAACTGGTCCAACTGATGGACATAAGTGGTCAAATATTCTAGCTCAGCGGACCCAAATATTGGCACTAGTTGTAAACCACTTGTTATATTCTGCTCCCTACTTCCATCTGAGAGTAGTTTGCATTCTCAGCTGTGTGAAGATGCACACAAACGCTGAGAAAGGAAGTTAGATTTGGAACACAAGGATCTTTGCAGGAACTTCTCGGCAGTGTATCCTGTCCAGTGACTCACAATGTAAGAACACATGGTCTTCAGTCATCAAGTACAATGCGGTCACATTAGGTTCAGTACACGATGGGTTGCAACTTCAAACCAAATTCTAAACTGAGCAAACACAAATGTACAGAGAAACCTCAAAATGAAAGTGTCCCTGGCATTATTAAACTACAACAAAATCTGAAAAAATACACATCTAAAGCTAAAATACAAATCAAAATATTTGTATGATGTGCAAAACATTTTATTAATTTTTTTATTCATTTAATCTTTATTCATCCAGACAAGGCAATCGAGAACAGATTTTCATTTGCAAACGACCTGGCAGAAGACAGCTCATTGTGTGGGTTCCATAATGAAGGGGCGAAGATTTGAAAATAATTAACTGTTTGTAAGTTGTCGTCTGCGTTCTAGCGTATTCTTCTTTGCATTGATTTTTTTCTTAGTTTTGATTCTAATTCGGGTTAGAGCGCCCCTTGCGGCGGTAGAAAAAATCCATTAGAATAGCCACACCTTTACATAAGCCGCATGGTTCAAAACCTAGAAAAAAGTAGAAGCTTATAACAGTCCGCATGGAATTTGGCTCACTAAGCTCTATTTGTCAGATACCAGAGCTATCATCAGGTCTTAAGTGTATTTGTTAGTGCTGACCTCATATTTCAAGAGAAGGAGTCTCAAATAACCTGAGCTGGCGGGTGGGCTTCAGTGCTGTCAGTCTACCACTTTACAGTATTGACGCCAAAGGCAGCAAACTATATTAAGAGTAGATTTAATCAAGATTCTGACCGAGAGGAAAAAGTGAAAAAACAAAATGCAGATGCTGTAATGCTCCCAGCAACGATGAATAAAACATATCATGGAAATACAAGGGGGAAACACAAAAAAAAGCATCAACAATAAGGAATAACCCGGAAAAACATCAAGACTCACGAAACAAACATTTTAACGGCCTTCTCTCTTTAAAAAGAGATTATCACCACTACAAAAATGACTGACTTAAACAGATGTGATGTTAAAAAAATAATACACCTTGTCCGCCAAGCTGTGTAAATCCCAGTCTAGTGGCGCATCAGAAGGACTACATAGACTTCCACAATGAACTATGTACGCAGTGCAGACTGGCATCCTCAAAAGGCCTCAGTCAGAGCAATCTGTGCATCAGATGATACCATGAGTCATCCACTTGGGGTCTGTCTGAGTGTTTGTATTTCTGTTTTGTTTGCTGGAATTAGAGGAGAAAGGAAACCCCCACTTCACATGAGCCGCCAGACCTATACGTAAACGATGCTATTCTGTGTGTAAAGGAAAAGGACACACTAATCTAGTTTTTAATTTTTCATTCCCAAAGGAAACATCGCAAAGGCAAAACAAGGAAATGCAAGAAAGAAACAGTTGGACTTCGGAGTGGCTGGAACTTCCTTTCAGCTTCACAGCTGTCAACATCTGTATCTGCCAACTCTGGACAGATGTCTCGGCAGTAACACTATCTCCAGTTAGATAGGTGGGGTGGGAAGGCTTTTGGACTTGGTTTTGGCTGCAACTCTGCTGAAAAGATGCCCAAACATAGTCGTGTTCTGGGTGCTTGTTTAGTGTCGACCTGCAAAATGAACATGCTGGCCTAAAATGTCTCTCTGACTGAACTCATCAACCTTTATGTCAGACTGGGGGAAATACAGCACAACATAATTACAGCTATATGAACTGTGCATTCTTTCAATTTTGTGCAGGATGCTATAAATGTATGTCCTGGCTTGACTATGACCATGTAACCTGACCCACAGCTTCCCATCCACTCCCATACAAGATCTTCACACCTGCATCTAATTAGGTCCTCTCTCCCATATTCCCACCGACAAACTAAGAATCATATCAAGACATGGGTTACAGAGGCTTTATGACAAACTCGGCATGACCCGAATCCTGACCCTGGTCCAGAACCAGAAAATCAAAAGGAGACTGATGACAAAAATAACAGCTGTAATTAAGTCAGGCCCCTCAAACCAAAAGGACGGAAATTCCGCTTTGGCTTTTTCTCTCTATCCGCTTGTGCAGATCTAAACTTGGCCCGTCTAACTAATGAAGGCATTTTTATAGTTATGGTACATTTCTTGATTTAAGATGATGGCCATTTTATGATTCAAACCATCCTATTTCATGCAGACTGGGAGAATTTGAAATATGCAGGTTGTCCGTGACTCTATTTCAACATAAAAACATTACACAGAAATATACATCGGATATCCGTTTGCAACAAGCCCTCATTTCTAAATGCACAATGCATCTTCACAGTTCAGTTATTGACATTTCCTTTTATACATCTACATACAAGGAACCAAATTTCTATTCTATTTGGGCAGTTCGGGCAAACTTAACTTCAATTGTCAGCATAACATCCAAAGGATAACCCCAAAAATATTTGTGTGTGTGTGTGTGAATTTCCCAATCCTTTCTCACTCTTAGCAGTTTGTTATGCAAGTTGTTGTTTGTCGGTTATTCACACCAAAATTTTACAGCTCCCCTTGTAGAGCACTTCATTTCTTTTCCCACACATAATTCTAAGCCTTAACATCATCTGATGCTTGAACAGAAGGGACACACTAAATCAAATTGTGGTTTGGCTTGTTGATGCATGTTCTAATCTGATCACAATTTGTATGTATTGTATGTATATGTATGCATGTTGTCTAAATTATCTATGTTGAAAAAAAAAAAAAGTTGGCCAGGCAAAGAATATATAAAACACTACAGGTATGGCCACCAACTGCTTATCATTCCGGGTGTTACCTAAAACAGCTTTTAAATAACCTTTGAATGTAAGTAATGCAATTCTACTGCAAGACAGTAAACGCCTAATGATCCTATGTTCTACATTTTCAAAGTTGTCCATTTTCAGTGTTTCAGTGTCATTGTCATTGTCAAAAAATTCCATTTCAACATTTTCAAATGTAAGCATTTTTTGACTAAAAAATGATGTTGCCAGTTCGGCAGGTCTGCACCCAGCTTGTGCTGATGAGTTGAGTCACATTGAAATAAGTCGGAAACATCTGGTCCCTCTTACTCACACAGCCTGTAACCCTGGGTCCTGCCCAAATAGACAGAAGAAAACAGCCCGAAGTGTACCGGCCAATGAATGATACACACAAAAACAGAATTTAGGATTCCCTAGCTCTGTATCTCCACGCTGAGATGCCACAAGGACACAACACAGATTCCTACTCCTTTGAAAATAGTATCCATCCTTAAAGCAGAAGTCAACCCAAACATCTTTTTTTCAAGAATATGTTCCCAGCAGGCCCACTAGTTGAAATACAGCATTCTGATTAATTTTCCGTTTGGGGAATATAAGTTAAGCAGCTAAATGCACTCGTTTTTAGCCATTTCTGGGGGCGGCCATTTTGTCTTCTGTCGACTGAAAATGACTTCACAACTGCTCACAACGACCAATCATGGCTGACCTGTTTTCCGAATCTGAGCCGCAATTGGTCGTTGTGAGCAGTTGTGATGTTATTTTCAGTCGACAGAAGAGAAAATGGCCGCCCCTAGAGACAGCTAAAAACGAGTTGCTTAACACTTATTCCACAAACGCAATATTTATCAGAATGCCCTGTTTCAACTAATGGGCTTGCATAGAACATATCCTTGAAATAAAAATGTTTGCGTTGACTTCCCCTTTAAGGCCTCCCTGCACATGTACATTCCCCTTACATGGGCTTTGTAGTTTTTTTTTTTTGTATCTCATTTTACTTTTGCTGCATGAATGAGTGACTGGAATCTCAACACGCTACTAGCAGAACCGCTACAGCACCCCTTGAGCAGAGAGGGAAAAGACAATGAACAACTAGAATGAACTGGCAGTTTCATTCAAGCACTACAATTAAACTCCAAGTCTGGAGGGTCAATCAGTTTTAAGCAAGTGTGTTGACGGGAAGGATGCTGCAACTAAAAATCAAATCGCACCAATGTACAAATACTAGTAGGTTGCTGCCGGCGCAGGGGCATAGCTTTCTTTTCCTGTTTAATCTCTGACCTACTTCTCACACTGACCCAAACAGTGATTCTTGGGAGAATCTAGCAGATGCACGACAACATATGCTGTGAAAAGATGGAAGAGGTTCAACAAGAGGAGGAGGTGAGGCTATCAATGTGTCCTCTAAACATTTACTGTACATCCTTAACTCCCTTTAGTGGGCATACACTGCAGGTCCATCGTTGTAAACAATGCAGGCATGCGGGGCTGTAACTATTGAATAGAATTGATTCTCCCAACAACTCTTCCATCAAATATTTGAGTAATAACATATGGAAATCTTCTTTTTTTTAATTTTTTTTTTTTTTTTTAGTTTGACTTGGTCAACTTTTTTTCCCAGCCTTAGACAAGTACTATGTAAATGATGCGAAAAAGTGATTGCCTCCTTCCTGCTCATTTCTTTTCCGTCTCTGAATCGCAAGCTTAGTGACTTGTCTTCATATCTTGGTTTCGTTTTTGTTCTGTCTTACTTCCTGCTTTCACAGATTTACAGAGGAGCATGCATGCAAGAAAATATGTAAACATGAGAATAAAATGGTTCCTTTGAGCCCAATGTGGACACTTCCTTAACAATTTGAGTTGGCACAGAACTCTTTCAATTTTAGGTGGCTTCTGCTGCAGTGATGGTTTTTTTTCCTATTCAAAGCTCAACTTGTCTCAGTATTTAATCATGAACGGCACAACGCATCTCCTACAACAATCCGCTTTTTTGGCTTTCCCTTACAGAACTTTCCAACACTGTTCCCCCTCCTCTTCATCAGTCTCCCCTTTCATCTTCCAAACCTTCCATTTGGTCTGCATCAACGCAGCATAGTAGTAAAGGCGATGGGCACTCAGCAAACACAGTAAAAGACTATAATATAGTTTCATTGGTCTGCTGTCTACCCATCTCTTCCACTGAGGGGGGATTTAAAATGTGAGCCAAGGCGCAACGCCTGAGACCAGGCGACCGCCACATTTATTATTTTAAGAAGAAATAGATCAAAACAAATGTAGAAGAAAAATGGTGAGTGTGGGAAAAAGCATGGAGCCGTCTGCACTATACAAATCAGCCGTTTGTATAGTGTATTGTGTATATAGTATAATCAGCCGGGAACATTCCGGCTTCCGTACGGCGGCGATGGAGTGCAAGGCTGGCAGCGGTGGAGCGAACAATGACTGTGTGTCGGCGTTGTTGGACCTCCGTTCAGTATGTGGCAGGTAACACTTCAAACGTGCTAACATCACCCCGATACAGTTACCGAGGGTAGAGCGAACAATAATTGTGTGTCGGCGTTGTTGGACCTCCGTTCGGTATGTTGCAGGTAACACTTCAAAACATGATTTTTAAAAAACAACAACAAAAAAAAAGCTAGTCTTATGCATTTGAGACTTATTGCTGTACCGAACCGTGACCCCCCATACCGAGGTACGTACCTAATTATATATATATATATATATATATATATATATATATATATATATATATATATAGATATATATAGATATATATAGATATATATCTCACATATATATGATATAGATATAGATATAGATATGGATGGATGGATGGATGGATGGATGGATGGATAGATGGATAGATGGATAGATGGATAGATAGATAGATAGATAGATGGATAGATTTATGTGTCAGCGATTCAGATTTAAGAGATGACCTGATGTCTCTGTATTGTATGAAAATAAAATTCACGGAAAGCTCAATGTGTAACAAGAGAGAGGAAGAAAAGCCCCTTTTAATTTGTTTTGGAACAGCCTATCGTTTTGCAAACACAATCTGCACATCAGTTTAAAAAGGAAGCAATAATAGCTTTTTATTGGACAACGCTCACTAACTACACAAGGGAATGAAATGCCTTTTGCACTTTCTCGTTCTCACATCCGAGGATCTCATGGTGTATCTGCAAGAAAGTAAAGGACATTATACATGCAGAAGTTTCAAACTGCGCACCAAACTAATGCATGCTTGTCAAGGCATTTATGACAGAAGCTAACCTCGATAAGGATGGGCTCTCAAGCAAATATCAAGTATTGGACGTGTACTAGTGTAGCACTTCACACTGGACAAATCACAATCAGAGAAGGAGCCACAGAGGAATGCTGCAGTCAGGCTCAACAAAAGAGTCATTTCAGGACATCTCCTTAATTGTTCATGAGACACAGACAAAAACCAATGATCCTTACTGAGACCCTCAAGCACTTGAAACCCCACCAATAAAACCCCAACAAAAGCTCTCAAAACAAATGTACGCACAAATGAACTGCATGGATGACTGAGATCTTCATCAACTGAATAAAGAACTAAGCAACTGAAAGAGCATATTTCCAGATGCAGATCCAGGATGCGGCTTAAGATCCTAATGGATGACATCATTTTAAACATTTTGACATATTACGTCTAGCAAAGGGTGATTATTTGTCTGCTGTCATTAAATCTCTGCAAATTATGGCCATTCAATCACATCAGACGTTTAATTGCAAGAAAGCAAGCAAGTCATGATTACACAAATATGTTGTCATTTACATCTAACTTTTTACAACCCTGGTCTTAAAGTTTTTTTAATGTGTCTGTAAGAGGTTGTATTAAAAAATAGATTCTCATTCAAGCAACTTCACCTACCAACCTCCACTTGCTTTGTAGTAAGAAAAAAGCTCACAACTGCTGATTAAAAAAAGAAAAGGGTCCATAAGGAATAACATATTTAACTTACCAGACAGCCTGTATTAGAAAGAACGTCCTCCCCAAAATATTTGCCCTTGACCAGTGGCGGGCAATAATCATCAAAACGGGACATGTGAGAAACTCAAACGGTTGTTGAGGGCCACACCAACATGCTAACCTCAATTGTTGTCAATATGAATTTAAAGTCTATGTTATAAAGCCTTAAATTGTATTAACTCATTCACTGCCATTGACAAATTTGTCTTTTCACAGTCCAGCCATTCAACATCAGGAAGTTATTTATTTATTTATTTTTCAAACGTTAGAGTAAAAGAGGGTCTGAAAATATCTGGCAGTGAATGAGTTAAAAGCTTCTGTGTAGATATGGTACACTGTCAGAAAAAAAACGTATTGTAGGTAGGGGTGGGCGATATGGGCAAAAAAATAATAATCTAGATCTGTTTTTTTTTTTTAAAAACTTGATAACGATAATTTGACGATATTCTACCAAAAAATATTTTAAATCTGCATTTGCTTCACAGACCAATTGTGGAAAGACAGCGCTTGTGAACAAGATCGCTTTTAAATTGCTAAATACAGCTTCTGCAAATGATATTATAATGATATTCTACGACAATATTTCACAATAAAGAACAAAAAAGTATGTGTAGCCTTAGATTGATTTTGGGGAATATTTATGTCATTTAAATGTGACATAAATACTGTGACATTTTGAGCTGCAGTGAGTACTGGTGTACCACTGCCAACTACTAGAGGAATCAGAATGAGAAAAAATGTATTTGATATGTGACGTGTGACGAAGTGTCACCCAGCGAGAGAAAAAAAAGACATCGTCATGACAACACCCATTCTCATACATTGGCCACCGTATTCAGACTAAAGTTGAATAACAAAACTGCAATATTCTGCACAGCTGATGCACATGATTCTCTAAAGGCCATGAGGATTCATTATGAATTTGCCATTGCTGACCATGTGCCATTTTCGCTCTGTGTAAACTTAGGCAACAGACCTACTCTACTGCCAGTAGACAGAAGCTCTCATGTGGGCAGAATAGACTGGGGTAACCTCACTGAGGAATATCTTAAGTATTATGCACAGTCTGATGTCTTGTTGAGTAACATTGAATTACCAAAGGATGCCGTTGTATGTTGTGATACTAATTGTAAAAGCACCCTACATGCTACTGAACTATGCTCTCTGTATGATAATATTGTGAAATCCCTCCATGTCTCATGTGCATCTCTCTTTAAGTTCAAACCACACAAAGCCAAGCCAGGCTGGAATGATTATGTGGGAGAGCTCCATGCTGAGGCTAGAAGGGCCTTCAAGGTATGGGTTGAGTCAGGAAGATTAAAATATGGCCCTTTATTTGAGTATCAGAAACAGGCACATGCAAGTTTTAAATATGCTCTACGTTTCATCAAAAGGAATGAAAACACAATGAGGTCTGATTCTCTCGCAAGAAAACTACAAAACAATAGTCCTATTGATTTCTGGAAAGAAATTAAGAGAATGAATAATTGTAAAACCTCGTTAGCAACCAATATTGATGGTGTCTGTGGCTCGGAGGAAATTTCTCAGTTATGGAGGAAACATTACTATGAGCTTTTCACCTGTGTCACAAGTAACATCATCACAGTAGGCACCATTGACATTAATCAAGACGTGACCATCTCCTCTCAAGATTTCCACGATGCAATAATGATGCTAAAAAACAATAAAGCATGAGGTATGGACAAGATATCTGCAGAGCACTTGAAATTTGCGAGCAGAAAACGCTGTCCCCTAATTGCCATCTGTTTTACGGGGTTTTTAGTTCATGGTATTTTACCTGATTCCATTCTATCTGTTTTACTAGCACCAATTACTAAAGATAAAGCTGGGAAAATCAACAGCTCAGATAACTACCGACCTATAGCCCTGGCCAGTATCCTATCCAAGGTTCTGGAGAGGACTATACTGAATAGGCTGGAACAGTTTATCCTGACCTCTGACAACCAGTTTGGTTTTAAACCTAAACATGGCACAGATTCATGCATTTTTGCTCTTAAGGAGATTCTGGATTTGTACAACAGACAAAATTCCACGATTTTTATGTGTTTTATTGATGCCTCTAAGGCCTTTGATTGTGTGAATCACGAAAAATTGTTTTATAAATTGAAAAATAGAGAGTTTCCCATGTCACTTATTAGAATTCTGATTTTCTGGTACTCACACCAGACAATGTATGTGAAATGGGGTGAATGTACATCTGCCCCCTTCAATGTATGTAATGGAGTTAGGCAGGAGAGTATTTTATCTCCATTCCTTATATATAATATTTATATGGATGAGTTATCCAACCAACTGAACAGTTGCAGAACAGGCTGTATGGTAGGAGATGCTATTGTGAACCACCTGTTGTACGCAGATGATCTGGTTGTCCTGTGTCCACACAGTGCTGGTTTCCAGCAGCTACTCAGAATATGCTCCCAATATGGCTCTGATTTTGACATTAAATTTAATGGTTAAAAGAGTAACATCATGATCGTCAGAAGTAAGGAAGACAAGAAATCATCTTTTCCTGTCTTCTCTGTCTGGTACTGTCCTTAAAACATGTTAGGAAGTTAAATATCCAGGACATTATTTGACGACCTGTCTGATGATATAGATATTCAGAGGCAATGCCGTATGATGTATGCACAGGCTAATATGCTGAAAAGAAAATTTAGTATGTTCTCGCGGCCTGTTAAGATAACTCTTTTTAAAACTTTCTGCACCCCAATGTATACTGCCCACTTGTGGCGGCACTACAAAAGGAGCTCCATGCAGAGACTCAAGGTGGCATATAATGATGGCCTGAGAATGCTTCTCAATGTCTTTAGAGTGAGCAGTGCGAGCCAAATGTTTGTGAGTGCTCGTGTCTCTACATGTCCTGCTGTACTCAGGAACCTTATGTTCAGCTGTATGTTTAGAATGTCCAAGTCAACAAACGGCATCATTTCTGCACTGGTAAATCCTGCCCTGAGTACGGTCAGGTTCACTTCAAGGCTCTGGAGGCATTGGCGCCTTGGCTTGTACGTAAATATGTGATATGGGATATTTGTCTGTTTTGTATGTTGTATGTTCTCTGTATTTTTTACTGTTTTTACTATGGACCGCAGCTGTGTCCGAAATAAAGAATTGAATTGAATTACCGAAAAGTGCATTTTCCCACTCATTCGTCGCTGTGATATGTTGACTTGTGACTTTATTCATGTTTGTGTATATGCTGGCGTCACACTAATAAGCCGTCGTAGTTTGTGCAACATGCTTCGGGAATACAGGCTAGTTATGAATGATGTGGACTAAAAGCGTGTAAACTGAATGTTAACCGATCATCCAGGATGTCACGTTTGACTCGCTAAAGTACTGAGTGTGTGTGCGTGCGTTTATATTTGTTGGTTCAACTCGGCGACTGTTTTCTGAATGTGTGTGTGCGTGTTTAAGCTTTTGTTTAGCGTGCTTGCACGGTCGCCAAGTTTTCCTCGTAACACATATGGCTCGTGGTGACTTCTCCAACCATTCTAGCAACTATTTTTAAAAAATGAAATGCATCCACGGCAACTGTGGTTCTCATTTTGGTAAATGGTAAATGGACTGTGACTTGTATAGCGCTTTTTTACCTTTGGTACTCAAAGCGCTTCACACTGTATCTCATCTACCTACCAATGACGCAGCATCAGGAGCAACTGGGGGTTCAGTATCTTCCTCAAGGATACTTCGACATGGTCACAATGGCGGGGGATCGAACCCACAATCTGCGGGCTGGGAAACGACCACTCGACCACTGAGCCATGCCGCCCCATAACAACAATATTGGCAATAATATTATTTCCTGCACAGTGGAGGCATTGGGAAGAGAGGAGTTTGCCCTGCTAATGATTTGGGAGACCGAAGAACGGCTACAGTAATGGTGGTTTGCGCTCTTAATGTTAGCGCACTTTAAAAATACAAAGACGTGGACACTGCAGACCTGTTTTTGTGAATATTGATTCAATAGTGATTAAAGTTAATGTGGAGATATGTCATTTGGATAAGACTGATTATAAATGTTTTTCACCAGTTTTAAGTTTTAATTTTGTAACAAGCTATACCAGGGCTACAAGTGGAAATACAATTTGCTGCTTTATCAAATCGAAGTCAGTAAATTCATATTTAATACAATTGAGTTAGCTTGCTGGTGTGACCCTTTGTCAACCGTTTATCCACGTGGCAACTTCAAAAATGTAATTGCCTGCCTCTGACATGTAATACGAGACCGTTTGAGAGCGCTAGCGGATTTAGCACAGTCCTGTAAGGGCACCGGCCCGGTGCCCAATCTTTTTTGTATCACAGACGGCTTTCACGCAATTGCGTATTTTGACAGACCGCCGAAGCCGCCACCCCTCGAGTCTAGCAGCTATTTTCATGAGAGCCATTAAAGTCAAACTGGCCACCATCATGGTTGTTCATACAGTATTACGCAACACGTCGCTATGCTAACTTCAAAATAAAAAACCTCACTAGTGAATACTGTGCATTGAAGCCTTATTAATCTTTTATTCTGTTAAGTTAATCCTAGGAAGAAATTGTTGTGGCTGCTAACTTGACTTGGACTTTTCGAATGTGGGCTACCATGCCCACAGTCACTGAGCTTCGATCACAGACATCTGTGGCTTCAAAATGTTTGGCACGTCAATGCACACTGAGGCAATCGAATCTGGCGCGCACATGACTATTTCCAGTATGCATGCGCGCATGCACACCGCTTATGTGAACCCCTGCCTATGTGAATGCCCTTCAAAAGAGCCCACTATTGTACAGAATGCAGTTAAAAGAAGTAGCAGAAGTAGTAGTAATCTAAATCAGGAATGTACAACACGTATGCACTTTAAATGAAATGTCAACAGTTCTATTGAAGAAAAAAAAAATTTTAATCACTGTTGTTTGGGTACTTTTCACCCGTTCCTTGGTTCCCAGGATGCCTTGCGGCGTGCAATGGTGATCTTTTTCCATCATACGGTTGTTAATCATTCTCATTCAGGGGTTTTCCTGGCTCAAATTGAGGCAGAGGTGGTATTATTCTGACCAGGTGCCATGACGTTCATGTATTATGTAAATTCAACTGACTCACTTTTTTTTTTACAAGAAACATAGTTATAATAAAAGCAATAATAGTTATGTTTTTTTTGTTTTATGTCTTGTTACCTCGATTTATGAACGTTCCATTTAGAAACGGACTCACAGAAAGTTCGTAACTTGAGGTTCCATTGTATTTGAATCTTGGCTGTGTTATGTCAGAGACGTTCCATTAAAACACCTGGGAACTGTAACTTTTTTTTTTTTTTAATTACACATCTCCATTAAAAGCTTCAGCTACCACATGCAATCCTGCATTCGGAGTTCCTTGCAGATGACAAGGTTAGGGATGTCTGTAAATGGTGCAATGGTGTCAATTGCTAAATTGATGGTTGGTAGGGCAATTCAAGCTTTGCCGCTGCAACAACCCATGCCATTTTGGTGCATATGCAGGACTTCATGTTCACAATTCACAATTTGAGTCACAACGTGAACAGTCACAGTCAGTCACAGTGTCGCTAAGTTCTTTTTTTCCCAATCAGAAATATTCTCATTATGATTTTTACATTTTTACACTTACCATTACTGTTAGGACCAAAATATTCAATCAATACCGTGATATGAATTTCAGGCCACATTGCAAAGGCCTCAGTCTCTGTTTGAAGCAGTTAAGTGTCTCGCAAAAATATGGGAAAAATATTTACAGCTTACATTTATGTACAAAGAACATGTACATTAGTACAACATTTAAAACATTTTTGGGTTTAAAAAATGTGTGTATTTACTAGGGGTGTAACGGTACACGTGGGTGTATTAATACGTTTCGGTTCGGCATGTTCGGTTCGGTCCACTTGCGTTCGGTTCGGTCCACTTATTAGCAGTGCGAGTTACAGAGCTACTGACTGTTGCATGCGGGAGAGGACAGTGGCGGCACAAAAGAGAGAGCCAGAAAAGAGCCAGCGCTCGAAGGTCCCCGCGTACTCTGCGGCCTCCTGTTTGGGAACATTCTGGCTTTCCTGTTAAAATCGCGATGGGGAAAGGTACGTGGAGGAGTCCCAAAGTTGTGTGCCGACATTGCTACATGAAATCGGCGGCTATGTTGCGGCTAGCACGTCTACATGCACAGCATCAGCCAACTGTGAATGTTTGTTAGACGAGGAAGCAAGCAGTCTTTTTAGCCCAAAACGTCAAACTAAATAGCAAGATTTGTCATATTGTAGCGTCTTCCAGAAACACGCCGTCAGACGTAGTTTAATTATCACGTTTTTATTAATCCAAGTACAACTCCACTGCTCCACTCGTTTGCCGTACGATGCATTCATGAACCTCAAAAACATCACAACTCAGCAACACGCAAATCCGACCACAACACAGATAAAAGTGTATACAATTTCATTAAGACTTTTTAAAGTTACAGTATTTTTTTTCATTATAAAAAGAGTTTTAATATAGTTAGCAATAATTGTAACTGTTATTGTATGTTTTTTTTTTCTCATCACAAAACGTGTATATACAGTATGTACGGTAATGACAACTTGTCTTTAACTTGAATACTTAGATGTGTCATAGTCATAGGCCGTTGCTGCTGAGTGTTTAAAGATTTCAGTGTCTTAATAATTTACAAAATTAAGAGATCTTTATTGTTAGTGTATTTTTATTCTGGTGTAATTTCTTAGAACATCACCCGAATGGTTCACTTTTATTTTTTCTAAAAAAAACATTTACCATCTTTTCAAAATAAACATATGAAAAAAAAAAAATGTTTTTGTACCAAAAATATACCGAACCGAAGTTTCCAAAAAACTGAACCGAACCGAAATGTGATTTAGCGTACCGTTACACCCCTAGTATTTAGTACATTTATATGCTATGACACATAACTGCATATTTATACAAGATGGCAAGTAGTACAGTAGGTCTTGCCTTACTTGAACCCTTTTAAAAACCGTGAAAAAGGACGGCCTCCTCCATAAAACGTCTTTAGTGTACAGAGGTACCTCTACTTACGAACGTCTCTCCAAACGAAATTTTCAAGTTATGAAACGCCTCAACAGGAAAATATAGTTATAGTTACGAAAGAAATTTCAGGATACGAAAGGCAAAAATACAGTACATTATGGGCTGCAACTCGGAGCTCCAGAGTTTACTGAACGCAACATACTCATAGCTGCTCTGCCATTGGCTATTATCTCGCATATTCCTGGTATCCCATTGGCTAAGAGGGACCTCTACTCTGTGTGTCTGTGTGCGTAGATAGACAGGTAGATATATCTACCATGGCTATGTCTATGCAGGATCCTCGTTCTTCGCCACTCCGCTATGGACCCAAAAAAAGTGATGGAGAAACAAGGAAAAGAAAAAAAGGAGAAAAGAGTTGTTCTGTCCATACAAACAAAGCAAGAGATAATTGAGAAGTATGAAAAGGGGATGTGTTTGGTTGATCTCGCCAAAGAGTATGACCGTAATGTATCGACAGTCGCCACTTTGTTAAAACAAAAGGAAGCCATAAAAGCTATAACTCCGTCCAAAGGTCGCACTATAATTTCGAAGAGGAGGTCGGCAGTGAACGATGATATGGAGAGGTCGTTACTCGTGTGGATAAAGGAGAAAGAGTTGGCTGGTGACACAGTGAGGAGGACATAATTTGCGAAAAGGCAACTGTCATTTTTAATGACCTCGTGAAGGAGGATGCAGGCGAGGGAACGTAGGCGAAAGAACACCGGGAGTTCAAGGCGTTGCGCGGGTGGTTCGGGAAGTTCAAAAGGAGGACTGGAATTCACTCTGTTGTTCGGCATGGTGTGGCAAGTAGCGCCGACCACAAAGCGGCCGACAAATTTGTGCAAAAATTCAAACAGTTGGTGATTGATGAAGGCTATGTTGCACAGAAAGTTTTTAATTGCGACGAGACGGGCCTTTTTTGGAAAAAGATGCCTCGCCGTACCATCACCACAGCAGAAGAGAGGAAAATGCCAGGCCACAAGCCCATGAAGGACCGACCGCCTTACGCTTGCCCTTTGTGCCAATGCCAGTGGGGATTGCAAAATCAAGCCCCTTATGGTGTACCACTCCAAAAATCCTAGAGCATTCAAGGCTTACAATATTAAAAGAAAGACTTCAGGTGCTATGGCGGGCCAATGCCAAGGCCTGGGTCACCCGTCAATTTTTTGTTGAGTGGGTCAATTTGGTTTTTGCCACTGCTGTTAAGAGGTATCTAGAGGAAAACGATCTCCCCTTCAAGTGCCTCCTCATTCTTGATAATACGCCTGCCCACCCACCCCGCCACGAAGATGATATCCTGGAGGAGTTCTCGTTTATTAAGGTGTTGTACCTCCCAACTAACACCACCTCTATCCTTCAGCCCATGGACCAAGAACTTATTTCAAACTTCAAGAAACTCTACACAAAACACCTGTTCAAGAGGTGTTTCGACATCACTGAAAACACTCAGCTTACCCTTCGTGAGTATTGGATGCAGCACTTCAATATCGTTGTTTACCTCAAGTTGATTGACATGGTTTGGCAGGAGGTGACCAGGCATAACCTTAATGCAGCTTGAAGAAAACTGTGGCCCGATGCTGTTGCCCCATGGGATATGGAGGGGTTCGAGGTGGAGGCTGAAGTTGAGGAAATTATTTCGCTGGGGAAGGGCATGGGTCTTGAGGTGAATGAAGAGGAAATCAACGTGTTGATTCAGGAGTACAACGAGGAGCTTTTAATGACGTAGCTGAAGGAGTAGGAGGCGATGCAACACACAGTGCAGAGCAGGAGGAGTTCAAAGAGGACGAGGAGGAGAAGGAGGAGGCAGTCATGATTCCATCGGCCCGAATAAAAGACATTCTAGGCAAATTCCATGAAGTTTCGGAATTTGTTGAAAAGAATCACCCAGAAAAAAAGTGTTCACCTGTCGGGCGATCACTCACTATGATGATGCTTGCCTTGGACATTTTCGAAGGATTGTTAAAAGCCGACAAAAGCAAACGTCCTTGGATCAGTTCTTTACAAAACGCCAGGCAAAAACAACTGAGCGAGAACATGAACCAAAGAGGGCAAAAAACAATGAGGACAGCAATTAAAAGGTATATGACCATCATTTTTATTCTTTACTCTATTCTTTGTTTTTTAGATTATGCACAACTCTCATTTATTGTGCAATAATCTAATTGTAACATGTATTTGTTACATGTTTTGATGTATTTTTATGCATTTTATTATAAAACATTTGGAACGGATTAGGGCATTTAGATGGAAAATGCGTCCCTACTTACAAAATTTTCTACTTAAGAAATTTCTTAAGTAGTAAAGAAATTTAGTAAAGTAATAGTTATGTATTTGATGGTATGACGTCATTTTCTGTGATATATGTAAATGTATGTTGTAAATGCACTGAAGTGTCATTTGAAGAAAATCCCAATTTAAATCGAAATCGCAATATCTGTCAGAAAAATCGCACTACAATTTTTTCCTAAAATCGTTCAGCCCTACTTTACAGTTCACCCAAGGTGAAGGTCTACTCTCCCTAGTCTGTTATCCTTGCATAATATTGCAAAGATGTGCTGAACATGGGTTCACTCACCCCGCTCTTGCTCTGTTACACTGTTTGAGACCTGTTTGTACAGGCAATACCAGTGTCCACCATCTGTCTATTCAATGAAGTAGAAGATAAATAAAGCAGCAAGCCAAGTCTCTCTCTCCACACAACACAGAAGAGTGGTATCCAAGTTATCCCCATACACAGGGAACTAATAGTGTTTCATTACTCCGACAAGAATTAATTCAAGGTTCTTACCTGTCCATCTTGGCCAACATGCACCTGGTGGATCTGGAGGTTCCCCTGAAAGACAGAAATAACATGCCATGAAAAATGCTGCAATTTCCCCCCCCCAAAAAAAGAAGAAGAAAAAAAGCACGGACCTCTTCACAAGATCCCAAATATAAACAGCCCATTACATCCCAATCTGATTAAATTTGAAACGGACATAAGGGGAAGAACATGTTTAATGGGACCTTTAAACTGCAAACAAGAAACCCGTTTAAAACAAAACTTTAGCTGACACTTTTAGCTTGCTTATTTACCTTTAAACATTAACATCAATTCACAATCCACTATGTCAGTCAGTATCACTACCTGATCAGTACAACAACTGCGATATGAATTCTCGGCGTGCAGTTGCCATGAGTGTTAGCACATAAACACTGATACAAATACTCTTTGTACATAAACCAACTATTCTGTCATGTCTGGATACAACATGACTTCTGGAAAACAAATTGCAACTGCAATGGCCATCATTAAAACTGAACATCCACAATGACATAAACAGGAGTCCGTGAACTGGATTCTATTGTATGTGCCATATTTAAACATGTCACAGTTTTTTGCGGTTTTCTGTAATTGCATTTCATTTGTTTGTAGCATAGTCTGAGATGTCGTATGGCCAGAGAACAGTGTAAACTCTCAAACAGCTCATTTCCTCTTCGAGCACGCTTAAACCCAATGTCTTGATGGAAAGGGGTCTGTTCCTAATGAAAACATATTCTGTGTGAGTGGCAGTTGGGAGAAGTGGGATTCTGTTGCTAAGCTTTGAACTCTAAAAAACAAACATAATCATGAAATAGGATGGGGAGAGGAGAAAAGAAAATCTGAGTTCAGCCACAAAGAGCAGGAAAGACTTTAAGGCTTTTCTGCCTTCAATACTCCTGGTCTCTCTCACTCAATTGTACATGGCATCCTCTCAGTGCGAAATGGGGTTGGAAATGTGAAAAACACGTGGTTGAAGTGTCAATGGCTGCTGCATAAACGTCAAGCTGCTGAACACAGCGTACAGTATGCGAGTACAAGCATGTATATTTACATTTACTGGCGCCTTGAAATAAATCCCTGCCCAACTACCTGACAAAGTAATCTAGAGTGATGTTAATGCCGAAATTACTCTTCAACTGTCAGTGGGCTTTAAATTTTGATTTCAGTTGGCAAGTCGGTGCTGTGAGCACATGCAGTGATGCCTGGTGGGGGATTTACATGGAAACAAAAGTCATAACTCCATGAATAAGTAGGCGGGTACATAAACATGAAGGCATGCAACAGGCAACATCTGTTTTTATTCAAATCACTAATGACTTTACTTTAATAGTAAGCTATTACTGAAGTGCTTTACTCAGATGTTGGATTCTAGCAGAAGACACAATTATAGTAGATGATTTTGCATAAATCTTAATGAACTATAATTTCTGACATTGTCAGTCGAACAATTAAAGTTATGACACACTACCAACAAATGTAGCAATGGTCTGCCATGTAAATGTTATCATAGGGTGTTTCCTCTTACCAAGTACAAAATTGAATTGGAAATTTACTGCGCAATAATAAATTATGAGGAACAAGTTTATAGTAAGTAAGTATAGTAATAGTAATAGTAATGAGTTAACATCATGAAAGATTGGATAAAAATGTGCCTAGTTGATGATTGAACAAAGCCAACAAATGAGATTATTTCATTCTGTGCTGTTCTTCCTCACAAGCACACATAATCACATTCAACTTTTCATACTAATGATGGCGTTGAACTGAAAAAGTGTAACTTCACATCCTCAGTTCTACAGTCCTCATTACACATGTATGTCTATGCTCGCAAAATTACAACTTTATTTGCATCATACCTTTTTTCCCAGTGTGGCCCTAACAATGCTTTGGTTTGTACAATCAACAAAAATCTTTAAATCTAAAGTTGTATTTTACAACCAAAAGTTGTATGTTTTTTTTAACTAAATTGCAGTTTCAAAGGTAATAAGAAATTACTGCTGTATTTTTCGGACTATAACTCGCTCCACAGTCGTACCAGTCAAGAAAACGGTTCAAGCAGGAGCTTCTGATTGCTTTATAACATAGGATACGTTCAGAAATTAATGGGAGGGAGAGTGCACTCTGCCTCCGAATAAACACACACACATTCTGAGTGGTGTCAAGGTGTCAGAGGGAATTCCGAACGCAGAAAACCCAGACGATAAAACTTCCACTACGTTTTAAGTTTTTCGTTCGTTAAAAATGACTCATCTTAAATGGAATCCCGTGTCGCACTGTGGTCAAAGGTAGAATTCTAGTCGCTTCGCTGGACTAAGAAGATCTTCCGTCTGAAGAAGTACAGTAATCATGGCAACTAGCATTCAGTTTACTTACACCGGCACAAGGATTAAAAAGCTGCAAAAAGGACAATAAGCGACCAGGATTCCACCTTGGCCACAATGCGCGCGGGATTCTAGTTAAGGTAAGCCATTTTAAACTAAAAAGAAAAACTTTTGCGTAGTTAATAAGGGTGCACCCATTGATACCTTAAAATAAAACTGATCTTGTCCACAATCTCGTCTCCCGCAAAAGGTTTGAAAAAGTCAGCCACTGCCATCTTCTGCTTTGAGATGATTTCATTTTAAAGATTGGGGAGCGTGATTGGCCAGGAAATTGTGATCAGTGCACCCATAGTAGTGATAAGCGGAGTTTTGTTGTCCTCGTTTGTTGAAATTCACTCTGACACCTTGACACCACTCAAGAGTGTGTGTGTGCTCAGAAAGGCAGAGCGCATTCCCGTCCCATTCATTTTTGAACGCAGTTGATGTTATAAAGCAGCTCGTGCTTGAACTACTTCCTTTCCTTGTACTGCCTGACGCACTGGACTCTTGGATGCCGTTTTTTGGGGCACCATGAATGACCAATCGAACAACCCTCTGAGTTTCTGAACGGTCGGCATAAAGCAGTGCGCCCCGAGCGTATTTACAAGTGTCCCTTGGCAACGGGGATTTGTGGTGCAGACCGAGCTGTAATTTTAATATATGGATGGTTCTCAGAAAGTGTTTGACATGAGAGCGTAAAAATAAACTCGTTCAAAACTATGTCAAAATGATATATGTTTTAAATTAAACCTTTTTATAGCTCTGAATAAATAAAGGCATATCACTCATCCTGTTATTCGCAAGAGATTGTTGAATGTCGTGGTACTTGATTGTTTTATATTGGAGCGCTTGGTACCTGAGCACCAAGCACAGAGTACTCAAGTAAAAAAAAATAAAATAAAATGTGTTTTTACACTGGAACAGCTTCAATACCTTCATACAAAGATATTCAGTTGAAAAACTAATACAAATGACCAATTGTATGTTGAAAATTAACTCTCGATGGTGAATATTATTAAAACAATGGCTGTCAATTACGTAGCGTTACTTTAGATGCACGGTAGATACCTTCTAATGATCAGTGCTCACTTCGCAAAATACGTAATGCCTGCATCTTAATTGTGCGCCGTTAAAATCTTGGTGATTCGCAGGCAAGAATACATTAAAGAAATAGTGCGTGCAACTTGCATAAAAAAAATTATCAATCTATTTTATTGAACGTGCATGACCAATAAAAAGAATCCCACACTTGACACAAAGCTTACTCAGTCGTGTTACAATATAAAAGGTTTTTAAAAAAATTCACATTTTGCAGCGAACTCATTGAACCTCCCGTTTAACTTACTAAAGTCATTCCAGTGGAAATATAGAGTACATTACAGTAGCAGATCGTGAGTGGCACCTTGTGGAAACGACGAGGAAACGAACCTAAACAATTTTTTTCTGGAGACGTGCTTTCACCTTATGGACAGCATAGGATTCGATTAAACGATACTGTATTGCATTGACATTCTGCCAGTTTATTGGTACCAATGGTTTTTGAAGCTGATGCATTTTAAGGGTATAATGGGCTCTTAATTAAATCGGTGTATTGTCATGTCACAAAGAGGAAGCGGCCGCGAGGGCTATTATTCACCACGCAAAATACATTCACACCAAAATGACAGCACAAATCTCGTCATGTTATATATCTTATCTCTGCAGTATGTCTGCAATATTGTAAGCAGTGAAATCTGGTGACTCATTGTAAAGGGAAGAAAATAGGAGTGAGTCAGCATTTGACCATCCTGTTGAACCACACTTTGTAATACCCACCCACATACAAGTTGCACCTGAGTATAAGTCGCAGGACCGGTCAAACAGTGAAAAAAGGGGGACTTATAGTCTGAAAAATATGGTATTTCTTTTAGTAGTTTTTTTTGTTTCTTCTTTCTACTCTACTTGTACTGTCCTTTTTGTTTGGAGTGTGATACAGCAGAAAAACACTAGAAAAAAGTGAATGGCTCTTTTCGTCTCAAACTACAAAAGCATGCAAACTTGCCTCACTGTCCTGGGTGATCTGCACCTCCTCTCCTTGAGGAACCTGGGCAATGTGCAATTGACCCTGTGGAATCTGAGAAAGACACATGGAGAACATTTTTCTTCAAATGTCAAAAATAATGTACATCCTGCACACCCCTAGTAAGTACGTAAGTAAAATGTATTCATATAGCGCTTCTCAAAGAGAGGGCTCACAACGTGCTTCACATAGTCAACATAAAATATGAATAAAGAAACATCAAAAGGTATAGAAGTACAGAAAAAATGCACATAAATATAACTGGAACGCCATCCTAAAAAGATGTGTTTTTAATTGCCTTTTTAAAATATTCAAAGAAGGGGTGGCTCTCAGCTCAGCTCGTGAGGTTAAGCCATTCCGAAAATATATAAGAATAAAAAGAATAACAAGGCCTTTATTGATCCCACAGTGGGGAAATTTTCATCGTTACAGCAGCAAAGATATAGGTCACACAGAGACGGCGGCATAATGTAGCCGTTAATGTATAACATTAACAGCAAACATTCAGAATCAAAAACCGACGTGAATATACGCAGTAACCATGTGTATATACAAATGTATATACACACCAACATACATCTACATATAAAGTATGAAGAAACTTATTCAGCCTGTACATAGTACAGAGGTCACTACTGTCTTACATCATTTTCCTTTAACTAACACACTGACAAACTTAGGGTTCATCCTTAGATGGGTGAGTGGTAACTTTTTTTTTTTTTTTTTAAGAGTACTTTAATGATAGTGATCATTTAATTTGTTCGTAATAGAATAGTAAGCCATAGGGAAGAGGTAAGTAATAATAAGCCTGTTTATGAAGACACATGCTTGCTAAATAATCTATCATTACTGAGATGACACTATTTTTGCATCACTCAAAAAATGATCAATTGATAATGGAAGAGCACCACCATCACTTGAGGCATAAACTATCAGCTTCCCTTTCACGCGCAGCAGAGGCAACTTGCATGCAGTGCATGTTCTGGTGACTGGAGGAAGAGCACCAAAATATTAATATGACCATTGGAATGTTTAATTATGTTGGACACCATACTGGATTTGAAAAGACAAATACATTACTTTTAACAGGCCTACCAGCTCACTCTTAGTGTCAATGTATTTGTGAAAGAGAATGAACAAAGAAGGGCGCAACAAAGTGTGATGTTGCATTTTCTAGAAATCATATGTAGGCGATATGGGCAAAAAAATATATATATCGATATTTTTTTTTTAAAACTCGATAACGATAATTTGATGATATTTTACAAAAAATATTTTAAATCTGCACTTGCTTCACAGACAAATTGTGGATAGACAGCGTTTGTGAACAACATCTCTTTTAAATTGCTAAATGCATCTTCTGCAAAACAATGATATTCTATGACAATATTCAACAATAAAGAACAAAAAAAATGATGTATAGACTTACATTGATTTTTGGGAATATTTATGTAATTTAAATGTCTCTGCTGTTATTCCATAATGATGTGACATTTTGAGCTGCAGTAAGAACTGGTGTACCACTGCTAACTACCGGTACTACAGCAATAAGAATGAGGAAAAGGGTGTTAACTACAGCAATCAGAATGAGAAAAAATGTGTTTGATATGTGACGTGTGACGAAGTGTCATCCAGCGAAGGGGGAAAAAAAGACGTCGTCATGACAACACCCATTTTCATACATTGCCCAACCTATTCAGAATAAAGTTGAATAACAAAATTGCAATTTACCGAAAAGTGCATCTTCCCACTCATTCATCGCTGTGATATGGAGACTTGTGACATTATTCATGTTTGGGTGTATGCTGGCGTCACACTAATAAACCGTCGTAGTTTGCGCAAAATGCCTCGGGAATGCAGGCTAGTTATGAATGATGCGGACTAAAAGCGATCATCCAGGATGTCACGTTTGACTTGCTCGCTAAAGTACTGAGTGTGTATGTGCGTGAGTCCATATGGCTCGTGGTGCAACAGAATTGCTCTTCACGATGACCGTTTCGGCACTTCTAACAATGTTATTCCCACCGACGACAGTCTTGTCAACCCCAAACTATTTACAGACTATGGATGGACGACGTGGACTCGCGACTTGCTATTATTCCCCGCTGGACACTCCTCCATACTTGAAACGTAGCTTGGCTGCAGTGCGGACAGAGTCACGTGACCGGGTCCTGCCCGCTGATTCGGCGAATGATTATCACTTCCTCCTCCTCTGCCGTCAATGCACCCTGAATTTTCAGCATTTCCTCATACTTTGTGGCCGTTGACTGACTCGAGTCAGAGGCAGTATTAATACTTGATAATGTAAAATTACACATCGTGAAAGCAAGATTGACGATGATATCGATGACGATATATATCGCCCACCTCTAATATGTACAGATTTTGTGAACAGTATTTTCTTTAAGACCATATGTGATTGGCAAGCAACCACAGAAAAGTGGCTTGCCCTTTAGACACTGCATTGAGGTGTAAACCATCTTAGTAAAACATATGCAACCATCATTGGACAGCCAATGCAAAGGATCAAAAATCCAAATATATATATTCCTCAATTCTGCAGAGCCAAGGAAAAGTACAGATCGGAAAGTAAGGGCAGATGGAAGGCGGGTGCGGTGGGGGTTGAGGGGAATACATAAACACTGCATGCTGCATGTCACGTCAAGGGTTTTTAGTGGATACCACTGAGCTTGACAGAAATACCAACAGAAACATTGAATTTCCATATGTAACTTAATACAGCTCACAACATTTATCTGTCAATGAACAAAATCGGTTCCTCGTGATCAAAAAGCAATGTGAACATTGAAATGTCCAACAGTTTGAAACATAAAGAGATCTTTCATCAGTAAAAAAATAAATAAAATAACAATCACTGAGAGGAGTGGTTTTGAATGGTAACCATCTGACGTCAAATAACATAAGCCAAGCAGCTGTAGAACTGGAGAAGACCCAGTATGGTGGTATCATGATATCACCTTTAAGCAACAGCTGGACTTCAGCATGAGATAAGAGAACAACAGGTGCTATGTACATCACATGTATTGTTTGTTTTTCTGTTTTAAATAAAGAAATACATCAGAAACGAAATAAGTAAAATATATTTTTGAAAAACATCAAGATCTGCTGTCGACCATTCTTTTCTAACTTCTGCACATACTACATATTAATGTGCATAATCTCAGACCATATTCCATTGTCACTTATATACAGTGTGTACATATTAAAAAAAAAAAAGGAAAGCACATTTTGACTGGTTTGAACATTCCGACCTACACAAAGAAAAAAGATAACCAGTACCAGACACTTCCTGTTTGTCAGCCCACCTATTACCGTATTTTCCGGACAATATGTCGCTCAGGAGTACAAGTCGCACCAGCCATAAAATGCATAATACAGAAGAAAAAACATATATAAGTCGCACTGGACACTGTACACTGATTTTTCAGTATTTCCCTAAACTTTTCGGCCGTCGACTGACTTGTGACGTTATGCTTAAGAGGCAGTATTAATTCTCGATAATGTAAAATTACACATCGTGAAAGCAAGGTTGACGATGATAGCCATGACAATATATATCGCCCACCTCTAATATATATATATATATATATATATATATATATATATATATATATATATATACACACACAAACACACTTAAAGGGACCGTGGGGCCGCAATGGCCATGTTTTCACCAAGAAGTTTATTTTATATATTTTTTGATCAGGAAAATGAAAAGTGTTGTCATTTTCTATTTTATCAATAAATTTGGGAGAAATTATGAAATAAGTGACTCCATGAATAACGTCTCTTGTTAAGGAGGAGAATGGCCGCGCCCCCTACCGTTCTATCGTTGTTCGGTCAGAGTCACTGGAGGAACCGATTACAAACTTTCTATTGGAAATCATTGTACTTTCATTGCTTATAACGTCCAAAAACGGTGATCAATTGGCACCAAAATGTATGTGGACATCCTTACTAATTACCACTTCAACATATCAAAAGGATTGACCTGTCTGTGGCCGATTTATATGAGAATGAGGAAATGTGGAAGTGAGCAGAGCTATATAGATTTATGCTGGGATGAGCGCACACTGCTTCTTTGCTTGAAAAAAAAACTAAGAAAAAAAACACCCTGCTACTTTGCTTGAAAAAAAAATGTAAAAAAACACTGCTTCTTTGCTGATCACAGTTAGGACGGGGGAGGCATTTAACACCAGTCAGGATATTAAAGGGACGGTGGGGCCTGGATGGCCATGTTTTCACTAACAAGTTCATTTTATATATTTTTTTGATCAGGAAAATGAAAAGAGTTGCTGTAAAAATAATAATGTATTTTATTATTCATGTGTTGGATTCTTGTGGACAAGGCCTGTCAGCTTGTGGGTTTAGCTTTAGCTTTTTCCAAATCTACGCCCAACTTGCATGATGTGCTTTGCTTCCACATATGTATGCTAATGGCTCACACACACACACAAACACACGCCCACACACACACACATAGACAAAACAAGTTCATAGTGTTCCAGCTGCTTTCGCTCCCCTTTCCCTTAGAGCTGGAACACCTTTGTAATCTGGGACTCCGAAGAAAATAAAAAGGGAGGAGGCGCGGGAGCCGGGCAGAGGGTTTTAGGAACATTTTCTATTTTATCCTTTCATTTTGGAGAAATTAGGAAATAAGTAACTCCATGAATAACGCCTCTTGATAATGAGCACAATGGCCGCGCCCCCTACCGTTCTATCCTTGTTCGGCCAGAGTCACGCGAGGAACTGATTCCAAACCCTCCATTGGAAATCATTGTACTTTTATTGCTTGATAACGTCCAAAAACAGCGATCAATTGGCACTAAAATTTATGTGGACATCTCTACTGACGCCCACGTCAACCTATCAAAAGGATTAACCTCTCCGTGGCTGATTTATATGAGGATGAGGGAATGTGGAAGTGACCAGAGCGACATAGATTTATGCTGGGACAAGCGCAAACTGCTTCTTTGCTTAAAAAAAAAAAAACACACTGCTTCTTTGCTTGGGGAAAAAAAAAACTGCTTCTTTGCTGATCACGGTTAGGACAGGCGAGGCATTAAACACCAGTCAGGATATTTACAGAGACTGAAGTGGGAATGAGTAGACGTGCACATTTATTTGGATGAGGAATGGCCCCAGTTTTTCGACTTACAACGCGCCGTCCAATTTGGAAGGTAACAGCCGAAAGGGCACGTTCCAATGCGGAAAATACAACATCAAGCACTATCGTATCAATGTGCAAAACGCTTTATAAAAATGTTATGTATACATTTTATTTCCTGGGGACGCAAATGGCACCAATTTGTGGAATATACCCTTTAACACAGAATGAGGTATTGTGAACACGCACACGCGCCTCTGTGTGCGCATGTGGCTCTACTACGACTCTGACTTCTATTCGCTGCCCCCCTACAAAATAAACAAAATGTAACATTGTGTAATAGAAAATTAAGCTATTACTGCTGCATTTGACACAATATTTATACTTTTGGATTATTTGGTTACTTGGTGACCTACAAAATTTCAGTAAATGAAGAAAAACAATTATTTTGCCCATCGGCTGAAAACCACGGACATTAACTCCGCTCACATGATCAGATCGGGACATCCTTACTCAAAACCCTATACAGTGTCACACTTTTACTGTTACAACGCGCCGGTTAATGTGTGGTGCTTATTCGATTTGTGTGCGATGAAGAGTCGCTACCAAATTTTTAGCAAAGGTCCACTTAGGTCGTGCTCGCCCCCGTTGCTCGTAGTATGGTGAACCTTAGTCCATGTTAAGACCTAATATATATGCAACTCTATGAAGAACATTTAAGACTTAGGTAAAGATGACCAATTCAGAGAATTATCAAGGGAACTATTCACACTTACCACTTGAACTTGTCCATCTTCTCCAATGTGGTGGAACTGGACCTGCTGATTGGCCAGTGTGTAGTGCAGGGTCTGCTGGGTGGCTGCTTCTATGTGGGTGACTTCTTCAGAGAGGCCTCCCTCTGTTCCAAAGCAGAATTCAGAATGGCAATTTTGTACTTGTGTGAGTGGGTCAGAAATTAAGACTGATCCAAGCACACATTAAAGACAGGTCCTAATAACATGCCCCATTCTGTATTCATGTGTAGGGGCAGATTAGATGCTTCCTGTGGCAATTAGATGAAAACGGTTCATGTTCTAAGCCCACAGTGCTACATCCAGAAGTAAAGCGGCAAAAATTAGTGATTTGTTCCATCATTGTTTTTACATATCATACAATTGAAAATACAAACCATTCAAATGTTTGAAAAAACCCTGTCCATCTGTGGACAAGGTTGTTTATATTTTACACGTATACCAGACTTTTACATTGACAAACAGGGATTCTTGCGCAACTAATCAAAACGATAGATCCTTCAGCAGAAACCTGACAACCTTGAATAGATCAGTACTACGACCCACCCCAGCGCCACATTCCCAAGCTCAAGAAAGAGCGGTGAAAGATGTTAGCAGGTCTGCACCACAGGCCATAAGATAAAAGAAAAAATAACAATAAATCACACCAGTGGAATGTTAAAAATGCAGAAAAAAACTAATATCAGGAAATTCTTTGTGGTTTTCAGATCATTTCTTGTCAAAATAAAATCAACTAATATCAGTGTCAGGACCCAGAGTTCATAACAAGCTTTTTGGAAAAGCCCTGGTGATCTGTCCAAGTATACACCAGCTCTCACGCTAAGGGTGTACTCAAATTTGGCCATTTTAAATGCTTCGGGCTTGGTGTCCAAATTGCCCCACAAGATTCAGTTGTTACATTCATTTATTTTGTGCAAGGTGGCATTTATCATGAATAACTGGCAGAAGAGTCTCCACATTAATTACAGGACAAGCAATGTCAGGGCTCTAGACTGCAAACAATTTGGGCACCCCGGGCGCCCTCATCTCTCAGTGGTACCGCTAACAAAAAATAAGAGGTTGTACTGGTGCGATCTGCCTCTCAAGGCATGGGAGAGAAAGTCTTCATGACTGAAAGCCTCCATTTGGTTCAACTACAACACGCATTAGGCACATCTTGGTCTGAACCACCCTCTGATTGGCCATGGTCCAGATATTCGTGCATCCATGCATGCGTGCATTTGGAGATGCGCGTACTGCAGTCTGCTAGGGCTCAGACCAGAACTTCCATCGAGGAGCGAGGTGACTGAGGAGCGAGGCGGGAGAAGTTACAAAGGTTTAGGAGGGAAATGAGGCAATCGCTCCTCGAGGTGTCTACTAAAGCTGACGTTGCGTCAACGGCACGTATCACAAATGAACCGTCTGTGTGGCTTAATTGTTACGATCACCACAAATGTCCACATTATGTTTCAATTGAGATGAAATTAAACTGAAACATCTACACCGTTCCTCTTCACAACTTTGCAGATGAGAAGACTAGCGTGGTTTGTCCATCCCAAGACCCCACACCTGCGCTTGTAGTGCATACTTGGCATGACTCGTAAATGTGTGTTAAAAAAAAACAAAGAAAAAAAACATTGTTACCGATGTGGTATGTTGAATAATTCAAAAAACAGAGTAGTACTATCAGAACCTTTTGAGTTTTCTTGATGTGGCCAAATGTATTTGACAAATTGACAGGCCAAATATTAGAAACAGGTGGTTGCTAAGATGTAAGAACAGTGAGCCCGTAGCCAACATGATCAGAAAGCAGCATTTTGAGAAATGGTGCTTTTTTTGAAAGGCTGTAAGAAACCTAATGCAAAACAAGTTGCTTTGAACTGCTTGATGTGATGTCACTTATTGTTACAGTTACCTAATTAATGTTGTTGCTTGGCACTTATTCTTAGCCGACTGGAAACCTGATTGGCAGTATATTTCCTGTTAAGGTAGGAGTGACTCTCCATACCTTTGTGCCAAATGTTTACATTTGCTTAAAGGTACAATGTGTCAAATGCACTTGCCATATATTGGTGATGCTCAAAGGATGCTATGTGAATTCATTTTGGTGTGGGGTGTGATCTAACAATGTCATCTGTCTGTCAACAACACAGACCAATTCCTGTCGTGTATGGACATTACCTGAGCCTGAACCACGAGGTGTGCGTTTGGAGAAGCTCTTGACAGCCAAACTCTGACCACGCTGCTTGCGTCTCCAGGCAGTGCGACACTTTGAGTCAATGCTTTGCTTGATGCGGTACCAGTCTGACTCTGAGATGCCAAATTTGTGGAATAAGTGGCCTGCAGAAAAGCAGAGAGGTCTGAGATCTTCTTATAGAAAACACATATTTGAATATTTCCTTGGAATGCATTCAAGAATTTTATTCCGGTGATTTGGATTTTTTTCAAAAAATAATTCTTGTCATTAGTGCTGTACCAAGTCTCGTCACCATTATTGCATTATGAAGTTTAGGGGGCAAAAATAATGCAATACCATCATTTTCAAATACTGGTACTGGGGGGAAAATGCGGCAAAAGCACTCCAACTGTGTGTTCGTCTGCTAGATGGGTCCGGCGCCACAGCAAATCAGCCGTACACAGAGAGCGGAAGCCCATCTGTGATGCACGTCAGGTTAAATCCCTACCGTGTGAATAAATACAGTAAATACTGTGGGTACAGAAAGTATTCAGACCCCTTGAAATTTCTCACTTTCTGTGTCATTGCAGCTATTTGTCAAAATCAAAAAAGGTCATTTTATTTCTCATTAATGTACACTCAGCACTCCGTCTTGACAGAAAAAAAACAGAAATGTAGAAATGTTTACAAATTTATGAAAAAAGAAAAACTGAAATATCATATGGTCATAAGTATTCAGACCCTGACGCATTTTATTGAGTGGAAGCACCCCTTTGAGCTAGTACAGCCATGAGTCTTCTTGGGAATGATACAACATGTTTTTTACACCTGGATTTGGGGATCCCCTGCCATTCTTGGTCTGGATGTGTACTTTGCCTCATTAACGGCCATTTGAATGAAACTGGCACTATTTGCTTTTTATAAAGGCCGATGTGTGGACTTCGAGCCTACTTCCTCCCTCGCTCTCTCCCATTCTGACTGAAGCGCGTTGTGACCCGCTCGGTGCATTTTGGCAATGGCGACTACACACTTATCTATTTCATTCAGTTGTACCGGTACATGTGGAATTATAATACTGTTGGGTACGCTGTAAAACACAATATGTATATCGTGGGTTGGGTCTCGAACGATCAAGCGATGGCTTATATTAAACGTGGAAACGTATTTATAGTGTGTGTGGCGCAAAAGCGGGATGATCACTCGTGCCATGTAACAGGCAGATGCTTGTCATTGAATATTTATCTTATCATCATTTATGTTCTGCACAAGACACAAGGTGCATTCAAACGCAATGGGAAATTTCAAACTCCGAAAAAAGGTCCCTTAATGCTGTAAACATTAAGAGCTACAAATATCTAAATAATGTGGGCTTTCTATCAATCTATACAAGTTGCCACATCAAGAAGATTGATAGGGGTGAAATCACTATGCCATTTTACTTAATTACAATCAGTGGTCCATCTGATCACTTCTGTTACAATCCCTAATCAAATCACTAGGTTTCCATCCTCAATTCTAGCGGTTGGAATGTCAAAAGTAAAATATTCAGTGAGATTTGAACTGCCTGACGTCTAAAACTAACTACAATTCTTTTGGTGTCCTAAGACTTTTGTACAAAATGATTAGTAGTGTTATGTTCAAAGTTTATTCTTCAATCGTTCTAAACCGTTTAAAAATGTTCAAAATGTATTTTTTTATTTTAGAAAAGTGTTCTAATTTGTATCATTGTAGCAAACGGTTGAATTAATCCCAATAAAACAAATTTGAAGTTTGTTCGCTGTCAACTATTATTTCACTTCTTTTTATTAATGTTTTTGTCATTAAGTACCAGTTTTGAGTTTTTTTTTTAAATTTTGATTGATTTTATGCAGTTATACCATCAAAGTCAAAATATTGGTATCATGACAACGAAGATGCCAACTTCGATACAGCGTCACAAATAAAGGGGCATTAGAAAAGACAAACTCTTGAAGCTTCCTAAAAGTGTTAAATAATCCAATGGCGCAATTTAATTAAAACATAAGGAATTTGATGAATGATTTTGTCTACTCCTTCACCTTCAAGTTTTACCGCAGTCCTATGAAAAATCATTCCCTCTGGAAAACAAGTAAAGATGAAACTGCAGCTATTAGTGGCTGACCTAATGAGCTGTCTAGGATGGGATTTACATCTCCCCAGTTTATCTGCATAAATGTCATATGGAGAAAAAGGAACCCTTTCACAGCCGGTGGGACAAGTTCAGACAGGAGGAGCAGGTGCTTTCATTCCTTTTCCATTTTTTTTAATTTTTTTTTTTTAGGAAGGCCGAATGAGTCACTCAGCTGGCATTGCTCTCGTTCCCGCATACCGTTGTACCCTCGCACTAATCTGATATACACTCCATATGTGTGTGCATAACACAGTATGTAGCTAGCTAGCTACAGGATTCGAACAGGAATAAAAGAGCCCTCTCTGACTTGAACGTGACTCTTTTCGGATCATTCTTCCAGACATGTGCTTGTCATTTAGAGTCTGGTATGTTATAAAATGTGTTGCACATTAACGCTTGTGTGCAATGATGAATGCATGTTGTTGTAACTCACCATGGGAATAGAGAGTGCAGCCTATTTCTGTGTTCAATTCAATGCTGCTTTGTAATGGCAGGAGGGTGAAACTTGGGAAGTTCTCACAGAGTTCATTTACTGATTCAAGGGGGTAAGGATTTAATCATCTCTGGCTGAGTGAAGATTTATGTGCATTACTTTGATATACAATAAGCTCTACACGAATCATGCAATCGGGTGTATGGAAAAACACTGCACCAACTCATGGGTTACAGTGAAGTCATTGAATAGTAGCACCAGGACATCTTCCAAAAATGAACAAAATCAAGCAAGTGGCAGGACTCACAGCGAATGCCATAAATCATGAGCGGATCCAGCTGCTTCTTGCCATGTTTGCCCTGTCCGGAGAGGTTGGACATGGCCTGGACCTCCCGATGGAAAAGGTAGTCCAACAGCGTGAGAGCCATTTTTTCTGCCGTGCGGCAGTTGGACGAGATATGGAGCATGTCTGCTGCAGACACTGGACAACGAACACGCATCTCAGGGTTACTGTCATCACCTAACCATGTGCCCCCTGGGTAGTCTTCTGAAAAACATAAATAAAAAAAGCATTCAAAAGAGACATAGGGCTCATATAACCATAGCTATGGCTAACATACAGCACCCCGGAGGACATAATTCATTGTGGAAAATGGTCATCAATCCATTGCATATTGAAAAACTGCTCAGCTGATACTTCACGGATGTGTGTGGCATAACTCATGTAATACAACAGCACCCTCATGTGGCAAAAAAGAGAAGTGAAATTTCAGCGTGTTGAAAAATATTAAACTCACACATTAGCAAGTAGTATGAAAGACTAAAAGCCAAGGCATATTTTACAACTAAAATTACAGTTTTTAAGATGATACTTTCCTATGATACTAAAGCAAATAAAAAATAAAAAGGCATGGGAACAAGTTTTATAATCAATGATATTACACAAGCAAAAATATCATTGCAAAGTTCTTGAAAACATTTTGTGTTCCTCAACGTGAGACAGGGATGATTTGGTATATTTCATCCTCTAATGATTAATATAATAACATTAAAGTAATCTGGTGGCGTTTCGGTGTGTAAATGCACACGGACCCAATCTGAAAATAAACTGTGATCTGTGATAGCCAATCTCTGAAATGGCGCTGCATCAAAATTCATCATTCATCCTTAGCTGATACAACCACATGGGCTCATGGTTACTTTGGCAAAATGTTGACTATAACTAGAATAAGTAGTTACATCCACAAATGCCAGGTAAAACACGACTGAGTCCAGACATCCTGTCGACTACTTCCCAGCCTCTGAGACATCTGGTCATCTCAGTGGAAATTTGTTTTGTCGTGAAACAAATCCATAATTCAGGTCTTTTTTTTGGAAGAAATGGAAGCAACCTAGTCCAAAATAAAAAATAAAAAGGATGATCCTGGCTGTTACCAACAACCCTAAAGGCCAAGGTCTGTCATGGGATGGAGCTGCCTTTGGTCAATGCCTTTGGCAAAGGTAACTTATTCCTCAATAAAATATGATAATACACAGTTTACATGGATTTGTATTCAATAAATCAACAGACCTTTTTCTGGTTTGACAGTAGGGTGCTCTTAACAAGAGTTGACACAGATGGCAATACGAGCACACACTGCATTGAAATGTAGTCCTATGTGATATGATTTGTCTGTTGTATATTTAGCCACCTATCTGTAACTATTACGAGAGCAAAACCAGAACATAAATAGCTGCTCTAGTGTTGATTTGGGATGACTGAAACCAGCACATTTGAAATATCAGAGTATCAGACAAAGTTTATGAATGGCTACTTGAACGTGATCATACTGCTAAATACTGTATTTTACATGTATGTGTCCCAGGCGAAGCTGTGACGTCTTACCCTCTGAGTTGAGTGTGATGAGTGTGACATTTTGTCCGTTTTGAGCATTGTTGGGATGGCCACCATTGGAAACAGTGTCACTCGCCTCAGAGCCGCTCTCCACTTCCTCCTGACTCTCCTCGGGGCCTGGCACCTTCACTAGGATTGTGTTTTGGCGCCTCTTTGCCACCGTGCTACAAAGAGACACATTTTTTGTGAGGCAGGTCAGACATACATGTGTATAAATGTAAAATACTAATGAAGCCCGCTGTAACAATCCATCCATTCTACTATACAATTTATCCAAACTCTGCTCACAGGTAGGGTAGGGCAACGTTTGAATTTGAGCAATTTTGGTTCCTTGTTTCAATTCTGGTTCCAAAAATTATTGATTCCAATTTATTTTAGGGTGCAGGGTCAAAAAACAAAAAAGTTTGCATGGCTTAAATCAGGGGTGTTCAAAGTCTAAACTACGGCCATCCATTTTTAGCTGCTCGCAACAAAGACTAAAATAACATTTGACACAGCCAGTGTTGTTTACCTGCATTGTGCTATGTTACTTACCTTCTACACTGAGTGGCAAGGCAGGGGAAGAGAAGGAGTGTGTTCTCATCTCTCACTTCCTTGTTTTCAACCAATCAGACATCATTCCATAGAGAGACCATCCACCCCCAAATCTTGAAAAATCATTGATGTTTTGCTTTATTACCTAGCTGTTGGGTTGGTTTTTTTCAACCATACTTTATAAATAAAAATATGTATATTATCGCTTTACATATCGTTACACAGAAGGATTGGTTTAGCGTTAAATGAAAGGTGTCAAAGCAGCCCATGCCTCCTTTGATTTTTTCCTTATGTCTCTTGGAGAAAAAAAAGTTTGGACACCCCTGGTTTAAAGGTACAGTGTGTAGAATTTAGTGCCATCTAGTGGTGAACTAATAGAATACAATGTCCTAAGCTTGACGCACGTTGCCTCAGGCCACACTTTGCAAGCCTACTACCAATTTCTTCAGCAGAGGTCCAACCAAAATGTCGTCAGGAACAGAGTTGGGCACTTTACCCTATTTTGCCAGTTCGTCCTCCTGTCCGTGACCTGGCCATCCTTTCGTCATCGTCCCTCTGTCCTTATTGATAAAAAGAATTGTCCTCCGACCCCGTCCGTACTTGTCCTTATAAAACCCTTGCGTCCTTACATTCAGTCAGTCGCCTTCATCACCCCCCCCCCCAAAAAAAGCGTTCGTCCACTCATAAACATTAAACCTCATTAGCTGGCTAATTTCCTATGCACACCCACTTACTGGCTGGGAATATCGTGGGTGGATTGAATTGTTTACAACTGCTTAACCAAGATAGCATGTAAAAACAAACAGTCACTAGACCGGAGCCCGCCAGGGGACATCAAGAGAATATTTAAGATTGCTTTATAATGGAATACTATTGCGATTTATTGCAAAACTTTTGCGTTGTAACGCAATACGTTTTCAGTTTTTATTGCATTCTTTCACATTAAAATAATTATTGCAAAATAACGCAACATTATTTTAGGAAAGACTTCCGGTCGCTGTTGGTTTAGAGGTACACTTGCCTGAGTTGCTACTGCACCTCCCAGCGACCCTGTACAGGATAAGCAGTGTGCAAGATGACACACACATACACACGAAAGACTTCCGCTTCCGGGTTGTTTAAGTTTACGTCGGAGCTGGCAGAGTTTTTTCCGCTCTAGAGATATCCCAGACAAGGATATACTTTGCATGCAAAGGAATAAGGTATGTACTAAATGCTAACAGTTAGTTAACAAAACAAAATCGCTATCCACTTTTTTCCTATGACCAAAAATGACCATATCCCGAATTTCACACACAAGACAGGCTGGGCAGGTTTCTGTCACTTGTCAGTGACTGACATGGCGTAATCCATGTCATTAAATTAAATGGTATTAAATGTGTTGAACCACTAGAGGCAAGGCATAGGCCTGTGCAATATTACTGCAGGGAAGGCACATGAAAAGTGTTGTGCAGGCAGTTAGTAATGGCAGCTGGTATCGCAGAAGAGAACAGTGGTCTTGCTTTTTAAAAGAACCCAATACAACATGTAGGTCGGTATTTGACCCGGTTAGGGACAATTACAGGGATGGACAGAGGATCCGTTCTGTCCCTGGGACAGAATTGCCATCACTGATCATAAACGACTTCCAGTATTCACCTAAGTGACAAAGTAAGTGAATTGCATTTGGTACATATGCTGTAGTCAGAATTTTGAGGAACTACGTTCGCCAAGTTTGTCTCCTTCGGGTATCTGTAGCAGAAAAATGGTGGTGAAACATGGGAACCACATGTAGGGGAGGCACGCCCTATGTAATTTAATTAATGATTAGGTCACCTACAATTACATTTAAAAAATACATTGATGTGGTACAATATGTTTTTGAATATTATTGAAATGAATAGTGTTTTTTTTTTGTTTTTGTTTTTTTAAATGAATGAACTTTGACAAATCAAAACATTCGACACACTGCCCCATTAAATAGAGATGCTGACCGGTGATTTTTGGATGAACTCCTCTGAACTTACCTACAAATTGCATTTCTATCAACTTTTCTGAATTAATATTACTCAATATACTGCACTGAGGCAACTCTTCATTTATTTTTAACAAAGTTGAGGCCCACATTCGATCAGTGCCAGGTGCACATGCACAGCGTGCATGTGATTCTTGTGAAATGATGGTACTTACGAGCAGCTTCCAATGCAGCATAAGACTACAAGCAACTCACTTGCTAAGCAGGTTTTCTAGCGAGGGATCTTCCTGCTTCATGGATTCACTGCTAACGATCACATTTGTTTGTGGAACAACACTACATGGGAAGAAGCAGAGAAACCAGTGTTAAGTTGATACATTAGAAATCGCCATCTAATATGAATAGGACCTAACTCAAATTACATTAGTGTGCCTTCCACAAATCCATGATGCTTACCATCGCACTTTATTCCAAGTCTGAGTGGCACCCTGGGGTGACCCAGCAACCATAGGAACTTGGATAGAATTCTTGGCACAAGGCACCATACTATCCAGCTTTTGTGCTAGAGCCTTACATGTGGCGTCCAGAGCCTGCAGCTTGGATTCAATGCTTTCCAATCGCTGGCTGACTGATGCAGTGAATGAGACCATCATGTTCTGAGAAGAAGGTTGTTCCAATACAAATGTGTCAGTGGTTCCCGAATGTAAAAACTATAAAGTATGCAGTAAAAAGCCGGCTTTGAACAGTGTCCATTATATTATAGCAAAGCTTACCTTAATATAACCTATGTCCTGGTTGTTGCTGCTGCTGTTCTCTTGGCTGTTACTTAACTTTCTCTTTTTCTTCTGAGGACTCGCCTCATTTTGTCCTTGATTTTCCAGCATGTTTGCTATGATTCAAAAAGACACACTTTGACTATCAAGCACAGGTCAAAAGAATGCGAACGTCTTTACAAATCGCTCTCAATGAGTCTTACCTGTTCGGCCCCCTGGGCCAAAGTCTTCCACTGTTATTTGGACAATTTCTTCCAATTCCTCTTCGGACATAGCTCAGAGCTAGAATAAGATGAAATAAGCCTTTTAACACGTAGCTTGTACGAACCGTCTCAACATCACACTTTTCTACACTCACAGAACAGCAGCTCATGGACTGATAGAATTTCAAAGTTGCATACTATGTACATGGGTGGCTACATTTCAGGAATTGAGTTGGATGTTTGAAAGTTTCTAAGAAAGTGGATGAGAATTCAAGGAAATAAATTGGATATGCGCCATGCTTTTACAGATAATTCTACAATTCTGCAAGTATTTCACACCACGTGACACATAATGCTGAAGTTTTCACACATCTAAATTAGTGTTATCTGATTGATGCTGTGCCCCTGTGTGAAAGCAGATGCAGCTGCATCCCTATCCTGATTTGCTGAATTCGGTATAAAAGGCTCATGCGGATACATGATTCTGATTTGGCTCTCTGCCTGCACTTTTGCAATATCTCTGTGTAAATGAGGCGTCTGTGATCACCATATCCTGTGCTGTTGTCTACTGGCGGTTGCCCACTGAATGAGGGCTTCAGTTTATTGGAATGTCATTGTCATTCTTCCAAAGCAAAGAGTGTTTTTTCTTCTCTCTTTCGGAACCTTTCAAGACTATAACAAAATTTACAAACACCAAGGCTACAATTATGCTCAAGTCATCGAAGGAACTTTCTTTATTGAGCAGAAGTTGTTTGCTGTTGATGCTATACACTTAATTATACAAATAAATGTGCTATTTGGACCTTGGAATAATGTTTGATGCAAATGATCCCCATCGGCCATCAAAAGGATGTCTTCCAATTTTTTCACAAAAAAATAAAATTGTACCTTTGAATAGCTCACTAAATGTGAAAACCCATGCTTTACATTAAAAAGCATGAAATTAAGATACAGTGGTGCCTTGAGATAGAGGTTTACCGTGACCATGGTCGACTCGTAACTCAAAACACTGGTAGGTATCTCAAATCATCGTTTTCAATTGACATGAATGGAAATGCTATTAATCTGTACCAGCTTCCACCTTGACCCCCCCAAAAAAGTTGTTTTTTTCAATAAGGAAAATAGCACTCTATAATATTGTGCTTTATAAAATCGAGTAATAAAACAGTCTCTGCATGATGATTTACCCTTGGGGGGCACGATGCGATGCCGTGAGGGCGAGGGGCGATGCCGTGAGGGCGAGGGGCGGGCGTATAACCCTGGGGAATAGGCTTTGCTTTTGCCGTGTAAAGTGTAATTGCACATCCACGGCAGCAGGTGGTGCAGTGGCACTCTTATTGTCAAAGTATGGGCAGAAGTTTAAAACGTTTTAAATTGCTGTAAACAAACCCCTCAGAGACACCATGGAGAAATATATTTAACAGTAACGAAAAGAAAGGCAGAGAGAGACAGAGGTAAAGAGACAAATGAAAGTCTTCCAAAAGCTAAGTAGAGGAAATGTGAAGCAATTTATCTACCGCTTGGCTTCACTGTGACTAGGGTGGAAGACGAGGAAAGACCGATGTCTTTACTCAGTAACTTCGCTATGAAAAGCTGTGCTCCACAAAACGTGCTCATTGTATCCATTAATGATTACTTCATTAATGTGATTAGAAAAAAACATCTGGATGGATTGTTTGATACATTTTTCTTCAGACTAAAATGTTGAATATATTGGTGCTCCTGTGTTAATGTTCCAGATCAATTTACATGTAATATTATTAATTGATTGAATTGTTTTTCTCAGCATCAAATGATTCAGTTGGTCAAAAATGTTTCTAGTTTGAATAAGGATTGACATATTTTTTATTTCAGGCACTTTGATGCACTTTTTTTCAGTTTTAGTCTAACAGGGTTTCTGTGTGGCAAAATAAAGTTAATATTTGTTGAAAGTTGATTTATATTCTTTGTTCTTTTGTTATTTTTAAAAAGGATAATATTTTAAGTATACTTATACAATGTTTATAGATAATGATCTTATTTATAGTCATCGTGGCGCAAAATATTTTCTTTCCTAGGGGGGCTTTGCAAAAAGATCATTGAGACGCACTGGTTTAATTGATACCCAAAGGTGTAAATGACTGAATGCCGTTTGTCTATATGTACTCTGTAATTGACCGGTGACCAGTCCAGTCTCCGTCAATTTCAAATATCAAACTCAGCTTACTTACCTTTGAACTGAATGAGAAGGGCTACTGAAAGTGGAGGGTATTCCAAAGATTTGGAATACAGTGAACTGTTCAACATTTCAGTATATTTTTAAGTGATACCGCCATATTTCATGTGGCCATCTTTCCACAAAAAAGGAATGAAGATGCACCTACACAGTGCAATTATGATACTTTTATTATCTTGTATTCCTGTAGTAGCTCAGTTATGAACACTTAGTCTTTGAAACCAGCGGGTCATAGTTCCAGTCCCGCTGCGGACACCTGAAAATAGAAACTATTGTTGGAGATGCTGATGTCGAACTGCCCTTGAGAAACGGACTGACCTGACCCTCCACTGTTGCATACTCTTATTGCTCATCATCACTCCCTGCATGTCTACATGTGTGTGTGATCTGTTTTTTCTGCATGGTGTGCAACATAAATAGCATAGTGTGAGTGGAATTTCTCAATGCGGGATCATAGTGAGTACGAGTTGTATCAGAAAACTTCCAGGAGTCCAGACTGGTGTCACAAAATATGCATTTCAAATCCAAACTAAAAGTTGTATCCTACAAAGTGACCCCCCTGGAGTCTAATGCACTTTTCCATCCTTCTCTACCACACCTTCTCGCACCCCTGGAAGGATTCTTGCGGGATCATTTGCAGCTTCATCATCACATCCATCATTGTCAACCGTGTCTTCAAAACGGGACTGTGTATTGACCCCATTGAGCCTGGGAAAGAGTATGGGGGGGGGGGTAATTAACACGAGCCAGGTTGGAGTGAGCACGGAGGTTGCCAGGAACTATCAGATACTTGGGGCAATTTGAGAAACTGCCACGAGTTCTCATGGCCACAGCAACTCTTTGTTGACGTGCTGGTTGATAGTCTGGCCCATACACTCACAGTATGAAGTTTGAAATCTATCTTTTATGACACCTCTTGTAACAATTGTTTTAGTATAAAGGCCAAAACCAAAACAAGACAGTAGCAAAAGTATGATTGCATACATGAAAACTTGCATCTCTGTCGTAACATTTATATCAATTAGAAATGTAATCCAATACTGCATCGTGATTACATGTTTAATTTGTTTGTACACAAAAATACCACGTGACATGCTCAATTGTTGCTCGTGGAATATAGTGAACTGCAAATGATAAATGAAAACGATACATTCACAGCAGGTGAGGAAAACACTCCCGTTTATTTGAACTGCGTACCATGATATCCTCTGAGTTGAATCCGAATTTTATATCAATCATTACTCGAACTTATTCTGTCTTTTTTGACGCACTCGAGCCAATGACGACATGAGCATGTTTGAGCTTTCAGTGTCTGCACGTAGCAGTCTTGGTAGGCTTGAAATACGAACGATACTTTGTATTCCTTTCACATTAAGGATGTTATTCTGGTACAGTCTCATTAGCTTTGATCAAAACCAAGATTGGCACATTTTTCGGAATGCCAAGCTATTTGTGAACGAATTTCCTCACCTATATATTAAAATAAATGAGAATAGTGCAAGAAGAACGACTTGTTAAGCGCGAACTACTTATTACGGCATAAACCGTCGGTCTATATTGGACAGCCTCTACGTAAATGTTAGCAAACGTTAGCTAGGAAGTCGTGTGCTAACGTTAAAGCTGATGCAAATAGTCCTATAAGCTAGCCAAGTGGTTAGCATGCTAGTTGGGCCTAAAGGCCACAAAAACGTACGACTGTTGTAAACCTTCGCGGGGAAATAACGATGAAATCTTGTTTTAAACTGATTAATTCCCTCACTACTGGCAAACAAGGCATTCACAGTCAAGGATCGGCTTATATTACCGTGTGAATGATGAATTCTCGTGTTGTTTGTCGAGGTTCCGATAACGGCGTCGTTCCTCGCGAGAGATGAGCCAGTGGCGCGCCTGCTCACTGGTGCCAAGCGTGGTGCGTTCAGGTACCGTGTAGGCTCGGTGAACGCACTTTGAGCGTAGCAAAATGACCGCAGGTTTCACAGATTTCTACGTTATAGGTTATGATTCATGAAAGGAACAACCTGCGCATAAACTTGTGTTCAAAAGCGTTATAAATGAATGGATAAATAAAAGTTACGCTTTATTTGATGAATGCTATACATACACTAGTTTGTTTTATCCCCCTAAATAATCACTTTGGATCAGGGATGGTGCTACACAGAAATCTGTGTAGCCCCAGTTAAGCGCCTCCAGGCTTTTGTGATGTTCTAAGATATATTCATCAATTATCTTCTCAGCCCCCCATTTATCGGTGTAGTCCCCATTTAGCCCCGGGAGAGAGAAAAAATCCTGGAGCGCCCATGCATTATTAGATTTGCTATCAATTTATATACATTTATTTTCACTAGCTCGTGTATAATATACAGAGCTGGGCAGTCCGTCCCGGGGCCGGACCGGTCGGACGCTCCGGCCCGGCCGGATGCCCATTTTTGGGGCAGGGTGAGGGGGCTGACAAATTTTTAAAAAGGGCTCGACTGAGCATGGCCGGAAGTGGATTTTAGTCCGGCCCACTAATCGTCCCTCATGCGTGTGACGTGCTCGCGAGGCGGCCAAATTTCATCTCAGCCTACTCGGTGAAAGGCTTCTTTTTAGGCTTCTTTCTACTCCTGCGTCGGCACGAGCGACAACTGCCGCATTGATTCACATGACCGACGCATTGTGCTGTTCGCGACAGGTCTGCAACATATGCGACGCACACATCAGGAATTGTTGCTGCTCTGATCGGTACATTATGTCACATGTTGTTTCCCACCACGCAACTCGTTGCTGCTGCAAAGCAAACTAGTTTGGCAGCGGCATGGGTGTTATGTCACATATGTGTGTGTAAAGAAGCTACTCACCCACGTTCCCCCTTTGCAGCCACCTTCCAGATCTTTTTCGCAATACAATTAAATGCATCGTCTAGTCATCTCGGTCGCTTTATGATTGTAGCAGGCACGATATCCATTGTTGTCGCTGACTTTTTGAAGCGACGCCCCCCAACTTGGAACGAAACCGTTTCAAAACAACTTGTGTCCATGGGTCGTGTCAAGCTGCGCGCAGCACTCAAGGATGACGCTGACACATCAAGGTGAAGTTCATACACTTCTTCTGGCGTCTTCCCTACTTCCGGAAATACGCCGTAGCAAACCTGCTGTGTAGTGGTTTGCTGGCATGCTTTTATTTTGAAGGCCGGGAAGTGTGGAAAATAAATAAGTAACTTGTTGACTGCGACTTCATGCAGTCTGTTGGACCCAAATAATTATACATTATGACAAAACCAACCCCGGGGCTCACAATGGAAGTAAGCACGTGCAGTTTGGTAAGTACTAGCGGCGCGTTTGAATCGTGTCCAAGGCGGGTTTGAATAGTAAATTAGCCAGCTAATGGTCTTTAAATCATTTCTTTTGGGGCCGGGGGTGATAATTTTTATGAATAAGGGTGGGGGTCAAGGCCGGAAGGGTACCCAGGTCAAGGGTGGAGGGTCGCGGCCAGATTGGCAAAAAAGGGTCAAGTGCTCTGATTATGCCATTGTATATATGTATTAATATATGTTAATATAGATATATGCATATAGGCCAATTTGTATATGTGTATGAATATAAGTACTGTTCGTGTTTAGCTTAGTCTTCCAGCATTTATGCTGCTAGTGAACTTTGTTGGGTGAGAACTTCATTTTCGTACATACCGGTAGTCGCGTTCCCAATTTTATAATTAACAAAACTTGCGTATTACATTGATTCATAATGTAAATAAATCATACAGGTGAGACTTGTTTTAAAAATAAATACATTTAATAAATAAATAAATAAATAAATAGATACATAAATAAATAAATGACAACTAAAAAAAAACATCTTATATTTTCAACTGTGAATATGACAGATATTCAAAGTTAACCTTACGGCTACGCAAAACATTGGTGTGCTCAAACTTGCTTCAGGTCTGTCGGGATGCAGTAGGTCTTGAACCTCCTTTTTTGCTGCGACAAAAGAAACAAAAGTTTTAAAAATATAATTACCCAAATGTCCATCATTTCCTCCCCACCTTGCATCCTGTTTCTTGACAGGAATAACCAGTTTAAACTCAGGTGGCAGCTCATCTTCCGTGTATTGTTTATCGGTGAAATATACCCTCCTAATACGACAATTAGCATGAATCTGAAAGAAAACATATCATGATAGAACAGACAGATTTTTTTAGATAGGTTGTACAGGTTCAAGTTTACTACTGTCATGTGTTTTTCTTCCAAGCACACATTAAAGTGAATTTCTCATCTTGCTCCTTGACCCATTTGAGTTATTGAGAGATCCAGGTGCCTTCCTCAAGGGCACCTCAGCTGAGGGAAAAAAAAGAAATGCATGGGCAGGGAGTGCAAGATGAAGGAAATTTAATCCTGAGGTACAACAAAGTCCTAACTCAACCGTCCCCATCAGGTTATCAAGTAGGTTAATTAGTTCATATTGTTCACAGTGGAACCACAGTCGAATATCCTAAAGTTTAACCAAAATATTCTGAAAACACAAAAACATTGAAACTGCCTTCATGATGCTTACGCCATCAGTAGGCAAATGAGGTACCGTGTGTGAAGCGATTTGAGTATCGAAAGTAGAAAAGCGCTATACAAGTGACAGCCCATTTACCATAGAAATAATATTTGTTTAATGGAAATGTTCTGGTAAAACATAGTTTTAAAAAAAATATAAAGCCTTTTTTACGGTAAAATCTTGAATTAACTACATTTTTTAAGTGTAAAATAAACAGTACATTTTGTACCGTAAATGTTGAAATGTATTACCGTATTTTAACGGTAACTTCAGCAACCACAGCTGCCGGCGTTTTACCGTGAAAACATTTAAAAAAAAATAGTTTTACAGTGTACACTGGGGGCAACCGTCACCCGGGGCAACCGTCCTTCCGAATCAATCGGGTGAGAGGGATCCCTCACGCTGGCAAACGTGGCCAGGAACAATTATCGATGAACCTCAGCTCCGTATGACTTCCCCTTGTCCTTACCTCAGATCAGATGAAACAACTCGCAGAATTTCAGCATGTAATCTCATAAAAATAAACTTAACGAGGTTAGTTGATTATTTTATTTATTGTAACTTTGTTGTTTCTGTACCTGTGTTGCCTTACAACAGGGGTGTCAAACTCATTTTTATCGCGGGCCGCATCGTAATTATGGTTTGTAAGAAGAGTCTTCTTGTGTTTCTGACGTCTTGAAATTTTGGACTCACGCAAAGGAATCACTGGGCAGTATCCAATTTCTAATGTTATATATGCCAAGTACTGTCTAAAAAGTCAACATTCAAGTGTTTCAATTTCCACCAGTGATTGAATTGTTTGGGAAAAAAATGGCCTAGCTTCCTGTATTACTGCATAATTTATTTTATGCATAAAAAGATAAGAGTCAGTCAAAGAAGATGCAGGTTGCTACAGATATAAGATGTGGGCAAGACTAAAGATGAAAAATGACGACATATTGAAAGGTGGGGCTCGCTCCCATTCACTTGAATGTAACCGGTGCAGTGCGTACGCCGCTTGCATATCTTTTCAGCACAAGCTTCGCTATTTCATCCACAGATACATATGAAATTGTAAATATGGCTGAATATTGTTGTAAAACACAATGTACTGTATGTGTACCGTACCGTACATACTGTATTTCAATCGCTTGGTGGCACAAAGCTGGCTGCTGTGTCTTACTCATTTTCAACCAGGAAATTGATTTTTCGCCTGTGTAAAAGCCTTTGTGCATTTCGATTGGCTATAATTTGCAATGTTGCCACATTGCGCGCAAAACTGGCCGAAACTCATCCACCGATGAAATCTTGTGGCAGAACCCTGCACACTGCTCGGGTGTTCGGTGGAGTTCCGCCGCATCACTCAGTATGCAGCAGTCCTCTGATGAGTATTAGATTTGGATTCATGCAAAATTCCAAACGGTTCACATACTTTTTCTTGTGACTGTATTTGGCCACACCTGTTCCAAAAGGACCAACCTCAACAAAGGGTGTGAGTGTGATAAGAGTAGACTACACCCCAGAAGTTATGCACAGCAGCTCACACTCAAACAGTAAGACCTGGTGTCAGCATTTGTGTTGTATTTTGTTGTTATGTTATTAAATGGTTCAATTATTTTTATACATTAGGCAATCAAGAATGTTAAAAAAAAGAAGTTTTGAGCATGTTTAAATGTCTATCGCCTTTGCATCTTGCCTGTCATTCTTTATTCAAGTTGCAGTGTGTTTTACGTTTTAATATTGTCAGTTGTTAGCCGTTTTATAGACTTGGATGAATTAAAATATTAGTAAGGTGGCGATACTTGGACCCCATATGGATTATTTCCTGGATAATTTCTATTGTTTTCTGTGGGTCCTTCAGTAACATTTAGTGATCACTTTCCTCTGCTGTCCATACCCACACATACCTGCACACGCTGCGTCTCCACATAACTGGTTCCATAAGCCCTCCTGGTGATGTCTGCCAAGTTGAACTGAAACTGGTTCCAGCGGTCATCAACACTAATTGGCATAGTGCACATGAATGAATTCACTTGCGTCTTGCTGTGGTGATTACTTGCCCGAAACCGCCGCCGTAAATTCTGATCATCTAACACCTGAAAGTGGAAAGGGGAGTAGACCAAGAGAGTATGGCTCACCATGAATGGCAATAGTTACTGTATATGATTAACACGTGTTAAGTGCATGTTTCAGTGCCTGGACTTCAAAGCTGAAATATTTCCTGGTTTTCTTGACGATCATCACAAGAAAAGGCATTTTGATACCAAGTGTCTGCCTGGGGTCAGCGGGACACGTGATGTAGTTGGTACTGTAGAAGGCGCACAGGGGAAGTGGTGACACAATGATGGCAAAGGTGACAAATGTTTAGTAGTTGTACAGTTTCTGAAGATTTGAGTTAAAACATCAAACTCACCTGACATTTGAACCCTCCACCTCCAACACAAGTGAATTGATGTCATTGTCTGTAACTCGTTTGATATGACCATTCTTCACCTGTGAAACACAAAAAATGTAGTAGTATGTTTTAGTGCACGTGCAAGGCTCCAATTAGGCTCAACGATCTTGAGGAATGACAAGAGTTTAACTTCTTTATTTAGCAAGAGATGTTTAATAGCTTCTCATTGACATAAAACAGACACGTATTGACTTCCGCTTTGGCGAGCAATGAAATGGCTGCCTAGAAAACGCCCTCCCGACATCAAAGATTAAATTTGCCCACAACGACTCAAATAAGTGACAAGAAGGAGTTAAAGTCAGAGGTATTGGGCTAAGAATGTGTCTTGTCATGATAAATATTTATTTCAGATATTGAGCACTGCAGGCAGGAAAGCCAACTGTCGGTGAATGGATAGACATTGTCTATGAGATATTTAAGATGGAAAGAATAACTTTTCATCTGAGGCTTCAAAAGGAGATGTTCTACAAAAGATGGGAAAAGTGGCTGAAATGTTTCTGTGAACAGACAGTCATTTATATGACCATCTGTTTGTTTGTTTTTTCAATCAACTTTTTATTGAAAATATTTTGAGGACTATATATGGTTACACCCCAAAGTTTAATTTTCTGTATCTTGAGTGTTTCGATTGTAATGACATGTAAGAGAATAACAAGATCCTTAATACCTTGAACTTAGTAGAGTTGAATAAGGGATCAAGAGAATCTTCGTGACATAAATATGTGAAATGTACAAACATTGTTGGTTTGGCTCTGTGAAAACTGAATAAAAAAAGAATTACAAAAAAAATAGACATGCTGAAAAGTAATGATCATACTTGTATATATTGTGTAACTGCATTACAAATGACACAGATATGCAAGGAAATTGATAATTTCATGATCCTCATCTAAATGATTTTTGAAGAAGTTTAATAATTTTACTCACTGCATATATTAGGCATATTACAAATCTTAATAACACACAGTCACAGTCAATATTAGTTTAGGATCAAATTTATGTTCAACCTCCTCACCGCTGCTGTTTTTCCGCATACACAATATCACAATTTCTCTCAAATATTGTTCACAAACCAGTCTAAATCTGTAATAGTGAGCACTTCTCCTTTGCCGAAATAATACAATACAAGGCTGTGCGAAGTGGCTGGATATAGGTAGGAACTAGTACACGCTGTAGTATATGCCGATCCAGAGCATCCCAAACATGCTCAATGGGTGACATGTCCGGTGAGTATGCTGGCCATGCAAGAAACGGGACGTTTTCCGCTTCTATGAATTGTCTACAGATCCTTGCAACATGGAGCCGTGCATTATTCTGCTGCAACATGAGGTGATGTTCTTGGATGTATGGCACAACAATGGGCCTCAGTACCTGGTCACGGTATCTCTGTGCATTCAAAATGCCATCAGTGAAATGCACCTGTGTTGTTCGTCCATAACAGACTCCTTCCCATACCATAACCCCACCACCACGGGCCACTCGATCCACAACATTGACGTCAGAAAACTGCTCACCCACACAACACCACATACGCTGTCTGCCATCTGCCTGGAAAAGTGTAAACTCTGATTCATCCATGGAGAGAATACCTCTGCGACCTGCAAGACGCCATCGAATGTGAGCATTGCCCAATCAAGTCGGTTACAACGACGAACTGGAGTAGGACCCCGATGAGGACGACGAGCATGTAAATGAGCTTCCCTGAGATGGTTTCTGACAGTTTGTGCATAAACTCTTTGTTTAGGCAAACCGATTGTTTCAGCAGCTGTCCGAGGGCCTGGTCTCAGACGATCTTGGAGGTGAACATGCTGCATGTGCAGAGCCTGTGTTTGGTGTGGTTACACATGGTCTGCGTTTGTGAGGCTGCTTGGATGTACTGCCAAATTCTCTGCAACACCTTTGGAGACAACTTATGGTAGAGAAATGAACATTCAATACACGAGCAATAGCTCTGGTTGACATTCCTGCTGTCAGCATGCCAATCAAACGCTCCCTCAAATATTGCGACATCTGTGCCATTGTGCTGTGTGATAAAACTACACTTTTCAGAGTGGTCTTTTATTGTGGGCAGTCTAAGGCACACCTGTGCACTAATCATGGTTTCTAATCAGCATCTTGATAGGGCACACCTGTGAGGTGGGATGGATTATCTCTGCAAAGGAGAAGTGCTCACTATCACATACTTAGACGGGTTTGTGAACAATATTTGAGAGAAATGGTGATATTGTATATTCGGAAAAAGTGTTAGACCTTTGAGTTAATTCAGTGTTAAAAAATGGGAGCAAAAATGTGTTGCATTAGTATTTTTAGTTGAGTGTGTATATGAGTGTATACGTGTATTTCATCAATTTACCAACCCTCAGTGATCTACAAATTTTGACAACAGCGTGTTTTTATGAATATAAAATGTCATGTAGATGATAACTTGAATGCTCTATAATGCTCTATAATGAGATAACACAGGCGTCATAAAACGTGCCGGAGTTTAAAAATAGGCAATATGGAAATAACTAAACCACAGGCACAGCCCACGGAGACGACCAACGGGTTCAAGCTCTCAGTCACCTACCTTTATATCCCATATCTGAAGAGGTTTGCTGCCGATGCTATATAATATAGACAGAAATCCACCTTGAAATGTACTTCTAAACATGTTGTGCGTGTTCGGTCCCGTTTACCGACCCGATTGGGTCCAACATCCAAAAGAACGTTTGTTGTTGTGTGTATGCTGTAACTTCTGCATGCTTTGCAAAAGCACTCTATCAAAGGCAGTCAAGTACACGTAAACAAAACAAGCACACCTCATACCTTTCAGCCACACGCTGCACGTCTTGATGATATATTCGTCATTCTGTTTCCTCACTTCATCCATTTATCTTCGTAAAATTGAGTCTGACGTGAGGCAACATTTTAAAAAGTTGTTACTTCCAAAGCTTCGGTTTTCAAAAACGACCATTTGCAATACATCTAGCAACGCCAAGATCCTAGAAAAAAGAAAAGAAAGAACTTTCATCCATTCTGTGTAATTGAATGAATGAATGAATACTGCACAATGCAAATATAAAACTGTTAGGACGCAAAGACTTCCTGTCGTAACTGGCTAAACGGCGTGTCTACGTGGCGGCCATGTTGGGGAGGTCGCCGATCCATTGAACGTAATGCATCATTGGCAATTTTCATGAGGTTTACTTTTTTTATTTTTGTCAACGGTAAAGCGTGTATTATCGTTCATGACATAACATTGGTGTGTTCGTGTGGGGGTATCAGGTAATATCAGGAGAGGTGGATCACTTTTGATTTTAATGCTAAATGTACTGTTTTCTATCTCTGTACACATGCTCAAAACTGTGTGTGGTAGCCACGTTGCGCCTAGCATTGTTGAGTATTGTCAAAAACTATCATAAATCGTCACTACCGAAACGGTAGTGACATAATGGTTTTGGTAGTGACAATATGATGTTTATTTTTGAATAAAGTAAGTTTTAAATAATATAATACATAGATACATATGTAATACATAGATCTTTTTGATTTTAACTATATTCGTTTCCATATTTTATCTTAATTTGAAGGCAAAATTAAAACCGAAACAGTCACTACCGAAACATACAGAAAGGTTTCGGTTGTGCCATAATGGTTTCTTTAATGACAATATGATGTTTATTTTTGAATAAAGTAAGTTTTAAATAATATAATTGGATTTCACTGGGTCATTGTAACCCTTCGCCTGTACTCTGTCTCTGCTAGGCTTATTGGCATTTTGGTGTTTTTCCCTTCAAATTAAGATCAAATATTAAATAGAATATTGTTAAAATCAGATAGATCTATGTATGACATATGCACCTATGTTTTATATTATTTAAAACTTACTTTATTCAAAAAGTATTTTATGATAGTTGTTGACAATACTCAACAATGTTAGGCACAACGTGGCTACCACAGACAGTTTTGAGCATGTGTACAGAGATAGAAAACCGTACATTTAGCATTAAAATCAAAAGTGCTCATTTTATTGCCGAAATGAGGTGTTCAGTAGTGATGGTCCTTAAAACCACATGCTGATTTTGAGACTTTGTAGGCACATAACTTAATAATGCTGCCAACTAATTACTCGCCATGTGCCCAGTGATGAACATGGAGGTAATGTCTCTTAATGGTGAAATTTCTGGGGATGGGGCTAAAACCAAGCCCTGCCTACAGACAAATACTCTTTGCGTTTCGGTAGTGACATGAAAAGTTGGGACAGGTTTTTTTTTCATAAAAACTTCTAATTTGAAAAAAATGTACAAAATCAATGTAAATCTTTCACCATACATTTAAAAGCAACCAAAATGTTCTATTAAAGTAAAGTATTTTTTAAATAGGCAAAAATCTTCTACATTTTTTTTCCATGAATTGAAATTTAGGAGTTAGAGATTGGGACAGCCACCTCCCAATAGGAAGTGACATATAACAGATGACTTTTCATACATTCAGTTTAATAGTATCTCAATTAATGCCTTGTGGTAAAATAGATCATAACAAGATATTACTAAATATTCAAGGTCTGAATACGTCATTGTTTTTTTAAATGTGATTTTCATTGTGGGACAGCAATTTCAACCACTTCGGTAGAATGGCTCATACATATAAGGATGATGCCAGAAAATCACTGGCGGAAACGGTCTTCTTACAAGTAACAGTGTTAGGTTTCTTTCCTGTCGGGAATGGCCTTATTCAAACCCGTGATGTGAAGGAATCAAAATTACACATTCGGCGCGACCGCTATTCCCACTACGCCACTTCCTGGCACACTTCAAGCGGCGCAAATTCTGTACTTGCAGTTCTCACGCAAAAAAAGAAAAAACCCGCTAAGTGGCGAGTTCCCAGTCACCCCAAAAATAATCACTGCGTGCAGTATTATAAAGAGGAAGCGGGGGGTTGCCGAAATGTGTCAATTCAGGACCAGCCGGTTGTACGCGTGCTTGACAACAAAGCAGAAACAACACGAAGTGTGCGCAAAGGGCAGCAGACCTTGGCGCACGTACCTATTCACAACGCCTGGAGCACAGTGTTAATATTCACATAACCAGCAGCAACATGAAGTTCCGTGGAGAGGAAACGCTTTGCTTTCTTTCGGCTATGTTATATGTCTGTGTTGCAGCAGAACGTGAAGGTGAGTGAGTGATATTCAGGATGTGAAATTTAATCGTTGTTGCCTGCAGTACATTGAACTAACTTTAATATTTTAAAATATAATCTACTACTGCTGGTCTTCCTGTGTCCAAAGTCCATGTCATTCCCAGCAGCAATCAATTCAGATGATTGTTTTTCCTTATCACGCTCATGCAGAAACTCTATTAGAAAGATTATGATTTTGTACTGTTTTTGTTTGGTTCCTTTGTGTATAATGAAAGATGTGATCACATCATGATAGGATTAACCTATTCTATACTCTTACAATTACAATATTTTTGAATCACAGTAATGAAGTCATTGCATCACAAAAGGGTGCAAACCAGGACACCAATCACCTGCGTACCACTGACCCCACTTGCGCAATATTAAGTTGTGGAATTTTCCCTTATTATCCACATATAGTGATTGAATAAAGTTGAAAACTGGCTGGACGTAAGATTCATGTTTATTTAATGGATGCATGCATTAATGTTCCCTAGTCTCAAAAGTGTCAAACAGTTTTAATAAGATGGAACTAGAAAATAATGTGTTTTCATGATTAAAATATCTTAGTTTGTTTCTGTTCTAGTAATCATTTTATTAGAACTTTTATACTACAATTTCTTTTCACTTCTACAATGTCACTGGATGGCAGAATGTCTACCAACTTCTTGATTTGTAACATGACCTGTACGGGAACTCGGCCGGCCAGTCGCAACCGCCCCACCCCCCGGCCGAACTCCCACCCCCACAACCTTACTTGATATACCCGTTTCTGACAAAACCAACAGTCACTGAAATGAAATCAGATGATGTGACATATCAATGAATGAAGCGTTGCGTTCATATTTGCCTTACGTCAAGTGTGTGTTTGCTGTTTATGATCACTGTAAATCATTTTAATTGCGTAAGCATTCAGATTTTGCACTAAAATCTTTACAGCACCTGTTGTCCACACGGAGCTTGGCAGTCTGAAAGGGGAATATGTGAGTGTAAAAGGGAAGGAGACGGGGGTCTACGCCTACTTGGGTGTCCCATTTGCCAAGCCACCTCTTGGCCCTGGTCTGAGACTGGCACCACCCCAGAAAGTGGAGGGATGGCAAGGAGTGAGAGATGCCAGCAGGCAGCCACCAATGTAAACAAACACTACTGTGTTCCAATTGTGTTACTGCACTTGGGAGAGATGTGTTATCGCTTACTTTTATACATTAATATAAAACAATTTCTTTGTTCAGGTGCGTTCAACATAGACAGTTCCTTTTAGATCTGCTGGAGTTGATTGATGGCATAGCAGAAGAACACCCAGATATTTCAGAGGATTGCCTTTATCTCAACATTTATACTCCTGCAAACAGAGCTCATGATGCCAAGCTCCCAGTAAGAAACACTTGCTGCTAGTTTGAACTGATACTATTTACTGTAATGCACTGCCAATTATGCCTCAATACTTGTTGAGTTTCTTGTTTGCAAGATTCAATTTGAATGATTACATTATGATTATGATCGATTTGACGGTTTGTAAGTGTTCAAAATGTATTTTGTCTGACCAGGTCATGGCATGGATCCATGGTGGAGGGTTTACTTTGGGATCAGCTTCAATGTATGACGGATCCGCTCTGGCTGCTTACCAGGATGTGGTTGTGGTGCTCATCCAATATCGCTTGGGAGTTTTGGGCTTTCTCAGGTCAGTATCACACACATTCTTTAAAGTAAGAAATACACGCAATGGAGCTGTCCGTCTTCTAAACTGCTCATCCTGGTTAGGATCGTAGGGAGGAGCCTATCCCAACTGACTTTGGTCAAAGTTACACACTTGACTGGTCGCATTGGTTGCCAGGTCGCCAAACATCCTTTCATACAGTAGTCACATTCACACTTATGTGTTATAAAGCTTTGTATGGCTGAGTGCAGGGAGGAAAGGCAGGAATGCTGACAGTGATCAAAGCCATGTCCACACGGAAACTGAGCCGATTTCATTCATTAAAAAAAAAGGAAAAAGAAAATCTCATAAACTCGGAATCGTTCAATATGTTTTTAAAGTAATCAGCCCATTAATCAGTTATTGGTATTTTATCCTTCCAAAAATCTAGGTTGGCATCGGTCTAAAAAAGAATTATATCGGTCGGGCACAGGGCAGGGTTTTAATTCAGAGCCCATGGATGCGGGCAACACAGGCGCAAGAGGGGTGGGGTGACAGAGCACTTGAGAGAATTGGGACACCCTAGACACATGCACCCTGACCGGGAACGCGCAATTGAGAGGTACAAAGGTGGAAGTGGTAGTATTGGGACCGGGCCAGCGTATTCTTGTGGACACTCACGTTTCTTTAACTGATTCTGTGTTTGTCAGATTTTCTTTTATGAACGATGCAGGCTGTGTTTCCGTGTGGACATGGCCCGGTCCACTCTGGGGCCTGGTTATAAAAGTGAATACTTTAAAGACTCCTGGAATGGATTGGATTGGATTGGATTTACTTAATTTCAACATGTACATTGGTTGCACATGATTAAAATGTCATGTTTTCCTCAAAAATAAACAAATGTTATGTATTAATTTAACACATCTTAATCATGTGCAACCGAAAATCAAATACTTTTTTTCCATTCTACAATTAGTCAACTATAAAGATGATGTGGAGGCGGGCCTAGATTAGATTGCCTCTAAACCACAGTCTGGACTTTGGGAAAGGGTGTTGTTTGCTGTACACGTATCCAAGATATTAACTTATATGAAGAAGACAAGGGGGCATAAAAAAAAGTTTGTGCAGTATTAGGAAGACAACGCAAGAATGACAATTGGCTATGAATAAAGTTACAGTGAACAATCAACAGTCAAACTGAGATTCTGAGATTCTTCTTGACGTTCGCTTCAAATGCAAAGTTTACAGTTGCAAATATTTAGCTATCTGTTCCAATTCCTGCCAACATAAAACCTTGATTGATGCTACATGTAAGGTTGAGGTAATCTCAACTGTCCCACAACAAAAGTACTGAAATCCCACCACCCCTCCTCCCCCCGCCATTCCAGTGTATGTTGTTCCTTTTCTCAAATTATTTTTTATTTATTTATTATTGTGAGGCGTTGCTTCTTTTAAAAAGCTTCTCAAAGAACTAAGCTAACCTCGTGTTAATTCTTTGTGGCTTGCTGCACTGAGTTGCTGACATCCGTTTTAAAAAAATTGGGTGGACTTTGTAGGAGTGTTTCTCACCCCATATACTGTGTGACCTTAGAGGTATTTGACGAAAAAGTGAGCAGCAGTCATAACTTTCGGTCATTTAACTGTACGCTATGTCTTATATAGCACAGGAGACGAGCATTTGTCTGGTAACTTTGGCCTGCTGGACCAGGTTGAAGCCCTCCACTGGATCCAAAAGCACATTCACAACTTTGGGGGGGACCCAGCCTCAGTCACCGTATTTGGAGAGTCTGCTGGTGGAGTGAGCGTTTCCCTGCTGGTGAGAATCACTCAGCTGATACATCACCTTTCTGAAATTCTTTATTGATGGTCACAGGGGATTTGATGAAATGACTTTGGGTTCCTAAACAGCTTCTATCGCCATTATCCGATGGCCTGATCCATAGAGCCATTGCTGAAAGTGGCACTGCTGCAATGGATGCGTTGGTGGCAAATAACCCTCTACCAGTAGCACAGGTTGATTAGAATTCCAAAATCTAAATTGTTTGGTTTCATTTTTACATATTTCACTGATGAATTCTTGCTATGCATCTTCAGGGCGTTGCTAATGCATCTGGATGTAGCATTGAAAGCACACAGGCGATTGCTGCCTGCTTGAAAAACCTTGATATTGACCCATTTTTGACTTTTGCACAGGTACAGTATGCAAAACTAATTTAGACTCACGAGCTATAATGCAAAAGACTTATTGGTGTTAAAATTCATGACTGTGCCCTATTTTTGTAACTGCTGTCCCTTCTCTAAACTGTCTTTTCTCAGGATCCTACACTAAGACTTTCTATAAATACAGACGGGCATTTCCTGACAAAATCAGTCAACGAGCTATTCACGAAGCATGAAATTCAGAATGTCCCATTCATGACTGGTGTTAATGATCATGAAGGGGGCTGGTTAATTCCTACTGTAAGTGCGACCAATATGTTATTCTGCACTCTCTAGGCTCCACTCGTGAAAATGTTGTCACTTCTTCCCTTTTTCCTAGTTTATGGCTCCTCCAAACTGGACTGAAGGAATGGACCGGGAGCAGGTTTTAAACACAATGTTGGTCTTCAACGCCAACGTAAGACTCTTGATATTGCTATCGAGTTACTTAAAGTGGAAGTCAACCCAAACATATTTTTTACAAGAATATGTTCCCAGCAGGCCCACTAGTTGAAACACGGCATCCTGATTAATCTTGCATTTGTGGAATATAAGTTAAGCAGCAAAATCCACCCCTTTTTAGCCATCTCACGGGGCGGCTAATTTGTCACTTTTGTCGACTGAAAATGACATCACAACTGCTCAGGTAACGACCAATCACGGCACAGCATCAGAAAACATGTCAGCTTTGATTGGTTGTTACCTGAGCCATGAGCAACTGTGATGTCATTTTCAGTCGGCAGAAGTGACAAAATGATGGCTAGATGGCTAAAAATGGGTGCATTAACTCTTATTCCATAAACGCAATTTTTATCAAAATGTCTTGTTTCAACTAGTGGGCTTGCATAGAACATATTCTTGAAAAAATATGTTTGGGTTGACTGCTATTCAGAGTTATTCTTAAAGTGTTAATTATTTTCTTCAGCCCAAAGACTCCATTGTCATAGATTTGATGATAGAGGAATATATCGGGTCTGGTGAAGATCGTGAGAAAAATAGAGATGGCTTTTCTGAGTTCTTTGGGGATACGTTGTTCAACATTCCTGCCATTAAGGCTGCAAATGCTCACAGAGGTACAGTGAGCACACAAACATTTTCCATCAATTTGTCAATGGCAACATACTGTCGACTCTTCTCTCCCCAGATGCAGGTGCCCGCGTTTACTTGTATGAGTACCAGCATTCGCCTCATTTCTTGAGGGCAAAAAGACCAAGCTTTGTTAAGAGTGACCATGGAGACGAAATCTTTACAGTTTTAGGATTTTGCTTTACAACAAAACATATCCGACTAAATGGTGAGACCTTATTTGACATCTTAAGAAACATGCAATGTTTACTTAGAGTGCAAAGTGTTTCACCAAGGCTCTTTGTTTTAGTTACATGCCTAGAGGAGGAAGAACAACTTAGTCGAACGATGATGGCCTACTGGGGCAACTTTGCTCGGACAGGGTAATTACCCCAAAATCCTTCTTGTTTAATTCAGATATAAAGAGTGAAACAACTTAAGACAAGCTTGTCTATTCTGTACTATATGCGTTCATGTAGGTCGCCTAATGGTGATGGCCTTGCTCACTGGCCTGTATATGGAAAAGAAGAAAAGTACCTGGCAATAAGTGCAAAGCAGCAGGTCACTTCCCAGCACCTGAAGAAGGATCGCTTTGTCTTTATGACTCAGATCCTCCCAGAGAAGGTTCGACTACATCAGGAGAAGATGGAGCGCAGCGAACTTTAGAAGACTTGCATTTTTTTTTCTTTTTCTTTTGAACATGTCCTCTTCAGCTCCTATCATTTAGATCTGTTCATGAAGTTTAATGTAGTGATTCACTGTGACATAGAGTAGTCGTTAAACTGATTTTGGGTGTCTTAACCGCGCGGGTTGCTTCATCAGAACTGTGTACTGGTCCACTTGTCAAAAAATGAACATTTTAATTAAATCAATTAAACATTGTGTGGTGTGTTTTATTGTTTATTTATATGAAATATTCTGATGTAAAGAAGAAATGCAAATATTGTACCTCAACAAGTGACTGGAGAACACTAACGCGTGCGAGTAAATGATGGTATGTAATGTTAATTACTACAGGCGCAGTTTAATCCATCATAATCATGGCACTTGTGATAAATACGTATTCGTAGTAGCACATGGATTGCCATACATTGCAAATGTCTTGGTAGTAAACACATAAGAAAAACACAGTACTCCTAATTAAAGAAAAACTACTCAGGATGGTTAGTACAACTTAAGTGTTGGTAATTAATCCAAATAAACTCTGCAGCTTGACTACAAAGCGATGCTATGGTAAAACAATGAAATAGCCAAGTACAAATAACATGCTGATAGGAAAATTTATTGAACCATATATTTTGGTTCAGATGAACAAGACAAAAGCTTTTTTTGTGTGGTTGTTTTTTTGCAAATGTTATTATAGCTGCAGTCTAAAACAAAAACGCTGCCCAGTGTGCCCTTGCTTTAGATGAGTTACTACTGTATACTGCCCAGAAAAGTGCACTTGTAGTAGAAAAGCTACTGGGCAACGCCATCAAGCCATAACAAGACATACATACAGTATAATAGGTGGTATAGGATGGTGGGGTTCTGTAATGTCCAGCTAGACAGTGACATGAAATAAATCATGAAAGGAGCGAAAGTTATGGATAGGGTAAATGGAAAGACAAACATGATACACATACCAGATGTTGCAATGTTGTCCCCCCCAAAAGAAATACCAGTAATAATTGAATACATTGAATGAATCCAGTGTACTGTAGGTACAGTATAGCTTATATTATACTTTTCCAATCCATGTTTTCAACCGACATCAAGTAAGGTGCGGTAAAATAATGTATAAGAGCCAAAGCACATCACTGAAAATATTATATTAAATATTAAAATATTTTATATATATAATCACTAAAGCTCAAAGAGCAAAAACAGAAAAAAAAATTGAGCTGTTTGATAAGAGAGCAATTCTTTTGCCATATGTTGCAAGACCCACTTTATTCGTTGGGATAGCTTTAAAACGGATTGACTGTAACTAACTTTGACAAACAAAAGGGTAATCCACAATTTTATGACAAAAAATACCTGAGAAGCTGTCTATTCAAAATCATGTAATTTATAAACTAAAGTGAAAGGCATACAGTACTTCTTCCTAAAAACAATTTGCTGCAAAGCCAAATGCAAATAAAATGCAGCATGTTGTTGAACAGAACGTAATAGACACTGAATGGAAATGCATTTCACACCATTACCTTCTCAAATACGAGTAAGTACAGACATGGTTTTAGAATCAGAGGCACATAAAGTTTGATCCGTTATAAGTGGTATGCAATAACGTATCTCCGTTTCACCTAGAGGAAATAAATAAATTATAAATACACAAACCTCTGACCAATTTTTTTTTGCTGCACTGGAGCAACTTGACTATGACTCAAGACGGGTCAAGGTGAAAAAACTGCCCTTATTAGACAGTAAAAGCAAATGTTGGAGAAACAGAGGGGCTGGAAAAGGTCATGTCACAATTTAACATGTGCCACCGTGGGGATGGGGCGAGGTATAATGTACTGTGTATTATTATTCGTATTGTTATGATTTATATGATGCATTGTATTGCCAGGAAGGGAATTAAAGCTTGGGGACTCATGATGTCCAAGACTGCATGTTGCGCAGCATGGCCTCGAATCGCTCCAAGTTTGGGGCATGTGCATGGGCCAGGTGGTCCGTCAGGCGAATGTAGAGACTGAACGATTTCAACTCCAGCCAGATGAAGCCAAAACGATCCTGATCGAATAGCACGAATAGCCCTGGGGTGCGCTCTGGACTTGTGAAGCCATGCCCGGCGATCAGACCTGTCCCATAGAAGCTGCGATGGATGCACACAAATTCTTCAGTCAATACACAGTATGGATGCCATTTTTTTTTTTAAGAAAATGTAAATCAGTTACCAAATGTGAACCCATCAATTTTCTTAACCGCTTAACGTTAATCAGCTGGACCCTACCCCAGCTGTTTTTCATTCACATGTCAAATATTACATTTACCACCACGAAGGCAGCCTGAAATGTACTATACAATTACATACAAGCAAAAGAGACACCACATAGAAGCTACTTGTCATTTCTGTCGACTGAAGATGACATCGAAGTTGCTCAGGGCTCAGATCACGACCAATCATGACTCAGCTCCAGAAAACAGGTGAGCCGTGATTGGTGATTCTTTAAAGCTTATTGAGTGGGGGCTCAGGACATTTAAATACACAGAAAGACAAAAAAACAAACAAAGCACTAATAACAAAACAAACATCCTAACACGTCACAAACAAACAAGATGTTGATCCCAGTTAGCAAATTCTTCAAAATTATAAGTATCTTGTCAATAATTCCGTTTTTAATTCCCTCTTAAACATGGGGAGAAATTGCTCAGTTTTGATAGAAAAACTGATAAAATAGATGATTCAATAGACGGGGGAAAAATGGGTTTCAGACTATACTTAGTCCGACTAATTTTCTAAGTTTCCCGTCTATCGTTTATCGCCTACAAAATGGGTGTCCGTCATAGGCGGATAGGCGGACCGGTCCGTCACATAGGCGGAGTGCGCAGCTCTGCAAATGACATTACAATAATGCCAATGGGGTTCAAATAGAGTTTTGTATAATGTAAGGAGTCTTGAAGACGGAGGAAAATGTCTCAGCTTAGAGAAAGAAGTAAAGAACCTGAACCTATTTTGAGAGTTTAACGTTAACATAAAGATGTTAGTGCGGGTGCAGAGATTAAGAAATACAGTACAATACAGTACATATTTCTCTATAGCAGTCCCAGTAATGCAAATTTTCTTAATTAAATGAGAAATAAAGGAGCCGTTGAAGATACTTATTTCAATTAAGTCTAAAGTATGACTCCCTCTGATTAAGAGGTCTCACTGAATTTTAAGAGAAAAATATTGGAGACAAAATACAGAGAAAAATGAGGCTGAGGTGAGAATGTCAAATTTGTTTCCCGAGCCATAGAAGAGCAAGCTTTGAGCAGTAAAATTTTCCTCTGGGTTCTGCCATCTAGTGGAAGAGCATCTCATCTGTTACAGTGTATGCCTGTTACTAATGCGTCACTCGAATCATGGTGTCTCGACCTTTACGATGAGCTGTATATACTGTAACAGTTATTAATATACAATCTATATTTCAAATGTTCTTACCATTTTCTGCAAGTGCGTGGGTACACTTCATTGCGAGCCATGACTCCAAGGGGCAGGATGAAGGGTTGGCTCTCAGAAGGACTTGTGTCCGCACTTGGGCCTGGCTGGCAGCCATCGGAACCGACGCCATGATCGGCAACTGCTGCGTTTGCTGCGGCAGCAGCACCACAAGCACCTTCTGTAGAGACTCTCACGGTGGCAGGGGTGCCTTCCCTCACCTGCCTCTGTACTTGTTCATGTACCCCCAATACGAGGCGTGACAGCTCCTCGATATTGCGCTGACGTTCCAAGTCTGGAAGGACCACCGGCTGACTCAAGTCAATATCCAAAGTCAGTTGCCCAGCAGGAACGTTGGGGTCTCCCTGCACATATAATACAAAATACACACATTTATCTTTGGAGCCCCTCTTGACATCTCAGCTGATAAAAACAGCTTGGTATAAACACTGATAACTCCAAATTGGAAGTCAGATTTTTGACTGAACGGAGAACCCCACCCCCCAAAATAAAACAAGAACTGAAAGACGCTGCAGTAAAGGCCTGGAAAAAGCATTTCAAGTAAAGAATGCAACAGTCTGATGAAGTCAATGGGTCGCAGGCTTGATGCAGTTATTGCAAGTAAGGGTTATGCCACCAAACATTAAATGTTATTCACTTAAAGTTTATTTAACTCATTCAGTATCAGACATTTTAAGACCCTCTTTTATCCTAACATATTTAAAAATATATAAATACGTTTCCGGGATTGAATGGTTGAACTGTGAAAAGACAAATAAATATCTCCTCGGCAGTGACTGAGGTGATTAATAATATCTGTTCCAATACTTTTGCTCTCTTGACAAGTGGGTGGCTTCAAACAAAAGGTGCTCTGTCCTGAGTTGTTCAACACATCGAGATGTAAATACCATGAAATAAAAGCTGGGCTTCTGAACTTTTGTCTCATCTTTATCTTTTGATCTGAATTCAACATGCCTTGCCGTTCTAATAGGTTTGAAGGGGACTATACATGTTTTTGTGTGTGCGTGTGTGTGTGTGTTAAAGACACTTGTGTGAAATCTTAGGCTCTGTTCACACCTTTAGTTTGGTAATCTGGTTTGGACGAAAGACACAAAGTCTGCACATTTGATTCATAAAGTTCACTTTGGCATTTGTATCATCGGGCCAAAGTTGCATGTGTAATTTCACAACCTGATTAGATCGTCTGTTATGTATGATGCAAAAATGACAACTAAAGCAACAAAGAAAATGTGTAGACAGTTGGCAATTGGGCCATGCAAGATGCACCTGCTTAAGTCTGCCTAAGATGGACTTCATTCATTTTTTATTACTTGTCCAAACTGCTCAGCACCACTCTTGGCTTGCAAATTGAAGAAGTAAATAGAAAGTAATAGAGATAGCCTAAACAATGACCCAACGTGCAGCTAAACACGCGGCTGAGGGCAGCGAAATAGATGTCAGTCATAACTTGGCGTTATGCTCCAAATAAGAGGCTATTTTGACAAGAGACATTATTCACCATCGGTATCTCCAAAGCAACGTGCAACAAATTTAGGCAAAACAACAAACCCGTTTATTCATTTGAAGAAGTGCTATCAGTACCATCCAATAGATAATGTGGAAAGTATGAAAATGCGAGCGGAATCTGCACATACAGCACACGTAGCATTTGCAGTTTAGCCACTACTAACTAGCGGTGCAGCCATCGGACCAAAGCGGCAATCAATCGTGTCATCTTTTGCACATTTGCAAGTCGCAATTATGTTAGCATCATAACTTCAAATTACAATGTTTACATTTTAAGACGTCTTCATTATTCATTGCTATTATTATTGTTATACATTTGTTGTACCGTTAACATTTTTGAATATTTTCCATGTTCATCTTTTTCATTCAAAAAAATAAAAAATATATACTCCATATCGCTGGCGTCGGGCCAAAACCTCTCAAGTGACATTTTGGTAAAATTCATCTTTTTTCAAAAATCTATACTATTGGTCACTCCACACACTTGGGTGTTATTTTTACAGATTATTGACCAATCTAAAGTGATACAAATGTCTTGCAAGGTTTTGGCCCAATTCCAGTGATATGTTAACTAAAGGTTGACCTACTGTCTAGTGTCTCCAGTTTGCAGCATAGATAATCCCCCCCAAAAAATTGTGATAAAAATTGAGATCAAACGATCGTAAAAATATCGTGATTATGTTTTTTGTCTCCCAGTCCCGCCTCTCGCCCAAAGTCAACCCGAGAGAGGAAGAGCAGTGCAGAAAATGATGGAAGATCGATGAAGAATTCTCCTGGAATCACTGGTAAAGTCTTACACACTTCAACAACTGTGCCTGCCCTGCACATTTGTCATTTTACACAGAGCTGGGCGCTCCGCCGATGTGACGGACCGGTCCGTCTATCCGTCACTGACGGACGCCCGTTTTGCTGATGATTGACGAATGACGGGAAAAATGTTAAACTAGGTTTGTGCGAGTGAAAGTTTAGTCGGAATCACCAACGGACGCCCGTTTAAAATTAGAGGCGGACCGGCCTACAGTTTTTTTCCCCTGGAAAAAAAAGGTGAATGACAGAAAACGGAAGGGTATCCTCCTGTTATATTGTAGATCAAATTAGCACGATTAAAAAAATCTAGGGAGAAAAAAAGGATGAAACGTTGGCTGTTTTTTACATTTTCATTTCTTAATATTAAAAACATTATGTGATATTTTTTGATGAACATTATAGAGTAGGTCACACTGACCCATGAACATTGTTAATAAATGACCACAACAGGAAGTTAAAGGTCCAACATCTATTTAAACTTTTTTAAAACATTTTCATCCAAATAACGATGACACATTTTTGAACTAACAAATTTAATTTGAATGAACAACATATGGAGTTGCAATTTGCGCATATCTCACGCTTCCTCCTCCCTCTGTCCAGTCGCGGCTCCCCTCTTGCGCAGCTCTTATGGTTGCCAAACAATCACATATAAATTAATCCTCCTGTCTTTATTGACACTTGTGTCCTCTTCTTCCTCACTAAATTCAATTTAGTAAGCTAAATTCATTGTGTGCGAGACATGGCACGGAGATGTGTTCAAATTGGTCTATTACAGCGCTTTCGCCAATCAGGATGCAGAATAAAATGCGGGGTTTGTACGCTATAAAAAACAGCATACAAAATAGCACTGTAAAAAAATCTGCAATAAAATCTGCAATGTAGCGAATCCCCAAAAGGTGAACCGCGATATAGCGAGGATACACTGTATATAGTATTCTTTCCTATTATAACAGGAATGCAAATCCTAAACAACAGAGCTGGGCATTCCGCCTATGAGTGGAAGTTGGTCGAAGTTTGTAGTCGGAAATGCTAACGGAAGCCCGTTTAAAATGATAAGCGGGCCGGCCTATAGGCGATTACAATTTGTTTCGGCCGGACAAAAAGGCGGATAGACAGACAGCGGAGGGTACCCCGGCTGCAGGCAGAAGGCGATAAACGGACAGGAACGTTTAAGTCAAATGCCCAGCTCTGCTAAACAACAATTTACCTTCTCCTCACAGCCTGCTCTTTAGTACATAGTATCCCACATACTAATTTATTCAGGTTTATTTGTTTGTATACAACGGCTCGACTTAAAATGATGCCCTTTTTTTTCGCTTTTTAAAAATGTTACTCTGAGCTAAGTGTGTAGGGAAGTCACAAAGTAGGAAATTCCTTGCTCATGATAACCCACTGTGTGTGGGTGTGCACAACAGTTAACTGGCGAGAGGGCGTTTGCTAATGATTGACAACAGAGGTGTCTGGCGGTGGAAAATCAAAGTGGCAATAATCCAGTGTTTTCTCAGTGCTCTAAGACATAACAATAAGTAAATAAATAAAGGCAAAAGGCCACAACCAGTGCAGTGATGGGTGGGATACTGTAGTAGAGCTGTGACTTACAGTGAGTTTGGTGGCCCTTGCCGAGGTCCTGTGAAAGCTGAGCATGACAATCTCCAAACCGTGACTGCCATAGGTGCCTTTAAAGAGGCCTGGCTGAATCAAGTCAGAGGGCATTACAGGAGGCAAGTAGATCCGCCGGTACGTCAAGCAGTTGCTGACAAGAGAAAATAAGAGAGATTGTTGACCGACTATTAAATGATTGATTTCCTAGACTTTAATCAGGTAATAATGTCCAACCGAAATTTAGAACCACACATGCATACTGTTACCGGTAGTATTTTGCAAATACAGTTACACCCTATTTATGTATGTTTGGTTGGCAACCGCTGCATTGTGACCACTTTCGCAACACAGCGATATCCATTGTATTAAGCATTCTGAAATGTTCTGCCATTACAAAGGTAACAATGTTCAACTTGGATGGATCTTGTCAGACAGGTATTCATTTCACAATATTTATCAAACAGCTTGTAGTTTGCAGTGGTGTAGAACTGTGCTGCAACCATACTGTGAGCTGCAAGCTGTCGTCATGTTGTGGCTGTTCCAGGTAGGGCTATACCGGTACTTGGAAATGGTGATGCTCAGTGCATTTCTTTGAAAGTCACGTCACATAATCGATGCACAATATGTGAAAGCCCTTTCAGTATGATGCAGTGCAGTTCCACATCACTGCAAACTAGAACCACAATATTTCACATTTTGTTAAAGAAATACCTCTCTGACAATTTCAGACAAAACAGAAAACTATTACCTTTGTACGGGTAGAACATTAGATACAACTCAACTATGTATTACCCCTTTGACAGTGACAATCAAAATTAAGCCTTATCATGTTTGTTATTTATAAGCTAAGGCAGAATTTTCAATGGTTGTAAAGTGCAATGCATGTCCCGCAACAGTAATAGAAGTCCAAGTCCAAAAATCATCAGTCAGAAAGTATCTGATGTAAAAACCTGCGCATGCAAATGTTGCATACTCATATTGGCTGGTGTAAATGAACTTCATCAGGATGAGCTCCTGCATATGCTCGTGGAAGATTTCTTCTAGCGTACGGCCCCATTCTTCCTCCAGCCAAGTCCTGAACTCCTACACAAACAATCAAAGATCATCTGAATGCTTAAGTAAGAGTTTGGATTTGAAGTACCGGTAAATAAAACCTTAGAAAGAAATATAATCATCACAAATCAAAGGAAGTACTGCAACTTTTGATTTGACCTACTTCCTGTCTGCCTCCTGGCATGCGGTGATGATCCGTCTGGTTACATTTTGTAGAGAATTCATCCTTCCTGACAGTCTAAAAATAACAACAAACACAAACTGAGCTATTTTTCACACAAACACTCACAGTAAAGAATCGAATACATTTCATTTGCATGGTTTCACTCAGAGAGGTGTGTGTGCGCTCCCTGACCTGGATGTCTCCTTTGTGGGGACCCTTATGTCCATACATACACTCCACAGTGGCCTTTTTGCTCTCCCACATGTGGATACGAAAGAGAGGCCGTCTTCTCATGGGATCCTCCACACGAGGGTCATGTGGTGGCAAATACATCCAGCCGATAATAAACAGCCCATCAACCTTGGAATAATGTATCTGTCAAACATCTGCAGCCAGCTAAATATTGCATTTCACCAAGATTTCCATTTCATATTTATACTTACCACGACGTGAAGTAACCCCCCATAAGGGCCTATGTCAGGTTGCCATAATCCTAAAATGTGTCTGTACGGATGAAGCACTGCAACACAACAACACAATGCACCATAATCAGCACGATAGTGCTTTGCACATGCTTTGCGCAAGGTTACACTGCACACATTTTTAAGAAACTCTCAATTAGTAAAGAGGTCAATTTGTTGGAAACCTCAAAGGAATATGTGAGGGGTTGACTTTTCCTCTGACAGCTTGCTCAACAAAACAATATGCATCTACCGTAAGTCTCCATTTCTTGCCACTAAAATCATTTGCAATTCACACAGAAAGCAAAACACTTTAATTACACCAAGAGTAGCACCCCCCCCCACAAACACACTTAAGGCCCTCGTGCTGTAGCCATTAAGTCAGGGCCCGTGTACATACAGTGTGTGTACACGTCTTTATAGTCCATATGCTCGTAGTCCGGAAGGAGCTTCATAAAGCGCCCAGACTTCACTCGTGGGTTAACACCTGGACAGGCACAACACAGGCATGTAGAGGAGCCTCATATCCAGGTGCGCTCTGACCAATGAGGCACTCAGGGGAATATGAACACAATGTGACGAAAAGACTATGCTCCGGTAATCACACATTGAAGAGACCAAGGTTTTTGCTTTCACCAGGAATGATTTCTACTCAATAAAGTACATCACGTAAGAAAACACATCAACATATACACTGCAGGATAAAATCTTAAAGAACCCAGTCGAGAGAGAGAATGAAAACACCACTTTACATGACACTGCATATTCAGTTCCTTAACAGCGATTATTGCGAATTAAATTCCAGTAACAACGTTAACCATGTACTATTACAACTATATTATAATTAGAGTTGACATTTCGCTGTTAAATAAGATCACTCACGTTTCACATAGAGGTCTCGGCTAGAAACTCCACCCACTTCCATCTTTCTCAGATCCTCCTTCATGTGAAACTCTGCGGAGAAAAAAAACACAGGATGAAAAAGACAACCAGAAGTGATGAGCACGCCAGTTATTGATATACATTGGGATATGTTATGCACATTTCCTCAGTGATGTTATAAGCAACAGCTTAATCAAGTGAGATGGCAGAGTGAAATTTCATGGCAGCAACTTAACTCAACTTTATTTATAGAGCACTTTAAAGTAACCACTTAATAGGAGATGTGACCCAAATAGACAAATAATAATAATAATAATACATCTTTATTTGACAGGGACAATGCAGTCAAACATAGATACGAGCTTGCATCTGATGTGATGCATGTAGAGGTTATAGCTAATGCTAATTCCCCACTCCGGTCGCCAGTTGACTCACTGGGGGAAGCAAACAGCTTCTGAAGCCTTGTAATCACACCTGCATAATATTCAAACTTCAAACTGGACAACCTTACACAATGAGGACAAAGGAGATGGAACATATCTAACAATTCCTTGGCCTATCTTCCCATGAATTTTGAATCCTGACAAGGATTAGGCTTAGGCTATTCTGTCTCCAATTTCAGTTTTGGTCATCAGTTTTGAGAAGGCCTCCTCTGTGCCCAGCTGCACAAAAAAACGTCTATCGAGACATACTTGGATGAGTCTTGTGCGGAAGAACTATCAAACACCTTTCGGTTGAACTAGAACACAGATGGTGAGTCGTCAGGTCAACTCTATTTCACACTTCTCTGAGAAGTGAAAGCTGTTCTTGCAGCACCTCCATATCTGCTTTGTTTCAGCTTCAACAAGTGACTTGTTACGTTTGTTTATTTTGCTGCTGTAAGAGGGGCTTCACTTACTAGACCTTCAGCTTAAATCTCAGAGTGTGTTAAACGTCCAAGAGCAAGACATTCCTTTTCTAATTCTGAATCACGACACAGCTATGCCAGTGGTTGCAATTTTCATGGTACAATGTGCAAACCAATTCTCCCGTTTGATTAAGTCAATTATCGCCGTCTTTTTAAGCTGCACAGTGTCAAACTTGAATTTTGATGTTGTTCGACAGCGTGTTATATAGCACTGTCTCGCACACACTCCTGTAGTTAATAGGATATAGCAGCTGCAACACCTGTCTACAGACATGACTTTATTATAAATATATAAAGGCTGTAACTCTATTTTATATTTAAGCCAGTGATTCCCAACCACTGTGCCGTACTTGTACTGTGCTATCCAATTTCCCTTAATGGACTCTATACACGCATGCCTTCCCAATCTGTGTAAAGTGGAATGTTAACTTCCAGTTGGCATGTAAACACAGTGAAAAGATAGTGAATGACGTATTACACTTAAAACCCAGTTGGCAACTGGCATTTGCTGAGCAGCATTGGCTTTAGGAGCTATTTCCTCGTCTTTGAAATGTAACTTTGAATGCAATTTCCACCTTGAAAAGTACAAGCACCGTTGTGTACCTATAACACAACCCAGAGTTAACATATATTTAACAAATGGATGTTATTTTTCAATCAGCTGGCATCCAAGTAACTTGTAACATACTGACAGCGGAAACTGTTATGCCATTTGACCTTTCCACAGAAAATGCTTAATGAGTTGCCATGCATGCATATGGTCCATCTATCTATCCATCCATTGTCAACACCGCTTATCCTCACAAGGGTCGCGGGGAGCCTATCTCAGCCGTCTTCGGGCAATAGGCGGGGGACACCCCAAATTGGTAGCCAGCCAATCACAGGACACACAGAGACAAAAAATATCTGCACTCACAATCACACCTAGGGACAATTTAGAGTGTCCGATCAACCTCCCATGCATGTTTTGGGAATGTGGGAGGAAAGCGGAGTACCTGGAGAAAAACCACGCAGGCACGGGAAGAACATCCAAACTCCACACAGGAAGGCCGGAGCCGGATTCAAACCCACGACCTCTGCACTGTGAGGCAGACGTGCTAACCAGTCGACCACCTTGCCGCCCCGAATATGGTCCATTGATCTCACAATTATTTACTACAAATACCGCTTATTTGTTCATCTATCAGGGGCGTTACCGGAGGGGGGGGCAGGGGGGTAGTGCCCACCCACGGACACACTCTGCCCACCCAAAGAAAACTGAATGTAGTTCTGATGAATGGGATATAAAAATCAAAATCAAATTAACTTTTATTTGTTTAGCCCGAATCACAACAACAGTTATCTCAATTAAGGAGAAAACAAAACCTGTTTTAAGCTGCAGTTGGCCCAACGCTGGATTTTGATGTACTTGAGCATTGTAGCACTTTTTTGCCCCCCCAGGTAAGACTAATGCCCACCCACACCTGGCATCCTGGTAACACCACTGTCATCTATCCCTGCCAGGAACGTACATAGAACAATGAAATGCTCTTCCATTAGATGGCAAATTCAATTCCACACAACATAAGAGCAGCTTTTTGTTCAACTAAACAGGGTCACATTTAACACTTAGTATTTGTGAGGGCGTTTAAAACGAGATCCATCATTCCAGTATGCATAATACTTTTTGGAACATTTGTTTGGTGGTGTGCCATGATATTTGGTTCATGCAAAATATGTGCCTTGCCTCAATAACAGATTGGGAAACACTGCTGGAAACAAAACCAGAGGACACTTGCACAAACCGATTGCCTACTACGGCTGAGCTGAGGGCCTGTAAACAAAGTCAGCCGGTTCGCCTTGGCTTTGCTTTGACAGCGGCGTGTCGGCGCTTCTCGTTTCCGATCAATAAACAGGCATCTTGTATACAGTATTTACGCTGTGGCGGCTCATCTAATTTATGGCACAGAGGAATGTCACGTCGTGTGACGTCTCCGCGATGTAGCAACAAGAGGTTAGCAGCAGGCCGTTTAAAAGAGCTCAACGCCCGCTGTCTTTATACTGTACCTTCCATGCACCGCCTTCTCCAGATGGTTTCTGTGTTAAGGATTTGTCTAAATGTCTTGCAGACGAGGGCGACGTTGGGTAGCGCGGTCCCGGGAAGCAAGGAGAAGATCTCCACTAAAAGCTCCGGCGGTAGTTCCGACAAAGCCTGCGGATGAGGGTGTCCGATGCCGTCCATCGCGCCGCGGTGCACCCGGCTCGGCCCTGCGGTGTTGACGCCGCTCCCCGGGCCCCCGCAGCCGGCGTCGCTTCGCCTCTGGCCCACGATTCGCTCCTCTTCCTCCTCGTCCATGTCCGAATCGCTCGCCTGCACCTGCTGATTCTGCCGCGGTCGCCTCCGGCACCTCCGCGACTGACCCACTCCGCAGAGCCTGGCACAAACAGCCATCCGTGGTCAGCAGACGGGCGACATTACATCACTCCCACTCGTGTTTCCGCTGCAGTGTGCTTGATCTCGTCCTCTCATGTGACGTGAGCGTGGGCCTCCACTGGGGGGAGTGAAGCAAGTGGCAGGAAGGAGCCACCCGTCACGTCAGACGAGGATTTGCAGAGCGCTGCTTCTGAGGGTTTAAGGAAATAAGCTTTTTGACGTACAAGTTATAGGTCACATTAATGGTGGATAAATGTTTGAAAAATTATCTTGCCCTCATTTTTTTAGATGACAAAATGCTGGCATTAAACAGAGATGTGTACTGTGTAGACTTTTTATATCAACTGTATAGAATTGTGTTGTCTTCCATGTCAATCTAATCTGCCCTGTAGGCCCTTCCGAATCTGGATGATTAGAATTTGGGGTAAAGTTTTTACCTTTAATTTGCAGGTTCAAACCATTCCAACTTTCCAAGTTTTGCTCAATCCTTTCCAAAACTTTAACATTTTCAAAATAAAAGCTTTATTATTATTGTTGTTATTATTATTATTATTATTATTATTATTATTGCTATTATTATTATTATTACAAGTGAACACATAGGTCAATACAGAAAGTAAATGTACCTTCTGTATTGACCTACTGTGTTCATTTGTAATTAGACAATTCAAAGGCTTTCCTTTTTATTCTCTACAAATAGTTCGACAGACTAAGCCTTCTTCGCCATGAAGCCTTGTTTTTTTTGTTTAGTTTTTTTTTGCCACGAAGCCTTCGTAAATGCAGCTTTCAGGCTTGGAAGCGTCAGCAGTACCTTTCAAATTTTTCGCGGGAATTTTCTAATTTGTTATATTGTGGTTAAATCTGAGCGATCGTTTGTTTAGTGGTATTTTGGAGCCCTTATCATTTGTTCGTGTGTTTAAAAGATATTTTAAGAAAAGAAAAAGATCGAGCCAGCCAGGAGTCGAACCTAGAATCTTCTGATCCGTAGTCAGACGCGTTATCCATTGCGCCACTGGCCCGTTGAATACAGTCCGGTGTTTTGACCTATAAATCATATTGAACAATGTGTTATCCCCCTTAAAGACGACACGAAATTCATTATATGTTTGTGATGGTTGTAAGAGTGCATTGTGCTCAAGTCTGACTATATTGAATAAGCTTTACAAATAATACGTTTTCAGGATACTGTAACCCGAACATGGCAACCCACAAAAACCCAGAACCGGAAGTGCTCGCTGCTGGCGGGAAATATGCTACTGCAAGGACGCTGTGGAGAGATTATTGTTTCAATCATTGTGCAGCTCTGTTTCTGATCTCTTCACTTTCCTTCGATTATGAAGGCAGAAATGGACAGAATTATGTCCTTATCAGATGGTGGCAGTTATGGAGAGCTTCAAAAATACTTGTCCTCCCTCACTGAAAGCAAGGTAACTAGTGTTGACGTATCATGATCTTTCTCACGCTCACCTGGTTAGTAATGTAAACACTCGCTTCTTTGTTTTGAAGTTGACTGCGCTAATTACCAACAGCGCACTAAAGGGCAAGACGATTGGCACAATTATTAAAGCCATCTTCAAAGGTAAGAACTTTGTTGTTGTTTGTGAATTATTGTTATACCTATGAACCCCTTTCTGTAGTCTTTATCCTGTTCTGGCCATTGAAATGATTCTGGAAGCTAGGGTGACCTTCAAAAGGCTTCACACCTTTGCATTTGTTGCCATTTAAAAGATAAACAAGATGTCGCCTCTATTTATTTTAGGCTCGCCGCCCGGATCTAGTGAAGGGTCAAAACGCAGACTGCTGCTTTATCAACATTGCATTCCCCTTTGTGAGTCGGGTGACCTCCAAAGTGAAGTGGCAGCTGATATTGTTGGACTGCTCATGCTGGAGGTACGAAAGCATGATGCAGCTATTGTTCATCACTGAAAAACAAGACTTTTTTTGGAATGTTGATTATGTTAAGATGAAGGACAGCAAGAACTGATGAAGTGAAAGTTTTAGATTCTTACTTACTTCATACATGTTCATTGGAAAAAAATTACATCAGAGAGCAGGATGATTGAAAGAATTGCACCGCAAGATGATGATTGTGTAAACTATTTTTCTCTCAATCAATGCCTTTCCTGTGTTTTACCCATTACCTTTTTTTGCCTCAGACTAGCTGTTGTAAATTTCTTTCTATTTCTTATTTTGTTGTGTGAATGCAGACACACACTCTGGTTGGACCCTCTCTTGCAAAACTAGCAGATCTATTTATAGAAGAAATAAAGGCGGGCAAAATAGGCAATGGCAAATCCTTGGAGCTATTTCCTACTGTACTTACTGCCATGACAGCTTGTGAAACATTGTCATATGGCAAAGGTTAGTACAAATAGTGGATGAAGATGATAATAAACAGTACATGTGGATTAAAAAAAAACTTTTTCTGTTGTATCTTCTTTAACTACAGGTGAGCTCAGTGGTGAGCAATACAAGAAACAGCTGATCAACAGCCTTTGCTCAAGCAGGTGATCTAATGTTCATGCTCCCAGCCTTACAAAGAAATCAATTCATTTTATTTGTTTTACTCACAGAAACCCTGTGCATCAACACATTAAGTGGCAGTGGCAATTTGATTCAATCACCTAAAACTAGTAACGGCTGAAGAGTCATTTACACTTAAGGTATACATTCACTGCATACTTGTATTTATACTGCAGATGGGACTCGCAATGTGTTATCCATCTGACCACGATGTTCAGGTAACTTATTTGTTTTTCTCGCCTAAGCAATATTTGCCAACGTTTTCAAAGTCGTGCTCTGACCCTTTCGAGTGTGTCTGCTTCATTGTAGGGATGTGCCCTTGACATCAGATGAGTTGCGCTTCGTGGTGGAGAAAGTTCTGCGGATGTTCGCCAAGCTCGACCTGCAGGAGATTCCTCCACTTGTTTATCAGTTGCTCTTGTTATCCGCAAAGGTAGAAGTTTGTGACAGGCATGTATTGCAATCAAACCCTCCATGCAGTCTAAATGGCCATGCTGCACCTTTTAGGGTTGCAAAAAACAGGTCTTAGATGGAATCATCAGTTATTTTAAGCAGCAAGACCTTCACCATCAAGAGGAGCAGAAACATGGAGAGTGGGTGACTGAAACATTGCAAGTGGCACTGCCCATGTTAAACGATGATTGCGTTTCATTACACTTGCTCTGCCCTCTCTCAGGAACTCGGAGTTAGAAGTTCAGTCCATTCCGCAGGACCAGTTAAGACATGTGGAGGGCACTGTTATTCTCCACATTGTTTTTGCTGTGAGGCTCAACCATGAACTTGGGAAAGAATTCCTGAAAAGCATCAAGGTACCGAATGTCTCATCTGTCACTTACTTAAAAATTGTTACATAATTCATATATTTCATGGATGCCGTAAATCATTCCTTTCAACCAGGCTTCATATGGAGACCTTTGCCCTTTCAGCATTGCCCTATTGCTCTCGGTTGCACGCATCCAGCGCTATGAGGAACAGGTCACAAATCGCTGCGATGCTCCTCCCTTTATCTTACGCTGTCTCTGGTCTGCTTATTCATTACTGCCCCCCATTCTCTGTATGCGATAGGTGTTCGAACTTTTCAAGGGGGGGATCATCAAGAGCTTCAAAGATGAGCAACTGCTGCAGGGGTCCAAGTTCCTGCAGGACCTCCGACCTAGTCACTGTAGCATTGCTGAAATGATTTTGGACACGGTGAAGAGCAGGTGTGATCAGTTACATGTCATGAGTTCATTTTGTTCATATAGGCAACAATCAACATTACTCTATGTGGAACGTCTTGCGGTTCAGAAAATTGATGTATAGATGAATTATGTAATCTGTAGTACTCCAAGTCAACCCAAGCATTTTCTTTACAATAATAAGGCAGTCTAGTGAAACACGGCATTCTGATTAATATTGTGTTTGGGGAATATGACTTAAGCAGCAAAATCCACACGTTTTTATGTTTTTTATCCACCAATCACAGCTCATGATTGGTCATTACCCGAGCCCTGAGCAACTGTGATGTCATTTTCAGTCGACAGAAGTGACAAAATGGCCGCCCCGTGAGATGGCTGAAAATGGGTGGATTTTGCTGCTTGACTCATATTCCACAAATCCAATATTAATCAGAATGCCATGTTTACACTAGTGCAGGCACAGAGAAAATATAATCGCAAAGACTTTTTGGGGGTTGACTTCCACTTTAACTGTACAGGCAATGTAATCATACATTTCTTTGATGGTGTGCTAGAAACATGGTGATGAATGGAAATAGGAAGAAAGTTGCCACTGTTATGGCCACAAGCACCTTAGTATGTGGAGTACTTTCTGTTCTTTTATTATTACAGTTTTGTACCAAGTGGCTCAGAAATATGCTGCATTCGAGGAAGGTGGGGAGTCGGACTCAGCCCACTCGGATTGTCCCAGTTCCGACCTCAAAGCGTTCGAGACGAATGTAAAGAACAACGATGGCTGATTCTGATAAACTGTTTGTTGTTCTGGGTCATGGCAACACATTTTGACCTCCATCAGACCTCCTTCATAATTTCTTTAATTTATATAAATAAAGGAATGTGTTATCGTCAGTATTTCATTCATTTCACCAGCTAACTTCATGCAGGGAGAGAACGGCACATCTTCATGCAGACAGTACAAATCACGTGTTACATGAAGTTATTTTGAATAACTAAATTGTTGTAATAATAAATAAAGATAAATCTAGGTTTATCATCTTGTAAATTATGTTTTGCCATTCATGGTCACATTGAAGTTGGTCGGTGAACTCGTGGTCCTTTGTTTTTCCAACTTCGCAACTCGAACTTCGAGGTTCAAAGGGGTGTTGTACTGCACTCTTTCTAGTCGGAAAAATGTCCGACTTCCCACCTTCCTCGAATGCAGCAATACATGCGTTTCTGATACTGGACAACCTCACAGGGCCTGCTGGGAACATATTCTTAAAAAAAAATGTGTTTGGGTTGATTTCCCTTAAAGGCTGTAAACCCCACCATTAACATCTCATATTTCTCTCTTGTTGAAACATGCTCAAGGTTCAAACTATAGAATAAAAATGAGTATACATGATAATAATAATTATTATTGTACTAATTATTACTATTGTTGACTACTGCTTTAAATGCCAATGAAATTCCTAGTGGTGTGGCACACTGTTTTTCCGGCCATATTGTGGCCTCTCAAAGCGAGGTCATGTGTTTTTATGTATTCTAATTTTGTCACAAGTAATCACACTTCTGCTATGTTCACATGGAGGATAAAAAATGTTTCTTGAAATTAAAAACAAAAAAGTATTTGCATGGATCCGTTTGTGCAGTGTCTTTGGATGGGATCATGTGACCCAGGGCCTGGTCCAGCTGGGTTTCTTTCTAATGGATACTTTTGGACCTAAAAGCGGACAATTTGGAAAGACTGCTACTTATGCTACCGTGGCCCGGACCCCCACTCAGCTGGCATGTAAACTTGGCGGTCAGGTGCTCCTCCAGGGCTTTAAGGTAACAGTTTTTTGCTAATACAGTATCTGTACTTGTTGACTGTGCTGTCTTACTGCAATGTATTTTTGTTGTCTAAGATGCATGAGGCAATAAGAGGCGAGATACTGGAGCAAGTTCTGAATCGATTGGTCACAAAGACTGCCTCACCTGTCAATCATTTTTTAGGTAATACTATGTACAATCACTTCCCACATCATGATGTAAAACTTACAGTCTGATCCAGTACAGTACCAAAATGTAATCAAAACTCAACATGATTATCCTCTGTAAAGGCAATGTTTTTGATAGGGCTGTCAAGAGATTAAAAAAATTGAGATGAATTAATTATGATCTGAAATTAATTGATTTATTTAATCTATTTTTTAATCTCATTTAAAAATTGCTGAGCAAAGCCCCCCATTGTCTGTATTTATAGTGGATATATTTTTTTCAGTTACCCAGTCATTTGCTACATTGAGGAACTGCTTGGCGCATTTATCAGCCAAATCTCTGGTTTCTGTTGTCACGATGATCAGTGCAAAATGAGTTGAAGTTCCACTCCCCATCAATAAAGTGTACCATCCCCACAAAATAACCGTGGTTGCGAGTTGGAGTCCAGTCAGTGATCGGTGGTTATAGCAATACATTTGTCCGAATCACCCACCAAAATGTAAACATTTTCTTTTCTTTTCACCGTCCTACAGTAAGTACATCTTGCTGATTTTAGTCATCACTGCAGTCCTGCAGTCCTTTTTTAAATTTTTTTATTTACCATTCACCAGACCAAAAAGTCTCACATGCTCCTCCATTTTCACGTCTTATCTCTGCTCCTGAACTTGCCCTCTCACCTACAATAGGAGCCTATCAGGTTTTGCCAAACACAATGGCAGCCAATCAGTGTCCACTTCTGGGTTTGATACTGACAGTTGTTTTTTTACCTCGCCAACAACTCAAGCACAAGCCCCACGCATCAAAACGGGTCTCGCCAATATACAGAAACAGTAAAGTTAGAGATTAAAAATTAGATTTAAAAAAAACAAATAACGCCTTAACTCTGACTGTAATTAATTGATCGCAATTAATGCACTATTTTGACACCCCTAGTTTTTGATACAGCTCTTGTATTGGATCTTAGGAAATTGTGCAAGTGCTCATAATGTTGTGGCTGGCAAGTGTACCTCTTTTAGGGGAAGTCAAGTGAAAATGACATCACAGTGCCTAAGGGCTCACATAACGACCGTCACCTTTTTTCTGGGGTTGATCGTGTGACGTTTGCAAGCTGATCCCTGAGCAACTGTGATGTCATTTTCAGATGACAGCAAGTGGCAAAATGGCCGCCCCCTGTGATTGATAAAAAATGGGTGGATTTTGCTGCCGTGTCTAGACTAGCGGGGGCGCATATAAATTATAGTTGTAAAGACAGTTTTTTTACTTGACTTCCCTTTTAAATGAAAATGTGCTGTGGTGTCTATTAAATATGCTTTGATTGTGACTCGTGTTTCTGTGTCCTCAGACCTCTTCTCGGACATTGTAACCTCTGCTCCAATGATATTGCTGGAGTCATCCTCCAAGGTTACAGAGACATTTGACCATCTATCATACCTCCCCATGCCCACTGTGCAGGGATTGCTAAAAGCTGTACAGGTACTAAAAGCACACAGCTTATACACTCACATATACACACATGATTAGAAACACGTGGAACATGTTCTCACTGTTTGACTTCCAGCCTCTGCTGAAAGTCAGCATGTCCATGAAAGATGCATTGATTCTGGTTCTGCGCAAGGCCATGTTTTCAAGGTTCCAAATTCCATTTTGTATTTTATTGCCGATTTGAGCCGAGATTTCATTTCATTTAAGTGGTATTGGCTTGTGTAATTTATGCTTTATCATCGGGATACATATTTGAATGGGCATGTTGATATCCACATTAAAGATCTGTTCTGATTCCAAACCAGCCAGCTGGATGGACGAAAGTCAGCTGTAACTGGCTACTTGTTGCTGCTGAAGAACTTCAAAGTGCTGGGCAGCCTGGCCTCCAGCCAGTGCAGCCAGACAATCTCCTCCAGCCAGGTAGGTCATTTCTCAGTACAGTGTGTAATAGGTGCTTTTAACTGCACCAGGTTCATACTAGTGTCTGAAATTGTTGAAAGCGCTTGAATTATGTTGCTGCGTTTTTGAGGATGGGGAAAATTGCTGAATTTTGCGGTCACGGACATATCAAGGGTTCAGCGAACTCTTAAAATGTGGGGGAAAAATGCATGTCTTCTTTATAGTATTTGAAGCTTGTATTATATCAAAATAAAAGAAGGCAAAATACAGTAAAACATATTTGCACAGTCTCACATTTGATGTATGACTTCTGAGAGACGCTCAACTGTCTTCCTGTAAACCCAACCAGATCCAAGTGGATGTTCATTCTCGATATAACGCTGCAGCCAATGAGGCCTTCTGTCTGGAAATCTTGAGCAGCCTGCGTCGTTGCCTTGGCCAGCAGGCAGATGTGCGCCTTATGCTCTATGAGGTTTGCGCTGCTTTTCTAAGCCTTGTGTTCAATTCATGTTATTTTTTTTTAGACATTTTGCAGGGTTTCTACAGAGATTCAGATTTGAAAATCTTGAGTGTGGCGATATTGCTTTGACGTAACTGCCAAAGAAATTATGCGTGACTTGTCCCGGCAACAACATAACGGGACAAGCCGAAAGTCACGACAACATATTACATCACATTCTAGTGGAAGAAGATTCAAGTGAATGAAGATGCACATGTATTTTTTTATGCGCCGTGTTGACGGATGTGTTATTCAGGGCTTCTATGACGTTCTTCGTCGGAACTCCCAGCTTGCAAGTTCAATCATGCAGACACTTTTCTCACAGGTAAGAAGGTCTACGACTATTTGTTCACAATGACCTTCTTATCATGTTATATGCGTTGTAGATTTTTTTTTTGTGCGTGTGTGCACATTTGTTGTTTCCTAGTTGCGGAGGTACTACGAACCTGAACAAGATCTCCTGCCCCCAGTGAAACTGCAGCCCTGCATCACAGCTAGTGGAGAACAGATCCATCTTCAGGAGCCTCTAGTACTGTTGATTTTTAGTGATGCTGATTCGCTCGTTTTTGGTTTGCTGTTGGTAATAACTCATCACTGACCCATGTTCTTCTGGGTCAACGGACAATTTGTCAGTCTTTTTGAAATCAAGAGTGGAAGCCTTAATACGTAATTTATTACATTTATCTGCTATTTACTGTCAATACTTTTCTATCGCAGGCCCACCTGCTGTGCTGCACTGTACAGTGCCTGCTGTGGCTTACAAATATGCGGCGATCGGCCAAAATCAGTGCTTACGACAGTGATGATGATGATGACCAAGACGAGGAGGAGGGATACCAGTCCGAGCTACAGACTATTCTAGAGAGCATCACAAAACGCATGATCAAAAGTGAAATGGAGGACTTTGAACTGGTACGCACACACACTGGTCAATCTCACTCATGAAAGTGAGTGGCTTACAAATATTAAGCTACAAATGAAAATTGTTATCACAAACCAAAATGACATCAATCTGACACCAGAGTCAGTTGTCTGTACTTCACAGACCCCCCCCCATTCTTCCCAGTTATTTGTACCGGTAACAGACGTTGTGTTTCATCAGGACAAGTCCGCAGAATTCTCCACTGCATCCAGTGTTGGCGTTAGGAATAACATTTATGCTGTGCTTGTGATTGGACTCTACGAGGTCCTCTTGGAGTACAACTTTGTCAAAGGCAATTACAGGTATTTGTCACCGCCTGTTTTTTGTGTTAGTTATTAAGTGGGGAATTTCATATTTGGAAACTTTGTGTGGCACTTTTAGCAAAAGTGCATTTGAGAAGCTGGTGGAGCTCTTCAACCGCTACAACAAGCTGTGTGAGATCCTGAAGGAGAAATCGGGAAAAGGTCGGCAGCCCTCAAACAAGACTCCTCGAAGTTTACTCTCAATGGGCTTCATATCAACTCTGGTCACTGTGCTTTTTAAGTAAGTGTGCTCAAGATGTATTCTTGAAGCTTGATGATTTTTTTCAACATGGAACATTTGGATGAGCACTGCTCATCAAGTGCAAAATGAAGTTTGAAGTGATGGAAGTTGAAACATGCTGTCCTTGGCAGAGGTAATAAAGATACAATATTGTGGTTTCCAGAGACAACTCTCAGAACAGAGAGGAAGCTCTCACCGTGCTGCGCTCCAGTGGAGAATTTGTACGTTATGCTCTATGCGTGGCTGTGCAGAAGATCCAGCAGCTGGAAGAGACCGGAGTTACAGACGGCCCAGATGGACAAAGTTCAGACTTGACTTTCCGCTTCTTGTGTGAAATGACAAGGTAGGAATCCTTTAGCTACAGGCTTATAATAGTTTGGGATTTGTCATCATTGTTAGTGTTTATTTCATTTTGACTTTTGGTTTTTAAATTCAGTTACCCGGTTGTTTGAAAGTTGATTCGTTTTTATTAGATTTGTTCCCAAAAATGCTTCATTCGGTTTAAGTTGTATGAGTTTTTTTGTATGGATATATATGGAGTATTTGTTGAGTGCAGCATAAAAAAAGGGGTCACACTAAGTGTTGTGTAAGAAAGTAAAGTTAAAGGGGAAGTCAAACATATTTTTTCAAGAATATGTTCCTTGGAAAGCCATTAGTTGAAACAAGGCATTCTGATAAATATTGCGTTTGTGGAATAAGAGTTAATCCACCCGTTTTTAGCCATCTCTGGGGGCGGCCATTTTGTCACTTAAAATGACGTCACAACTGCTCAGGGTTTTTGTTAGTTTTTGTTAACTCTAAAAACCTTGAGTCCGGGAAGACGTGTTTTGACATTTGTCTGTGACCTAACGGTCATTTTACAGTGTGCTGATGTGGCGGTATACCAACGTCCCCAGCGCAGCGGAGGATGCTGGGAGGAAAGAAAAGCGGTCCAGCCTGTCACAATTGATCCTGGAGGGTCTTCTCAGGGTATTCACAGCCTGCCAGCAGCGTTACCCTGACAAGATGACCCAGCTTCTCTCATCCATTGGTTAGACTTGTCCAAACATAACACACTCACTCAAATTTAATGAACAGTAGACAGTAATTCCATTGCATCCTGTCCATCTTCTAGACAACTCGGAGGATGTTGCCGAGCCAGAAGATTGTGAACAGATGAAGTACTGTTACATCCGTCAATTCCAGGTCCGTATTTGTTCTCGGCGTGTTTGCCTAAGTTTTCCTGGAGCACTCCAGCTTCTTCCCACATTCCAAAAACGGTTAACTGTAGACTCAAGTTGTCCGTGAGTGTGAATGTTTGACTTCATGTGCCCTGCCCGGATTGGTTGGCGACCGGTTCAGGGTATACCCATCCTTTCGCCCAGAGTCAGCAGGATTAAGCTCCAGCTCTGTACAGGAGAAGCAGTGTAGATGATGGACAATTAGATGTCGTATTTGAACGTCTCCCCTCACTATCCGTTGTACTCGTTCTTTGTCGACAGAGAGCGCTGTTCGCCCAGTTGAGTGGAGGAGAGGAGGAATTAAACAGCAAAGAAGCTCAGCTATTGGTTAACATTTTGAGCGTGCTTTCACTTCAACTAAAACCCTCCTCTCAGCAGGTACGTATGCTTTAATGAAATGCTCGTTGGACAAATACATAGCAGGTCTGCTGACATCCGTATCAAATAAACAGTTTGCTCAGATGATCACATGGACGGTGAAAATCTGCAAGGAGACCAGCTTTGGTCAGTAAATGCCAGCGAGCGTCATCGTTTGGTTTTGACTGGTTGTACTAACACGCCTCCTTGTTTTTAGAGGACCCTGCTTTGTCCAAGGGGCTGCTCTCACTTCTCTTCAGCCTGCATGTTCTTTTTAAGAGCCCTGCCGGCGTGTTGCTCGAACTCTGTCAGGACATCCATAGCCACCTCGGAGATATCGATCAGGTATGTTATCAAGTGATGTGAAACACTGTTACCAACTTTGAAATGCAGGAGTGTAGAAAAATGGATGGATGCGCAGCAGTCATTACCGGGTTCATTTTATATTGTTGTTTTTCTAACCAGGATGTGGAGGTAGAAAAGCAGTCTCACTTTGCTATTGTCAGCATGAAAACAGCAACGGCGGCAGCAGTAAGTGCTTTCCTTTTGTTTTAAGTTCTTAAGCCACTTTTTGACAGTAATCGTTATGTTTGTAATCTCTACCTCCAGCTGCAGGTCCTGTCTCAAATGGACAAGGTGCTTGATGAAGTGGACTGGCTCATCGGCAGCAAGAAAACCCAGATGGCCTCTGATAAATCAGGCCCTGGTAGGGAGCCTTTTACAGTGATGCTCGCTGGCACGATGTTTCGGCCTTAAAGGAGGATGTGTTCTCGTGTGTGAATCATGCCAACGCGGATTGGGGTTTTGTTATGTTTCTGACAAGTAGAAGAGGCCACGCAGTCTGCAGCCCAGCAGGATCCTGCAGAGAAAGCAGTGACACTGCAGCTTGGAACACTTCTGACTGCACTAAACGAGTTGGTCCAGACCGCATTGCAGCTCGGAACCTGCACCATCACGTTGCTCAAAGTGCTGAGTCGCACTTATAGCACCCTCACCACGCTAGTTAAATACGTGTGTATTTGTCTACTTTTTGTTAGGGTTGCAAAATTCTGGGGAATTTGCCAAAGTTGGAAACTTCCCATGGCAATTAATGGGAATAAACCAGGAAGCTATTCAATTGAAGGTTGCCCCGCAGGACCTTGACTTGGCTCTCGTGTGAGCAAGGAGCTGCTTATCGTCAGCTTATCGGAGCTGGGCATTTTAATAAAAATTTGAAGTCCGGGGTACCCTTCCGCTGTCCGTCCATCCGCCATTTTGTCCAGCCGGACCAAATAGTAATCGTCTATAGGCCGGTCCGACTATCATTTTAAATGGGCTTCCGTTAGCCTTTCCAACTACCAACTTCGGGCGGGGGGTGGGGAAACAGGTCCATGCGCGAGATCGACAAATGAGAGCACCCGACAAGCGCGGCGCATTCAGCACAAGTACAACAAAACATCGGCAAATAAAATGTTAGTGTTTATTAAAGTTTGTCTTAGAACAGCTTACCTTAACTAGAATCCCATGTTGCATTTTATCCAAAGGTCCTTGTTGATGTCGAAATTGAAAGGTAACTTGCCATGATTACTTCTAAATTACTAAAAAAAAAAGAGAAGAAACAGCAGTCAAAAGAGCAGAAGTGTTGACACTCTAGCTTCGCACAACAATAACAAGGGTTTAAAAGTGCATTCATCCACTGGGATTGTATCTTTGGCTAAAATTCACCGCGGGATTCAAGTTAAAGTAAGCCAATTTTAGGATGAAAATTGAAACTTTAATCGCTGTGCAATATTTGAAACGAAAGACTCACAGCCTCACTCGGGACTAAATGCGTCTCCTTTTAGCACTTTCCAGAGATGACGCGTTTTTCATATCACCGTAACTCATGAAGCGTTTGTGCTAACAATGTAATCTCAACGGTTTCTGAAAGCAGAGAAGCAGAGCTTTGCATTGATACTACGTACGGGGGGTGAACGCTAAATTAGACGATTATATTGTCCGTCATAGGCGGATCGGTGGACCGGTCCGTCACATAGGCGGAATGCCCAGCTCTGCTGCTTATGACTAAACATTTAAGCCTGAATGATACATTCACATTCATTAACCCGCAATTTTCAGTTAATTCCCAAGAAATTTTCAATTTGGATACTTCCACATTTCCCCATATTAATTTGGAATTAACTTTTTTTTGTATATGTAGTTCAATTCGAGGTGCACTGTAACCAGTTTGACATAAATGTATTTTCTTCACATTTTTAGTACATTCAAGTTTGGGCCAGTCAGAGTGGTAAATTACCTTCCCGCTTTGAGAAGCTGGTGAGTCTTGGCAACAATATAGGAGTTTTGCACTACAGATGATGTCATGCTTAAATTTGATTTCTTTTTTTAATGTGCCACAATGCAGGTCAAACTGTCTGGCTCCCATCTGACTCCGCAATGCTACTATTTCATCACTTATGTTCAGGTGCAAACTGATTCAAATTATCCAAACTAATCCCATTTTGGAAACCAGCGATGATTTAATACTAAATTCTGCTGGTAAATGCTCATCAACTCTCTGCAGGGGGGAGAGTCAAGTGTTCAAGGTGCAGACAAGAAGAAAAAGAAGAATGAAGTGAACACTGCTGCAATTGTAAGCACCTAATATTTATTTATTATCTATTAAGGATGGGCTAAACCATTCACTTATGCTGGTCAGGGTCATGGGTGAACTAGAGCTTATCCCAAGTGCAACTCTCCGCAACTCAGACTCTTATGAATTTGTCTTTCATTGTCGTATGAAGTACAATAATACTGCCCCGAGGAATTCAGGAGTCCCACAGAGTAGACCTGAGTGGATATAGTAACTCAACTTCCCATACCTACTGATACTGTGTCATACTGTCATACTGATACTCTACAAGTATTGGAGACAGAATCAACAATACACGCTTCTATTCCGCTTATATTCACACGATAGACAATCAATTCATCAATTATGTACATTCTCATGGGTGTCGATCTAGGGGAGGAACCCCACCCCTGGTTGTCAAATGAGTTACTTAAAGAAAAAAATACCCTTCCCACTAGTTAACATAATGTGTCATTGGAAAAATGTCAGCACCCCACCCCCCATTGGCGTGGTGCTTTTCATGACGAGGCCCAGAATTTGATGCGGCGCCCCTGCCCATCCCATATAAATATATATCATGATACATTTGGTAACACACTAGAATTTTAATTTTCAAAAATGTGTATAAACTGTACAAATGTACATTTCAAAAGAAAGGATTAAGTGAATATACACATCTTGCTTTCTGGGTAGGCAAAACTTCTGCGTCAGACAAAGGCCATTCCCGAATTGATCTTCAACATTGAACAGTATGAGAAATACATCATCACACTGTCAAAGAAGTCAAAGGTACGTGTGAATGTCTGTTGAAGAAAAAACAAAAAAAAGGGGTCAAATAAAATGAACTGATTTCAACAACATATGCCTTGTCCAGGTTAATCTGATGCAATACATGAAATTGAGCACATCGAGAGATTTCCGCATCAATGCTGCGACTCTGGACGCGGCCCTGCAGGAGCAGGACGACACTGTGGAGGTAAGCGTCAGCTCCACACAAGGGGATCAACCTGGTTCTGCCTGCTTTCAGCGTTTGCATTGGTTTCTGTTCCTTAGGGTGAATCACAAGCAATGGAAGAGACTCCAGAACCCAAAGCGAAAAGGAAGCGAAAACAATGAGGTGCTCCAATTGGTTGCACACATCTCCGGCTTGCATGCTGATGAGTTTCCAGGCATCTCTCCATTTTGAGTTCCCATTCCAAGAATCCTTTGCCTGGTCCATAAGATTTTATGTTCTTTTACTGAGGGAGCCTTTGGTGATGTCAACTATTTGGTAGATGTCCAACGCTTCACCTGAAAGCACATCTTGTGTGAAAATCTGTTTTCTCCTGTTGTTAATTTAATTATGAAGAAACACTATGTTCAGCATGTCTTGAATTTCTTAACACATAGTTGATTTGTAGTGATTTCTCCTATGGCTGACATTAAAACTGTGCTATATTGCGTCATTGGTGTTGTGTGATCAATTTGTACGTCTGCAACTTTTATTAAGTGAATGATTGATCTAACTGGCAGCTTTATTAATGAGTTATTCATTCCACAATACAGTGTTTATATCCACAATCTAATGAGATCAGAGCTGTATCAAACGTCAGCCCTCACAAAGTGATACATTTTATTGGCTGTCAGTGAATTATTACCCATTTTATCATTATGTTTGTGATTGCATGCTGTATCTAAATCACGTACAAGTGTATGACCTCAATCAGCTACATGACTGCACTTCGCTAGAATGGCTGACAGTTTGCAGCGCTCAATGGTGAAAATATTTGTCAGTAGGTGTATTTGGTTTTAGGCTCACCAGGAGGAAGGCCGTATTTTCGTTCCACACCCGTGGGATTGGAGGGGGTAACGCAGTCCATTGTGACCTCTTTCCGCAGACACGTGTCGACGTCAACCGCACTGAAGAAAGCGACAGACTGTGGAAGGTCCCGCATGCCTAATGCGTATGCAAACATACTCCTGCGGGAGAAAGAAGAAGCACACAGAATACTGTCAGGTTCATGTCCGATTTGGTTTCCAGAGGGGTCTACCGCATCCCGTAACAGACCTGGTAAGAAGGTTGGAGATCTGCAACGACAACGCCGCTCGGTATCGGTCTTCGCTGCGGACAAGGTAGCGCACCTCGTCGTGGATGCTGATGCAGAAGCGGCCGTCGATGTCGTGCTCCTCGAAGAGCCACCTCATCGCCACGAGTATCAGATGAAGGTAATCCACAGCCGAGCTCTGGACCACCCAGTTCACTCTGCTGGTGATGAACTGACACAAGGAAAACCAGGCGTAAATGTGACTTAATCTCCCCTTGATCTCTTCTTGGGTCACATGATGGGCATTTATACTGTATAAACAATGAGCCTTGGATTGTGTAGATTGTACCTAAAACTACAAACCATAATAGTACCTCTTAACATTCTCAGTAAAGGAATATATAATAAATCATTAGCTAATTAAGCAAATTGCTGTTTCTCATTATGCCAAGTTATCAAAATGGGTATTGTATACCAACAATTGGTTAAAAAAATGCGTAACAACATTTTTTTGTATTGAAGTTAAATCAGTAGTTCTCCCGTTTTTGTAACTGACTACTCATACTTCTACATAAAGTACAGTGTGTGAGTACCTCTGGTATTTAATGAAACTGTATGAGTTTCACTTTTTTAATTGAACCACTGCAAAAAAATAAGCTTGTCCACGATACAGAACAGAACTACTGTGTACGTTTACTCTTAGTAAAAAAAAAAAAAAAAAAACAATCTTTAAATGCAGTGATTAAAAGAATTTGCTTTCCTTAGCTCACCTCATCCTTCACTGCCTTGGGTTCCAGAGCTCTGCTAATCCTGCAGCCCAGTACAGGTGTCGCTGGCTGGGCTGAATGCGCAATGCTCTCCAGTTTGTTGAACATGTCCGACTCTGTCCCTCCAAACCATATGCGTTTGCCAACTAAATCCCACTTTCTCCGCCGGGAGCTTATGGGTCAAGTAGGAAGACAGGAGGCAAGAAGAATAATCTTTGAACACTGAGATGTACAAAACAGTAGTTGTGGGTGTTTACTCTCCATAATTTCTCACCTCTGTGAAACTAGTCTACTGATCTTGCGCAACTCCTGGAGGGATATGCTTCCATCTTCCTCCCTTTCCACCTCAATTCCGAGCTCAGTGACCAGCCACTCACCTTCGTCCGATAGTTCATATCTGAAACCACCCCCACCAAAAAAAAATAAACACAAAGATGCATCACGCTGCCACAATCAATTTATTAACTAATACAGTGGTACCTTACTTATGAGCATTGGAGGTTTTAGAGATACAAGCAGTCGATCTATCTTTTGTTTTTCTTTGCTTTGAATTGAAAGCAAAACAATTTTTTTTTGGGGTGAGCTTCAAACAGTTTGCTGTTAGCATAGGGTAGTGAACTAAACCAAATCCGGCCACCCCTTGCAATGAGTCTGTTGGATTTTCCGCTCAAATTTTGCATCTTTTGTGAAGGTATTTTGCCAAACTTCTTTTTACCAACCATGGGTCTGAAGAAAGTGAGTATTGAGAAGAATTGGATGATGTCCACTGAATTAAAGTGTAAAACATGAGCAAGGTGCGCGTGTAGTCAGCTTGGTGAAGCAGTATGAGCGTAATTCTTATATGGTGAGGCAGAAAGCGTCGATAAACACCAGCCAACAAACAACATTAAAAGAATTTCTACTCTGTGGACCTCTGTTCATGAACTGCTTTCAATGAGGAAAGCATGGTATAAAAAGGGTAACAAAAAAAACCACAATGAACGTTAAAGTCAGTTAGGAAACACTTTTACTTTACATTATTGTTATTACTATATGTTTTTATACCGTACAATACTCTAACATGTTTCTAATTAGAAACATCACAAAAACGCACATTCATTTCAGTGACGAAAGTGGATTTTAGAGATGAGTGCATTGTGTTACGAGCATGCATCTGAAAGTGAAAACGCTTTAAAACTCATAAGTCAAGGTACCACTGTACAATGAACGTGAGTACCTGCGTAAGCCCTTTGTCAAAGCATACATCTGTCTGGCCTTACTGGCAGCGTCTGTCTGGCTAAGGCGATGATTGAACTGCATCAGCAGCCTTTCTGCGAAGGGCTGTCCCGCACCATAGATGCGGCCATAGTTGAACACCTTGGCGTGCTCTCTGCTGATGCCCACGGCGTCGGCGGTCCGGCTGTGCAGGTCAGTGGCCTCGCTCTTCTTTCCTTGAAGCGTCATCCAGCCAAACGCCGTACAACCTGAATCGCAGGTGTTACATGTTTTTACAGGTTGACTCTAGTTTAACTCATCAACCATCAAGAGAATTACCGGTAAGCATTGACAGATCCTGAATATTAAGTTGAATTTACTTTTAAAATAGTTATTAGAATTCAACAGATTTGAGCACTGGAAGTTTACAATAAATAACACTCAAGATGAATAGATTGCCAGTAATCAACCCATTTAGGTAAAATTGAGTGTGTAGGTAAAATTGAGTCCAGCACACTCAAGATAAGTTATAGGCTGTTTTAAGACAAGTTTGCATATATATATATTTTATATGTTAAATCTTCATAAAGCAGAGACAACACTAAGGAGACTGCTGAAACTACTAAAGCCCAGTTAAAGAGACATTATTAAACACTGGAAACCAGAGTGATTATTTTTCAAGAAGAAATGTAGTCAAAGAAAATCAGCTGGAACAGTGCAGAAGTAATTATTTGATCATGAAACTCACTTAGAAATTAACAGTTGCTCATTTTTGTGGTTGTTTTATGAATTTAGGTAGAAATCAACAATGCAAATGAATATGCAATGCAAAAACAACTTAAAGTCAAACCCAACACATTTTTTTTCAAGAATATGTTCCCAGCATGCCCATGTTTTTAGCCATCTCTGGGGGCGGCCATTTTGTCTTCTGTCGACTGAAAATGATATCACAACCTCTCACAACGACCAATCACAGCTGACCTGTTTTCTGTATCTGAGCGGCGATTGGATGTGAGCAGTTGTGATGTCATTTTCAGTCGACAGAAGACAAAATGGTCGCTCCCGGAGATAGCTAAAAACGAGTGGATTAACATTTATTCCACAAACGCAATATTTATCAGAATGCCCTGTTTCAACTAGTGGGCTTGCATAGAACATGTTCTTGAAAAAAAAATGTTTGGGTTGACTTCAGCTTTAAGGAATTTTGATGTGTAGCCTTATTAAGAAAACCTCTTTGTAACGAGGCCAAACTCTGATTTGATTTGCTACATAACAAAGATTGATCAATGGACCAATCAAAAATAAATTGTGGTCTGATGAGACCATATTGACCTTGAGAGATGGGTGAATCAGGGTAAGAAGAAAAAGGGCTTGCGTGATGCACCCATCATGCCTTGTACTCATTTCACCAACCTGCAGTGGGAAGGTTATGGTATGGCCACATTTTACTTGGTAGAAATGTTATGTTCCAAAATATTCAAGCCATCTCTGACTACCTGAATATACTGAGTGACCCGGCCTGCTTATTACCATGTTGGCACGGGCATATTTATAAAAGATGACAATTTTGGGGCTCAAACGGTGAATGTCCAAAAACGTGTATGTTAGGTCCATCGAAGACTAAATTGGCTATATAGCGGTGAACAAACATGAGAATGGTGGACTGGTCTCACTGGTTTGTATCCACGTGTCAGTGGTATGACTAAGAGGTAATCAGTCCAGGGTGTACCCAGTGTTTAAGTCAGCTGTGATAGGCTCCAGCTTCCCCCATGACCATGAACAATACAAGCGGTATAGAAAACTGAACGAATGGACGGCAAACCTCACCATGCATGCCAGCAAAGTGGGCCTCTCCGAGGACAGCTGCAATCCACAACTCTTGAGAGTCCACGTCGGCTCCAACCAGGTGGTAACCCGGTGGTGCTTGCACCAGCGCCTTAAGCTCACTTCCCACTCTGTCCCGCTAAAGACACAAAACATATCGGCTGTGTTCAGAATCCTCATTCCCTACTCCGTAATCGCTTCATAAAGGATTTTTATGTAGTGGACGATAGATGAAAAAAGTGTTTTTGGACTCTACTCGGGCATGCCTTTAAATACGGCGTACCGGAGGATCAAGGTTGACATACTATATATACATACACATTATACACACACATAAATTCTGTATCAGCGCAACATGACATGAAATACATTGCTTCTTGAGTGACCATCAGCTGTTCACTACTTTTCAAAATACAGTGTGGGATACATTGAGGGCACTATATACAGTAGGGGATAACTTATATTCACCACACATTTGAACAGCACTGTAAAATTGCATATTCACGATGTGTATTTCTAGTGGATAGGGAGTGATTCCAAATACAGCCTTTAGCTCATAAATGACAGCCACTGTACATCATGAGATCTTGCCCGTTGTGGAACTAACTCGTGCAGTTTGCTTTCACTGTGATGTTTGTGTGTGTGTGTGTGTGTGTGTGTGTGTGTGTGTGTGTGTCTATGTGTCTTACGCGTGCATTACTAGCCGTCAGCCATGTTGGCTCCACAGCCCTTCGCGTGACAGTTCCAGCTGTAACCACCTGAGGTAATATAGCACCATACTGCCCCTCTTCATCAAACTCCTTGTGCCTTTGGAAACCATACAACTCATTGTATGAAATAAGGAATTTTTCTTCACTTTTTCTAGTCAATACAGATAATACGCTGAGTTAGCAGACTAACCTGCTCACAAAACGAGGAAGTTCTCCTTTCCGGAGCCATAGCACCATCTGCGAGCTATGATAAGACCATCAAATTAGTTTTCAATGACATTGATCCTTGAATATGATTATTTTCCTCTAAAATACAACAGTTGAACCATACACCAAAGACGTACAACTAATATGGTTTTTGAATTTGGCTGCGCACAGTGTGCAAATTATTTTGGATTTCTCTACTGAGCCGTCAAGCGACTTTTTGAAAGTAAACCTACGTAAAAGTCCGTCTTTGCGACAGTGACTCTCCGCACAGTAAGCAGAGGTCAGCTGCTACAAGTACAAGTAAATACAATTGAATTACCTGAGTTATTATTTTATTTGTGCGTTATGAAATTGAAATCAATCTCCCTAGTTAATGCTTTAATTTTGACAGCCCTAATTGAAATCTAATAGTGAGTGAGAGACAAACGTCGCCAAATGTGGTCATACAATGGCAAATGATAGCTACCTTATGCGTTTATGAGCGTTCCTCCAGAAGGACATCATTTTGTTGATCTCTAAGGCACGTGTGGCATTGGTCCCACCCCTTCCTGCTCTGAGAGTACCATCCTCCATCTTGGGTAGGAAGTCTTTTGAAAAAGGACTGCCCACGTTATTTTGATTACCGTCCTGAAACAGACAAAGACTCTTGAGCGGGCTGCCAGTCACTTACTGATTAAGCACCGGCAACTCACCTTATGCGGTAATTTGAAAAACCAACACCCAGGTATGTCTACATCACTGTAGGGGCCGATTCCTTGGTGACAGTGGCAATGACTCTCCTCTGGGACAGGGTGGGACTTGTGGGTAGGTTGCGGCTTCTGTACAAATGAAAAGAAAAACAAACGGAGGACAAGCGTTGATGTCAACAGCTGGTATGTAAAAACGGTAACTAAAACGTTTAATGAGGTATTAGACATTTTTAGGACATTGGAACAAAGGTAATAAATAAAGAACAATTTGGATACCCCATTTGTCACTGCTTTGACTCCATGTTCCTCTGATAGTCTCTCCAGTGATCCATACTCCTCAACCTGGTGAGGGGAAAAAAAACCTCAAGTGCATCATCTTTTCTTTAAGCCTCTATCCCACTGAGTGGCGAACATATGCAAGTGTTTTCAAAGGCAGCGAATGCTGCATTCAAGTCAGAGTTCGTTCAATTGCGCAAATGTTTGCACAACGTTCGCCAACAGTTATTTTACACTACAGGCTGATGAACGTTCGGCAAACATTCGCGACCTTGAACGAACCGTCAAGTGAACACACATTTTCCTAGGGCTAAAGTAGGACTTTTTTTAAGTATCCTGTTGATGGAAATTTGTTTTGTTTTTTTACTTTTTACGGGTACTTGGTCTTCCTCCCACAGTCCAAATGCATGCATGAAATGCATGCATGATAGTGTACAGTAACTGAAGATTCTAAATTGTCCATAGGCGTAAATGTGAGTAGGAATGATTATTTTGTCAATAAGTGCCCTTTGAGTGGCTGGTGACCAGTCCAGGGTGTACAACAGCTCGAGCCCAAGAGTCAGCTTGGATAAATTCCAGCTCACCCTCGACTAATGAAGACTATAGAAAATGAATGGATGTGTACTTTATACAAGACTGTGCAAGCATGGTGTACTTGCTTTCCCACTACAGTGGAGTCATATCACATTCTGCTTAAGTACCTTTGCCCAAACAGCGCTGTCTGTCCACATAAGGTCATCTGGCGGTGTACAGTCCACATACTCAGGCGCCCTCTTGCAGTTCTGATCACAATACTCTCTGTAAACACGCTCAATCTCTCTGTTGAGGACAAAAAATTCAAATACATCCTATGCAGGCTGGATTTATTAATTAGATCAGTGGTTCTCAAACTTTTCGGGTACTGGGTAGAAATGGGACACCCTAATCATCGTAACGGCACTTAAACATAACTAATGTACTCCTTCAAATGCCATGGGTATTATTATGTTTTTTTGTTTTTTTTAACGTTTCAACCCAAGTATTCATGACCTGTTTAACAGTAAGGAACTTCACCAAATTGAATAGCATTAAGTGAAATGTATCCATCATCACTAGCTGACATACACTGCTTTCACTAACAACTTAGACAGAGAGGAGCTATTTTACAAAAGCTGTCAGTGTTGCCACCTAGGCAATTTGTTCGCTAGATTTTGTGACTTTTCAGACCACTCAAGTCACCATTTTTTAAAAAAGCCACTTGCAAGTCTAAATCCCAATAGGAAGCAGTCAACATGAGCAGAATCATTTTCACATTCAGTTGGACTGAACACTGCCAAAGACATGGCGCCCATTTTACACATCGCAAAGCAGTACTTTACCCCTGTTGACATTTTTTGTCCTGCTGTGCTGCAAAGCCACAAATATTTTTCTCCGGCCCCTTTGCCTCACTTGTACAATGCAACAAGAAACTAGTGTGAGAGATCCAAAAATACTGGCAAACAAATAACTGACCTAAACTAAGGTAGGAAACCATAATTGGCTCGGTATGTTTATTTTATGGATCCACTGGTCCTCTCATATGTAGGCATACACTTTATAAAATGATACCACAATTTACTGCAAATTATTCTGCCTCAGTTTGAGAACCACTAAGCCAGAGCATGGTCCACTACATACCTGTGAGGGCAAAGGGCTGGCCCGATGTTTCCCTCCAGGGAGTCCAGGTTATCCCTGCGTCCCGGAACCAGATAGCCCCAGCCATGCTTCTCGGTGTAATGCAGGGGAAATCCATCCCACGTCAGACCCATCAGTTTAGGGGTCACTCTCATCTGAAGACTAATGAGATTCGCTCCAGGTGACCAGCTGTCCGCAGACATCTTTTCACACAGCTTTCGATACCACCTGATGATGCAGTACACCGTGAGGAGCAGTGGAAATTGAAAGCGAAAATAAGTTCTGACTGTTGGAGATCAGACCCAGGATGTCCGGGCAAGTGTTGCTTTCTCTTGGGAAGTCGATTCACCGTTTCCTTCAGTGTATCCACGGCTAGCCTGCTGGGACAAGGCCCAGCTACAGTGTCCTCTTCAGATGGTGGACCTGCGTCTTGTAGCACAAAGTAAAAATTAAACAAAGCTTTTCGCAATGGAAACCATTATGATCAGGTGAGACACATTGAGCAGATACCTTCCATCCAGTCTGAAAGAGGAGCAGCAGTTTGGGATTCCACTGCTTTTTTGGACGCTTTCTTTTTGCTGGCTGGCAATTTTTTCAGCTTGAATTCCTGCACATCCCATTCAAGGTCCCATAGCCAAGGATCGTCTCTGAATCTTGGGGTAAATATATAAAATACATGATATGGACAATGATCTTGTGACAGTCATTATATCAAAGTAGCGGGTCTCCTCCTCTACACCAAAAATATCGGATGCTCTGATTTTTCAAAGATTTCAGTATTTGTAACATCAAGGATCACTGAGGTTTGATGACAGGGCCTGGCTGACAATCTGGTTGACCCTTACATTTTTAAATGGGGTTGAGTTTGGGGTCCGTGCATTCAAGCCTTTATGGTTCTTCTGACAGAAAAATGTAGAAGCCAAGTATCGTCCAAAACATCTGTGTCTGATATTTAACTTTTGATCTGAAACTCAAATGTCTTGAGTATATACAATAAAAACAAACCTTGCCCTTCCAATGCTTTTGGGTTAGACTGTATGTCTTAATATGAGTGTCCACAAATCAGGGCTGGACCTGGCTTGTTTTGCACCTTGGGCGAGACAACTTTTTGCGTTCGTGCGCCCCCTGATAGAATGCGCCCTGGGCGACCGCCCACTTTGCCCCTAACAAGAACTCGCTATGCCACCAATACCAAGTGCATCACAAGAAATTCAAATTTACTGCATCGTGGGAAACGTAATTTAAGTGTATCTATTAAAAATGTAACTCGTCACTTGACGTGGTAGATTCACTACACACAAAGTAAAATACTTCCTAAATTAATTTCTCCATAATTACACTTAATTAAGTTTAAGCTTACAACTAATGAAACCTCAAAATTCACCATCAAGTAATGTTAGTACCCGTACTACATATTCGGATGTATACAATGAATTCGCTTTTTTTAATTGGACTACTGAAATAAATTAACTTTTGTATGTTATGCAATACTATTTTATTGAGATGGACCTATATAACATTCATCAGGTATTGCATGTAATATACCACAAGTTGCATTAGTCTTCGGATAGCAGAGAGCCATGTTAAATCATACGCCTAGTATAGAAGATTCAGGCTCATTACATTTTCCTCTTGAGGAATAATAATGCTATTCTGACAAAAGTTTTTGTCTCACCTCTCGTCCTCCAGAAGTTGGCATGCATCATCAGCTAGAGTCATGAGAGATTTTTTCATCTCCCTCTGGAGCTCCTCGTAAATGTCCTGGGAATCCTCAAGGTATCGCCCCCAGTTCTGATTGACAGGAAGATAGCTCACACCCATCTCCAGCATTCCGGCAAATGTCACCGGATGGGGACATCTTTGGAAATACAAATTACTTGTTTAGCTCCACCAATGACTACAATTTAAGACAAATATGTATTCCGACCTCTCCATGAAGAGGGGTAGCTGTTCAATGAATATTCGATGGGTGGCCTGAACATCTGAGGCGCAGTACCGCATTAACTCCTGCAGGAGACAGCAAAGACAACGTTATTGTCCACTGATGCATTGATGGCTGCATAGCTTGATAGATGAAGAGTGGACAGAAAGACAGACAGACCTGGAAGTGGTTCCTGACATCCATCATGGAGCCTTTTACAAAGGTCTCTCTCATCTCCTTCTGTAATGGTGGCCCTCCCACATAGAGAGCATGGACATCGGCTAAATTGTTGATGCTGCTAATATTCACCCAGTCCCAAAATCCAATCTATACACAAAAATATTCAAGTTTTTTGTTAGGTTATGTCTAAAACAACAACAACACCCGAAGCCAGTGTCAAATACACAAACCTTGGGACCATCTCTTTTCTGTCCCACTTTCTTCATGTGCTGGCTGACCTCCTGGAGGCCTACCTTCTTGCCCAGCTTATTGGCCATCCATAGTGTGCGCTGGAAGCCAGTCAGGCCCGAGATAGCCATGTGAAGACTCATCGTGTCCATGAAGCGCACCTTAGACCCCTTGAGAAATAAACACAGATATGGATATGAATTAAATGTGACAACACAAGCCTGGTAGTCACACAGCCCTTTTCAAAAAACTCACCTTTAGTAAGTATTGCTCCTTAATGTGAGATCGGTCGAAACTGACATTGTGGCCCACAATGAGCCGTTCCTTCCACTGACCCCCTGGTGGACGGACAGAGTTCATTGGTGTCTCCAGCGGGATGAGGTCAGCGAGGATGAGCTGGTTTGACCAGGAATAGCGCTCTTCGATCAGACGTTTGCTGCACCAAGAGTACCTTGCAACGGACACACACAAAAATTGTGACAAACTTGCAAGAACATGCAGTAACCACGCATGCTGGTACCCTGTTAGAAATACCCCAACTTACGAGCCTTCGTTTGATTTTTTGCTTAGTGTTTGTTGCAAGCAAGCTTTAGATCTGCCACCATTTGAGTGAAGTGAAAAAAAGTCACTGATGCGCTACTAGCCATTTTTTTTTTAAATTGACAGTCAAACAAACAATGAAAACGCTCGCAAGGACCATGGTAATGCTAACACTACAATGAAGTGAAGCATGGAAAACGGAATATCTCCTGATGCCACTCACTAGGCCGCATCACACGTACAGTATAAGACAGTGCATGGGACTTTCAGTTTAACCACTGGCTTGGTCAGAGAACAAGTTAATCTTGTAAGTCACGGTGCCATTGTATTATTTTGGTACCATTGTTGTGTTTACCTACCAGTAATAACAAATATGTAAGCAATGAGAAAAACCATCCAAACGTTTTGTATAGCGCATGGCCTGATCAGGGTCATGGGTGAGCTGAAACCTATCCCATCTGACTTTGGCTGACTTTGGGTGAATATAGTCATGTCTATAAATATTTCGACATTGACACAATTTTCAGCATTCCAGATCTGTACAACACCAAAGAAAAAAAAAGTGGAAGGCACATATAAAATACGTTCTAATTCCTACACCGTTCACCTGATTAGGATGCAAGTACCCTCAAATCAAAGCTCAGAGTCTGCATTTCAAGTCCATCTTGATTGTTTCATATCCAATCCCATGTGGTGTTGTACAGAGCTGGAATACTGAAAATTGTGTCAATGTCCAAATGTTTATGGACCACCGTATAGACAAACAAACACTCACACTCACATTCCCACCTGCGGACAACTTAGCATCTTCATAGAATAGCCTTTTTGGAATTTGAGGAAACACAAAACATGGAGGGAATAACGCAACCTCTACACAGGAAGGCCACAGCCCACATTCTAACCCCGAACCTCAGACATGCTAACTACTAGTCCATCATGCTAACAAATGGATGAAGACAATCAGCATAGTCATTTAAGTTATCACGCCATGGCAAACCCTTGTTTTCCCTTACCAGTGTGTTGGAGACAAAGCAACTGCCAATGTTGGACACTGTCCCTCTGCCATGCACACCTCTACATCAAACACAAGTGCGGTCTCGTCTGGGAAGTCAACCCTGTGAGTCTCCCCGTTGGACCCGTAGCGTGTCCAGCCAACCTCCCATGACCACTCCTGAGGCAAGGGAGGAAGCTCTGCTTGCTGCAGCTTGGCCGCGGCTTCCAAGTAGGGAAGACTCTGTTTCTGAGCCAAAATACGAAAGTGTTCGTCAATATTGTCCCCATACATTTTGGGAAGCTTCAGCTCCAATTCGTGTAACAGTGACGTTTCTTTCCCCCACAGCTGATGCTTCTGCAAATGTCTTACACCGCGTTCCACATCTTCCTCTCTGTACTCAGGCACCAGCCCTCGAAATATCTGTTCGTGGAGATTTCTTGACAGCATCTGGATGTTAAGAGGGTTCAGACGGGTCTCTCCGGTATCCTCGCCCTGAACTGAGTGGGGCTTTGTGGAGCAGAAGGAGCGCAGCCATATCCCTTTTTGGAAGATGACAGACCGGTGCATGGGACAGCGGATCACTTTGTGTGTCACATGCAGCATCACCTCATCTGGTCAGCTCACAGCTTCCTATGAAAAACATTCACGAATGCATCATTATATATTTTACTTCACATCGGCCTTAATCAACTGTTGGATTAAAAAAAAAAGTCTTAATTATATATTACCCGTGTATAATATTAATAAAAGACGACCAGTGCATCAATTGTATATGACGATTTCAAGAACACGTTGAGCACCATGCAATCAGATAGACATTAATAAATGTCTACAATTAAACTAGGTTACGTCTTTCTATCAACTTACCGAAGTAAAATCTTGATGGGTCAATGTGTTACCAACTGCAACCAGAACATTCTGCTCTTGCGTTTGCCTCGATTGTGAGCGAACAAGGCAATAGTTGCTTATTTCGAGTCCAGCTAAGTTCCATGACAAGACTGCGACTGAAAGACAGATAAATGCAACTAAATTGATTAAGGCTATCAAACATAGACGTGAGGAAAAGACTCCAAAATAAGGCTATCGCTGCTGCAGCATGCTTCTCAAGTAGATGAGCGTGCTTTTAAATCTTTTGCGACGTCTAGTGGTCTGGATGACCACGTTTACTCCGTTTTTTTTTCTTAACACAAAGTAAGACTGGGTGGCCGAGAAAGGAGATTCAATTCAATTGCGTTCCGCGTATATTAGAGTGCACATACTTCCTTGGCGCTAATAAAAAGTTTCGATGCATGCTGCATCGCTGACATTAATATATATTTATTTTTAATGAGATGCCAGCATCCATCTCTGAGGGCCGTGTGGCCTAATGGATAAGGCATCTGACTTCGGATCAGGGGATTGCAGGTTCGAGTCCTGCCACGGTCGCTTATTTTGTTGACAAGATGTGCTTTCTCATGCTTCTCTCGCACCATATGGCTAATATATACATTGCCAGGCTAAAGAAGAAAACGCTGGACTGACAAGACTTAATTGGCCTCTTTCCCCGACTATGTGTGCAACATAAACAAGGAACTTACCTTGGTATGAGATGCACTGGAATCTAAACACTCAATCTTAAAATTTGTTTTAACAAATAGTGCCAAAGTAGTACCATAGAACTAGATATAATATGATATAAAACAATAATAGCATGTTAAATACAATTGAACTAGTTAGAAAGTTGAATATTACACTTTATGTATGATCATCCCTGACAAAATTAGCACAATAGTTCAGCATTTAACGGGTATCAAATATAGCTTTCATATTTCACATTTGATATGATACTATACAATATAAAAAACATAAAATGAATTCATAATCCATTCAGTTGTCACTGTTACAAAGAGTGCTGATTGATCCAAGCTTTCACCATCCAGGAATTATTACAATGCTCCTAAGAAAATGAAGAGCAGAAACTTTGTCCGGATGTTCATTGCTCCACTGACCCCGTCAAACAATTCCTGTATTTGGAATCATTCAGGCGGCACGGCGGCCGACTGGTTAGCACGTCCGCCTCACAGTTTAGAGGTCGTGGATTCGAACCCAGCTCCGGCCTCCCTGTGTGGGGTTTGCATGTTCTCCCTGTACCTGCGTGGTTTTCTCTGGGTATTCCGGTTTCCTCCCACATTCCAAAAACATGCATGGTAGGTTGAAGACAGCTGGGATAGGCTCCAGCACGCCCCGCGACCCTTGTGAGGATAAGCGGTATCGATTATGGATGGATGGATGGAATCATTCACTTATTTCCCTACTCCTTATTCACTATACACAATGAATCCCAAGAGAGTATTTCAAGTACCACTAATTGTATGCGGGCTCAATTAGTGATATGTGAAAGAAACTCTGCCCAAGTAACTGTTTTCAGTTGTTTTAAGATTTTAAGTTCAATACATATTCATTTACCGGTAATCTTTAACTGTGTTTTTTAAAATTTGGGCACAATTTTAACTTTTATGTGAAATCCATATCTACTAAATCATTTGTTCATTATGGTGATACTTGAAGCTTAGCGTAAAAAACGGAGAATCACTGCTATACAGTATTGTACAGTACAGTTAGTATATAGATTTTGGACTGTATAATTCAGTGGTCCCCAACCACCAACACAGGTTAATTGTAAGCAGCTGAGTGTCACGATTGAGTATTTTTTACAAAAGGAGCATCCAAAAGGCTCACTTGTTCACAAGCAAGTAAGGGGCGAAATTTACCATTTTGTGATCCACTGGGTGAGCAAATAATCCAACAGTTTAAAGGACTATGCTTCTCAATATCCATCCATCCATTATCTATACCGCTTATCCTCACAAGGGTCGCGGGGAGTGCTGGAGTGCTCGACCTCTGAACTGTGAGGCGGACATGCTAACCAGTTGACCACCGTGCCGCTAGAAAATAACATATTTTTGTATAAATAATTTATAATGGCTCATTTTCCGCCTCATTTTCCGCGGCACACCTGATGATCTCTCACGGCAAATTAATGTGCCACATGACACTGGTTGAGAATCACTGGTGTAAAGGATATTGCTCCTACACTTCAGCTCAGCAACACTTCAGAAAACCATTGTCAGTTAACACAGTCTGTCGCTATTTCTACAAATGCAAGGTGAAACTCTCCCATGCAAGCGTGCTGTAATCTGACTAGCCCACATTTCAAATTGTTTTTGGACATCATGGACGCTGTGTCCTCAGGCCAGGGTGTTATTAGCACAAAGTTCAAAAGCCAGCATCTGTGAGGGTATGGGGGGATGTCGGTGCTCATGGCATGAGTAACTTGCACATCTGTGAAGGCACCAATAATGCTGAAAGGTACATACAGGTTTTGGAGCAACATATGCCATCCAAGCAATGTCTTCTTGAGGGAGTCCGTGTTTGTTTCAGCAGACAATGTCAAGCCAAATTCTGCCTGTGTTACAAAAGTGTGGTGGCTTTGCGATAAAAGACTGCTAGTACCAAAACTGGCCTGACCTGTCTCCCACTGAAAATGACTGACACATTATCCATCCATCCATCCATTATCTATACCGCTTCTCCTCACAAGGGTCGCGGGGCGTGCTGGAGCCCATCCCAGCTGTCTTCGGGCAGTAGGCGGGGGACACCCTGAATTGGTTGCCAGCCAATGGCAGGGCACACAGACAAACATCCGCACTCACAATCACACCTAGGGGCAATTTAGAGAGTCCAATCAACTTACCATGCATGTTTTTGGAACGTGGGAGGAAACTGGAGTACCCGGAGAAAACCCACGCAGGCACGGGGAGAACATGCAAACTCCACACAGGGAGGCCAGGGCCGGGATCGAACCTACAACCTCTGAACTGTGAGGCGGACATGCTAACCAGTCGACCGCCGTGCCGCCCCTGACACATTATGAAATGCAAAATTTGACAACAGAGACTCCGAACTGTTGAGCGAATGAAGGCTTGAAATAAGCAGTTTCGCATTACAGTTTGCGTGCGTGGCTAAACATGTTACAGAGTCGCAATTAAGTCAGTAATCATCATGTAAGATACATTTCTGACAAGTATCGTTGTTACGAGGTGATTACGAGGAAACAACTAACTGCTAAAATAACCTATGATTGATGATGTGATCATTTCACACACAAATTAAGTGCTTGGGTGAAAGTACACTTTTCATAGATGTCTGGCAAGAACTGCCTTAAAGTGGACCACTATCCAACTTTGAACAGCATAATAGCAGGCAATAAGTGTTAATAAGTGTCTGGTCTCTGGAGAGAAAATTATACTCTGGAGATAAAATCATACTCGCTAAACCGAACCGGAAACCGTAATTGAATTAAATTCCATTACAACGTATGCCAGCTAGGAGGAGTGACGTATAAGCCTAAGTTAAAAGTACACTAATCTAGTATAAAATAATTATGTCAATAATGTTATTTGTTTGTTTTCACAATAGAGTCCAGAGTTTTGATATTGAATGATGAGGTCTGCACAATAAATGTTCTCACAATTACATTACATTTGTTATGTTTGGGCTTTTTTTAGTTTTGTTTTCTCAGTATTTCTGTGTCTGTCTCGTCAATGATTGTGTCCACTTGTCTGCATTCCACCCCCTTGTGTTAGCCAATCAGCTCCCTCCTACCTTATGTGTCTCGTCCGGGTGTTTCTCATTGTCTTGTCAGTATGCTTGTATTTAAGTTCCTAGTTTTTGTTCTGTCCTGGTCGGATCATTGTCGCTGTCAGGTTGTTTCTTTTCTACCAGTGTTATGTTTTGTTTCTTAGTATTTCTTTGCTACTTAGAGTTTTGGACTTTTCAAGTTTTGTTTGTTCTCGTTTTTGTTAATAAATATTTTCTTCAGTACCCCCTGCTTCTCCTGCCTCCCTGCATTTAGGTCCTCCATCCCGGAAACGTGACAACATTACAATACAGTAGAACTAATCTTTAAAAAAAGTCTCTTTAATTTTGCTGAAACACCATTTAAAAATTCAGAAATACTAAGTTCAAATTGAAATTTATAATTGAGCTTGAAATTGCCCAACTGAAAATGTTTCTAGCCAACAAACAGAGTGAATTCACAATGTGAATTTGGGGGTGGGGGGGATCAGATGATTATATAAAATAGAAAAACAATTGTTTGTTATATTGTCATATTTTTATTTTTTATTAAAACTCTTACTTCAGGTCCCTGGGATCAACCGACAAAAAGATGCTGCTCAAAAATAGAAAGTTACTCCCCAAATACAGTCATTTATTAGCAAAACTGCTCCACTAGTCCTTGTTCTACATCAAGCAAGAATGGGAAAGACTTCCACCTACAAAGCCTTAACATATCAATGTCCTCAGTCAGTTGCAAAACGCTAAATGAGCGTTGTTAACAGTAAAGGTGCGATCAAGCAATGGTAAACATACTACATTTCCTCAGGTGGTTACTGCTGGAACTGTCACGCGAAGGGCTGTGGCCCTGTCCCAGCTTTTTTGTAACGTGTTGCAATGTCAAATTCAAAATGAGTGAATACTTGCAAATTACAATTAATACCGTAACTAGACAAAAATAAATATATACATTTGAACAGTTTTAACATTAAATGTGTTTGTCGTGTGTTCAAATGAATTCAGGTTGAAAATTATTTACATGCTGTTTTTATTTACGGTTTACACAAATGTCCCAACTTCATTGGAATTGGGGTTTATATGTGAAGAAGACACCGATCACGTTAAGAATTTCTTGCAATAATTCAATGACGGATAACGAAGTACGATACATAAATATCAGTGTGCAACACTTTACCTTTATCACTTTATCTCTACAAGTGTTTACATGATCAAATCATGACCCCAACAATAGCCATAGAAAATCACAATGTCCAATCACTGTTGAGCTATTTTTAGAACACAGCCACGGGCTATGCGTGTAGTCCTTGGAAGTTACCTGGTTACATGGTGGGAACCATGTTGGTGACCCATAATACAGGGGATAATCCATAATCACTACAAATTCAAACAACACTGCATAATGGAGAACTCACTATCAAACCACATCGTAGTAATGATTTCCTTCGGAGGGCTGCTATGATTGTGAACCCAAATACTGTAAATGTAGGGTTACCTTGAATTACATCTACACAACAAATTGATGAATACTTAGTTTTAAAATCAGTGGCCAGTAAAAACCTATTTGGTCGAATAGTATTACTTATTTTTTAAATGGGTAACAAAAAAGGCTTGCAATATCTCAACAATTTGCAATTTTGGCATTTTAGCAAGAAACATTAAGTCAATGCGCATAATTTGCTTTCACGGGCCACACCAAATGATGTGGCGGGCCAGATCTGGCCCCTGGGGCCTTGTGTTTGATAAAAGTGACAGTGGATAGGAAGTGATTCTAAAAACGCAACCAATTCGTTTGGCCTCATCATGGCTTAATTTTTGTTCGGATATGTTGTCAGTGTGTCTGTGTGTAGACTGTAGTCAAATAATACTGGTAGATTCCAATCAATTTATGCAAACGCCTCAAGGACGACAAAAAGAAATTGAAGTTTCATGTAAAATGAGACAGCAAACAGTCAAAAATCGATACAATCCTCATGTGATATTTTTCAAGTCCGTTTTTTGGGGGGTGGGTGGGTTTTTTTTGCTTGAAGACAAAAATCAACATTAATTCATCATTTTACAAAAAGGATATGAATGTGAAAAAAAATGTACAAAACCAAAAAAAAAACACTCAACAACTTGTTTTCGAGTGACACATCCTACACCATTTAACACTCTTCGGAACCTGTCGAGTCCGCGATTGGTCAAAGAGGGCGAGCTGGTTGTGACGTCATCTCGGAGCGGTTTGAGTGACAGTAGGCGAAGCGCGCAGGCTGGAGGAAAGGGAGAAGGTGGAGGAACGAGGATGGAAAGGACACTCTACCTGGGCCAGTGCGAGAAATAACATCCGTGTGGAAATTTCAAGTCGACTGTTGGTAAGGGACTTTACGGCCCGGGCTCACAAATAGGTAAGAGAATGTTTTTAAAGGAGATGATTTACGCCTCCATCACGTTTTACCTGCTTCACACCATGTGTCCTATTGCTATGGTGCATTCAGGGAACACATTATTGTACGCTCTGACTTTGTTAAAAAAAAACAAAAAAACGACAAAAACAAAAAACGTAGCCATTAATGACTATATATATAATAATGTTGTACTCAGTAATATTGCACGCTTGTATTATTTTGGCCTGTAACATTACGTTGTGAGTCCAACCCCATAGTTTTAGAAGTAGGCCAATGACATAAGTCTAATTAAAAGTGAAGATTGGGGGCTATTGAAAAACGTCGAGACAAAACGAAGTGAGTGCACGTCAAGTGTAGCAAATGGCGAGTTGGAAAGGACTGAGGCACGGTCACGGTCATCTGACGTCTCACGCCGTCGCCCGGTCGGCCCTTTCTTTCCATTTCTTTCCCTTTCTTTCTTTGCTTCTTGCTTTCATTCGTGTGTTATAACCTTGATGAGCACAACTTGAGTTTGAACACGTCCAAGAGATAGTTGACGTTCAAGAAATGCTACACACACACGCGGCCTCTTAAATTGCCTCACTATCAAAGATGTCCTGTAATCTCGTGGAAATGTACATTTTATCGCACGTCTCTTACGTAAGGTATCATTCAAGAACCGTTTGAATTACAATTTCTTCAATGACGCTACTTTACTGTATTAATTTGTGCTAAATAGGCCACATGGCAGGCGGTTTCGGCCCATCATTTATTTTTTGGCTTTAACCAGTGTACATTCTTTATAGATATTTTATAAACCTACTGTATATTTTTTTTATTAAAATAAAAGGGACTACAATATGATGAATGGTGACCTAGATAACGATTTTATATTTTACGAGCTATTACTACTCTCTTTAAAATGTAACAAAATATACTGAACAAAATATTAGGAAAAAATATATATGTTTCCGTTGTGTTGTTATGATTATTTTGTAAAATGCTGTAAATTGATTTTTACTCATTTTGGAAATAATGACAGATGTTTGCCCCCTCTAGATGCTAAGTGGAATCATGTATGGTTGCAACAATCAGATGGTTTGGGAGCCTGTTTCTGTCTTTGGTTATCTAGCTGTATGAGTGTTAAATACCTGTCATAAAGCTAGATAACCGAATGTAGGGATGACTTCCGTAATTAACGTCGAGAGAGAGAGAGCGAGAGAGAGAGAGAGAAAGAAAGCAAGAAAGAGATCAAAGGCTGGTCTATACCTGTAAGGTAAGAATTGTTTTTCATAAAGTGCTTCTTCATTGAAATTCTTTGCAGTTCAAAAATAATGCTATACGCTTTATGCACAAATATGAACAAGTAGACAGTATGTAAACTACTAATTTTGCTTACATCCTCAAGCACTCTTGTATACCACAGCACATAACAAAGTATACAATGTACTGTAAATGAAAATGACAGATGCTTGCAGCAGTAAAAAGAAACTAAAGACTGTGTAGTATGTGCATAATCAACATGAGAGTTTGCAATGCTATACTGTAATGTCAAAAAGTACTGCTGTACAGTGCAATGAAAAACAGAGTCAAGTGGAGAAATATAAATGGACCGGAATTGAAAAGTGCAGTGATGTATCTTATTTAATATTATGACTGTAATGATTAATGAAAATGTAAATATGGCAGATTGAATGACCACATCCTATTAATTCAAATCATATTAACATGTGCAGAGATATATTAATCTTTGGGAGTAATTGGATTTCACACAAGTTTGTTTTGAGGATGCACATCACCAAGACACTTATCAAATCAGTGATATAGACAGCTTGTTTTAAACAGTTTTTGATGCCGGGTTGAGCACAGGTCTCCTCTGCATCATGACTTTGTTGTTAAATAAGCAAACACACACGTTGGGCACATTGTTTGCTGCAGACTTCATAAATATTCATATCAAATGACTGAACACGGAATGAACTAGATTGGTGTGTAAGCTTGTCATAAAGTGCCAACGTGAATCTTTTCATTTGATTTAAATGTAAAACATCTAGGGCGCTTTGTTGACAGAGGAAAGAAAGGGGGAAACAAGTGCTTTGTGCTGGCATTAATGTCCCCAGGACCACTAATAATGCCGTGGAGTGGTGTAGCACCCTCTGCAGAACAGGGTTTAAAAAAACACTTGGCATTTGTGCTTAAAAGCTGTAACGAATCTTAAGAGTCTTTGAGATACATTGTAGCAGGCCTCAATGAGAGGGGCCTCCCCATCCTGTAGATGGGAGGTGAACTTTTCAACTTGCTCCTTGAGTGTGATGCAGTCCATATCCGTGTGAGCCACTAAAGACTGAAGAGCACCAGAGTGAGATGAGTTTGCATTCAGTGCGTTAACTACCTATTGCAGTGGAGCTCGCTGTCTAATTGCTTCGTTTCACTGCAGGATATTAGGTATGTGAAAAGGGCTGTGGTCCCAGCCTCTTCCTCTCATAGGTGTCTTTATTTATGGGATGCTCCAAGGCACCATTGTGTCGTCCTTTGAACCTCGACCACATGAATGATTCTTTGCCTTCGTTGTCGCTCGTGTGATGAGCAGCTGAATTATAAGCCCAGGTTTAGAGCAACGTTTAATCACCTATCTGAGAGTCAAGCATCCAAACGCGCATTGGTTCTCTTTGTGTAGCTTTCATCATAACCGACAATTCAATGCGGGCTACTTTTCTCAATCCTGATTGATGTTGTCGTTACAGAGTTTCAATTAGCGCCATTCGACTTGAAAAGATGGTGGAAGCATTGTTCGGCAAAAAGGAGGATGAGGTCGTCGCGCTTCCTCCGCCCTCTCCTCTTTTTTCCCAGAAGCGATGGGATGCCATCTGCACTGCCAGTGACAGACACTGTGCCCATGCCAGGAGGCAGACAAAGACCTTGGCCGATCTCGGATCCTGACTGCGGGCGGAGAAGCCATCTTGGGAGATCTTGCCGTGATATCTAAAATGGCTGGGCTGACGTACCAGGTGGGTTGCATCATCCTTTTTATGTAGGGTAACACTGTGTGTGTGTGTGTGTGTGTGTGTGTGTGTCTACTGACTGACATGAACGTGGATGAAGAAAAGATGAGTTCCTTATTTCTTCCCCAGTCACACACACCACACACACACACACATGGCCTCCCCCTTTTTCATCTGTCCTCCTCCTGCTAATTAGCAGTTAGTGGGTGAGGGGGGGTTTGGGGGGGTGTGGGTGGTGCTGGTAGGAAGGGGGCTGGGTAGCAAACAAAATTAATGAGCTGGCACTGGTTGAAGGAAAGCTGCCACCTTCTCATGTCACACTGTTCCTTTGCACACAGCATGCTGGACGCCATGTTGTCGTCCACCTGGCACATGGGATTGACTCACACGTTACATAGTAGCATTTGTGTATGTGTCTGTGTATATAATGTGTGTGTGTGTGTGTTTGTGTGTGTGTATAATGAGTCCTATTTTTATTTAAATAGTTTTATTTTGTCCCGCCAATTGATTCATTGATCTTGTTCAATTTCCAGCCATTTATTTTCATTAAATCGGCTGACTAATGATTCTCTATATTAAAAAAGTATTGCTACATGCTGTAGATAATTAAAAATTTGATATGTTCACAGACATACAACTTCTCCCAAAAGTCTCGCAAAATCAAACAGGAAACATCTGATGCCATCAAATATTAAAAAGTCCCTGCCACCTTACATACGCTCAGTCTCACGTACGCCTACACACACATACTCACACACATAGGAACCTAATTGTGGCATACATACATATATGCCACTGTCCTGTGAAAATTAAGAAAACTGATAAAAGTAGACAAGTATTTTTCACAGGATAGTGACGATATATTTAAAAAAAAAATATATATATATATATATATATATATATCTCAGGGGTGTAACGTACACGTGGGCATATTAATACGTTTCGGTATGGCATGTTCGGTTCGGTCCACTTGCGTTCGGTTCGGTCCACTTATTAGCAGTGCGAGTTACAGCGCTACTGACTGTTGCACGCGGGAGAGGAGAGTGGCGGCACAAAAGAGAGAGCCAGAAAAGAGCCAGGGCTCGAAGGTCCCCTTGTACACTGCGGTCTCCTGTTTGGGAACATTCTGTCTTTCCTGTTAAAATCGCCGATGCGGAAAGGTACGTGGAGGAGTCCCAAAGTTGTGTGCCGACTTTGCTACATGAGATCGGCGGCAGGTAGCACGTCTAACATGCACGGCATCAACCGAATGTGAATGTTTCTTAGATGAGGGAGCAAAAACGTCAAACTTAAACAGCGAGATTTAGCATATTGTAGCGTCTTCCAGGAACACGCCGTCAGACGTAGTTTAATTATCACGTTTTTATTAATCCAAGTACAACTGCTCGCGCTCTTCTCTCCCCGCTGCTCCACTCGCTTGCCATACGATGCATTCATGAACCTCGGAAGCATCACAACTCAGCAACACACAAATCCGACCACAACACAGATAACCCAATTCGTTACAATATGCTGTTGAACATTCAAAGATTTCAATGTCTAAAAAGTGTGTACAATTTCATAAAGGCTTTTTAAGGTTACTTTATTTTTTTCATTATAAAAAGAGTTTTAATATAGTTAGCAATAATTGCAACTGTTATTGTATGTACAGTATATTTTTTTTCATCACAAAAAGTGTATACATGTACTTTAATGACAACTTGTCTTTAATGTGAATACTTAGGTGTGTCATAGGCTGTTGCTGCTGAGTATTCAAAGATTTCAGTGTCTTAATTTACAAAATTAAGAGATCTTTATTGTTAGTGTATTTTTTATTCTGGTGTAATTCCTTAGAATATCACCCGAATGGTTCACTTTTATTTATTTTTTCAAAAAATGGTACCATTTACTTGTCATCTTTTCAAAATAAACATTTTTTTTTTAAATCTGTTTTTTTGTACCGAAAATATACCGAACCGAAGTTTCCAAAACCCGAACCGAAATGTGATCTAGCGTACCGTTACACCCCTTATATATATATATATATATATATATATATATATATATATATATATATATATATATATATATATATATATATATATATATGTATGTATCTATATGTATATGTGTGTGTATATATATATATATATATATATATATATATATATATATATATATATATATATATATATATATATGTATATATATATATGTGTGTGTATATATACATATATATATATATCACCACAAGAGCTGCATAAGATATTCAACTGTTTCAAGTTATCGTTGCTCAGTATTGATATCACTGTAGAAGGTATTCATCCATTCACCAATATGTTTATTAGTGTGGTTGCAGGTTGTCATGGTGTACTACTGTACAGCACGATGATGAGAGCTGCCCCTAATGTTCTGTTGACCTCGATTTGGTGTCATTAGGGTCAACATTTATGACAGCTCCCAGCTGTGATGCAGGGTTGTCCTACACCTGCGTTCATACACGTTATTAAACAAATACCTTTTTGACAGTGTCACAGTTGTGCATGATTAGTTTGCCCTGGTTGAATTTTGCGTTGGGTTCGTATTTTGGGCCGTGCTAATATTGTGACCGTCGCTAAGCTGCTCGGGCGTCTCTGCAGTGAGGAGCAGCGAGCGGGAACACGTGAGCATGTGTGTCCACCGCCAACATGCGCAGCTGCCGTGTTTGTGTGTTAATGAACAGCGTTGTGCGTTTTCACATTATCATTCAAGTCCGCTCGCTCTCGCTCACTGCCCTCTCAATAGCTGTTTAACGCCCCCCCCCCCCCCCCCCCCGAGCACCCCCCCACACACACACTGCTGACACCCCGCCACACCTGCCCCCCTCCAGAAAAGCTCGCTTTCCCACAATTGTGAGAGCTGGTGCCGCAGCGGGCCCGGCCTGGGGGGCAGGGTGGGAAAGGCCCTCCAGACTAGACACGAGCAGATGCCTGAGACATTAGACTGTCGTGCGGAGCACCGAGGTCGGGCGAGGCGCTGAGTTTTAATGTGTTTGCAAGTGTATGCGTGTTTGATATGTGCGCGTTGGGGAGGGGGGCAGCGCGGGCCCTGGAGTGCCACCTGACTGTTCATTAGTCTATTCAGCCCCCTCTGCATGTCTGGAAGGCATGGAGATGCGATGCTGTTTTTCTCTGTCAATTGAGCGGGATTCAACATGCATACGTGCACCACATGCACGCGCGCAGTCACTGACCTACACCTTGCCACTCTATCCTTGGCCTTTATCACAGGTGGAATGCAATTAGAAATCAGCCGCACATTCACAGTCTCAATCTGATTGTATGTCGCCTGCAAACCTTTCGACTTGAAATGGCACAAACATATTCGTGCCTGCGTGACCGGCCCAGTATCTCACTGATAATCATTCATAATGAACCACACATATGCAGATTTGTAGACTATTGTACGACACGTGTCTATTTTTTTTTCAATGTTTGCATTCATATATGGTGAAAATGCATTCTTCACTTGATTACTTAGGTGCAGAAGAGAAATCATGATCTAAAGGTCAAGTGTAAATCGTGCAGCTCGCTGTAGAAAACAAATTTGTGTGATGCAAATGTGTCAGTCGCTCATCTGAGCAACTTTAATTCAGGCAGCTCCAAATTGCACACCTTGAAAGACGCCCTGCTTTGTGAACCACGCATTTTTATTGGGAAAAAATGGTTTAGTATAATTGGGTTAACAAACAAACAGACAAGAATGAAACATGAGCCCTCAGTGGTGGTAACACAGATCAAGATGGGGTGGCAATGATTGAAGACGAATATGAAATGCTATCAGTAGCTCTGTTGCAGAGCCACGGTGCGACCTCTTCTCCTCAAGGAGAGGAACTTATTCCTATCGAAACTTACTACCAAATACTATCGATATTTTTCTCTTTTGTTTTTTTAGGCGGATGTGTCTTGAAGTTGGTCATGCACTCAATAATTTAGGTGCCTGGTGATTTAACATAAGCATCTGTGTTTAATCTCTCAAAACAAAGAGTGTTTTCAATCAAGATTATCCATCTGGCCAGGAAAGAGGATTTAGGACATCAATGTGTGGAATTCTCTACACCATGTGCATTCAAATACTGACAGTTTCTATTCTCTAGTGCTATATATATATCGGTTCGGTATATTTTCGGTATATTAACAGATTTCATTTTTTGAATACTAGAGGATAGAGGATTTAGGACATCAATGTGTGGAATTCTCTACACCATGTGCATTCAAATACTGACAGTTTCTATTCTCTAGTGCATTAAAATTAATTTACATGCAGCTTGTGGCAGAACTAACTTAATGTGAGTGTATTTATGTATATATATATATATATATATATATATATATATATATTAGGGGTGTAACGGTATGCTAAATCACATTTCGGTTTGTTTTTTGGAAACTTCGGTTCGGTATATTTTCGGTATATTAACAGATTTCTTTTTTTAAAAATATGTTTATTTTGAAAAGATGACAAGTAAACGGTACATTTTTTAGAAAAAAATTTATAAAAGCATATTGTAACGAATTGGGTTATCTGTGTTGTGGTCGGATTTGTGTGTTGCTGAGTTGTGATGTTTCCGAGGTTCATGAATGCATCGTACGGCTAGCGAGTGGACTGGAGCAGTGGAGAAAGAAGAGCGCGAGCAGTTGTACTTGGATTAATAAAGACGTGATATTAAACTACGTCTGACGGTGTGTTCCTGGAAAACGCTACAATATGATGAATCTCGCTATTTAATTTTGACGTTTTGGGCTAAAAAGACTGCTTGCTCCCTCGTCTAAGAAACATTCACAGTCGGATGATGCCGTGCATGTTAGACGTGCTACCTGCCGCCGATTTCATGTAGCAATGTCGGCACACAACTTTCGGACTCTTCCACGCGCCTTTCCCCATCGGCGATTTTAACAGGAAAGACAGAATGTTCCCAAACAGGAGACCGCAGAGTATGCGGGGACCTTCGAGCGCTGGCTCTTTTCTGGCTCTCTTTTGTGCCGCCAGTCTCCTCTCCTCTCCTCTGTTTTGCTGAATTGTGATTTTTCCGAGGCTCATGAATGCATCGTACGGCTAAGTGAGAAGAGCAGCGGAGAACGAAGGAGAGAGCTGTTGTACTTTGTTTTCGGCTAAAAATACTGCGTGCTACCTCGTCTAAGAAACATTCAAAGTCGGATGATGTTGTTTTAAGTGTTATTATGTTAGAGGTCGGGACACAACTTGGGGACTTATACACGTACCTTTCCCCATTAGCCATTTTAACAGGACAGCCAGAATGTTCCCAAAAGGAGACCGCAGTATACGGGGGGACCTTCGAGATCTGGCTTGTTTGCGTATTCGTTTGCTACTCTTTAGTGCCACCGCCCTCCTCTCCTGCGTGCAGCAGTCAATAGCGCCCTTGCGTAAGCTCGCGCTAATAAGTGGACCGAACCGAACATGCCGTACCGAAACGTATTAATACACCCACGTGTACTTTACACCCCTAATAGTGACTACGTTTACATGCAGTCAATGCAGTCGGGTTAAGGTGAAAACAGAGTTGCTCCGGCATTTGAATAACCCACTATGTACGGCGACACACGGCGTCATGACTCAAATTGACGTCATTTCCGCTTGTTACTTTCAATAAAACACTTGATATTCATGCCACTCACCACAGGAATGAAGCAGGTCGTTTCCTCCTCGCTCCAAAAGTCTGCTTTTGTGTTGCGTCTCTTGAGCTTCTTTACCTCTGCTTGTGTATTTGCAATGGGTTTCGCGTAGGGGTGGGCGATATGACGATATTAGATTGTTAAGCGGTTAGCGTGTTGACGATCTCATAAAGCCGAAAGATCGTTTGATCGTCTACGTGGCACATTCTAAAGAGTTAGCTCTATGGCGACGCAAAGCCGCTGACGCGTATACCCGACCAAACAATCACAGCACGCACAGTGCACCGTACGTGACACTCCCCGCCTCCCTGTTTGTTTGTAGAGCGAGGAGCTATAGCGGAAAGTCACCACGAAGCAGAAAGCAAACGGAGATCAGACATGGTAGCCGGAGGCAGCCGCTAGCTCCAAGCTAACGCAACCCGCGGTAACACAGCCATTTAACAAGAGCACTTCATATGAAAAAAACAAGCAAACAGTGTAAAGAAGTAACTGAGGCAGTGACGTAGTACCTTGTTGAAGACATGATTCCCATTAAAACAGTGGCAAACGAGGACTTTAAACGACTAGACCTGTGTTACCAGCTGTTTTTATGTTTACATTGTTACCTTTTATGTTTACATTCACTGTACATTTTGATAAAAATTTGTCACGATTCAAATTGAAACCAGTTCAGAAAGCTTAGCTGACTTAAAATGTCATTTTTTTTTCTTGTAGAGTTTTATACACATTTTAAAAATGTCAGAAATGGAAAATGGTCAGAAATGTGCAAATTAGTCTTAAAAAAAACGATGTAAAAAAAAATCATGATAAAATCGTGAACGTGATTTTATTTTTTAAAAATCGTGATCTGATATTTTGGCCAGATCGCCCACCCCTAGTTTCACGCCAAACAACGCACTTCCGCATACAAGCACTTCCTGTACTACAAAGACCAGCATTTCTTGTGGTTGAGCACGTCCAGAGTTTCTCGTGTCTCGTGTCTCTTTGGGCGCCGGCAGTATCTTTGCCTCCTCCTTCTCCATCCGCTTCTCAGCAGTAATGCTGAGTACAGCATCTTATGCTTTTTACTTTAATGTATTTTCCTTTTTTTCATACAAAGTCAATTTCGACTTTAAGGGTGAAATCCGACATACGTGGAAATACGTGTTACATCGCCAGTGTAGGAACGGAACCCGTTTGTAAAATGAGGACTCCCTGTATATATATTGTGTGTGAAGTACAGTGACATTTAAAGCGCTGGAAAAACGGTCATATCACTAACTAAGACATATGACAAAATATTGGACATCATTTTATTGCATGTGTTCCTTATTGACATGAGGATAAGCACACTAGTTTGTAGAAAGAAGAGTCATTCGTTTGCCCACGTAAAGAAAATACTCTTTTCGTTCTGCTTTTTATGTTCCGCCAAGGTCCTCTTGGGGCTCTAGCTCATCTTTGGATCTCTCACGGCGCTATGAATGTTTCACACGCTGTAATATTTAATGCTCAGCTCACGGGCGGAACCCGAGAGTGTGCGATGCCTTGCCATGTGGGTCAAGCGAGGCTCACACGGGCTCTTTTAATGCGACTTGGACTAATCTGGCGCAAAGCTCAACGTTAAGAGGGATGGCGAGACGCTTTCTCGGATTATGAGGAATCCCTGAGTGAAGGTCCTGCAGCGCAGGAGAATTAGGTGACTGTGCCTTTAATACATCTTTGTAATCATTCTTTACAGTGTGACGAGTATTGGCTGCGCCCTTGCTCAGAACGGGATCATTTATCAGTTTGACTCAAAAGTTCTCCTGTGTTATAAATTCAAGTTCATGGGTGCGGCCGGCGAGTGCGAGACGAGACGGAGGTGGTCCCTGCCTGCGTGTTGGGGGTTACATAGCCTTTGACCTCCGCTGCCGTTGCCATGGGGAAGAGGCCGGCAGGCGCAGTAATGTACCAATGAAAAGGCCGAACTGTCACTGCTCTGCAGCTCACACACACTCATACACACATGCACCCAACTTCCATTCACATTCTCTCGCTATATGTCAGCTGGAAGAAAGACGTTTATGTTTGTTATAATTCATCTAAGCTGCAAGCGCATTCATGTGAACACATTCTTTATGTGTAATTGTGAGCTTGCTAGGCACTAAATACACCACTTGTCAGATGCATGGTGCACCTTCTTATTTCAAACAAGAATACTCCTAGAGTCAGCAGGAGTGATGGACATTTTGCTGGGACAGTAAAGGGTAAAGGCTCTTTGAACAAAACCTCCAATGTAGACCTATGATGGAGTAAGAACCAGAATTGAATAGTTTGAAATGAGTAAAAAAAAACAAAAAAAACAAGATGTGATTCAAGTGTAGACTTTGACAAAACTATGACATGAATCCACACTGCATTTGGTGCAAAATGTCTCCATTTTCAAGGACATGGATGGAGCGACATGTTTATTACTGCCCTGCGTGTGACACACCAGTGTCATTTCATCCAAGTTTTATAAATGATGGCAATACAAGGATGTCACTTTTCCCCAAATGTGAAAATGGAGGCAATCTGAAGAAATTGGTCGTGCGATAAATTTCTTTCGTGTAACTTCTTGAAAGACAGCTCGACATCGTTCAAGTCCATTGTGGTGATGAATGTTTTTTTTTTTGTATGCATTTTATTACTTCGGAGAAATTGTCAAGCCGGCTGATTGGAATAAGTGCACGTCTCCATGCCCCCTCCGTAAATATGTGAAAGTGTGGCCTCATTTAAGGTTGCATTCATTCAGAGGAGGGGGTGCTCACGAATAAAGCAGTGTGTGTATTTGCATATGCTGCATGCTGTCTGCAGAAAATAAAAGGAGCGGGCGAAAAAAGATATCAGAGGTGGACAAAGAACAAGGACAAATCCTTCATTGCAGGATTGGTGGGAGAAAAGGCTCATGTGAATTGGGGAGTGGGTGAAAATTGACAGAGAAAGAGTTGGACCTGGTTCCCCGTGGGGATAAAAGCCTCGAGATCCCTCCATGATAGAGCCGGAAAATGGGAGAGAACAACATGGAAAAACATGTAGATGCAGAGGCTTAAAAATACAATCAAATAAAGGACTTTAAACTCGTCTCTGCTGATGTTTCATATTGACTCTCATGCACCCTTTTCAGCAATGTTGCTTAATTGAATAATTTAAACAGGGCGATGCACTTGTTTTGAAATGTTTTTGTTTTCTTTAAAAAAAAAAAAAAGTAATTTCTGTTATATTGTCTGTGCAGGGTCGAAAAGATGAAGATGACAAGCTGTGGAACAACTCCAGATGGTGTACATTTTGGACCAAAGTCATCACACCATTTTTTTTTTTCAAAGATATCGTTTTTTTATTTTTTCTATTACATTTTTACTGCACTTCCGAGTGTTCATCTTAAAATCTGCAAATAAAAAAGAACGCAAAACATGTGTACATGTGTTTTCAATGTGATTTGTAAGGACCATTACAATATAAATGGATAAAACGTTTTAGTTTAATTACAATAAAGATGAATACTTTTCTATGACGTAAAAACATAAAATGAAATAAAAGCACAAGAATACGGTCTTAATTTAGAGAACAGTAACCTATTTTATTTTAGTGGCTAATGTTGCACAAGGAATGCGCTGTGATTTCATGTTGATACCGAAAATATATTTTTGAAAGCATCCGAAATAAGTGTTAAGTGAATATAGGGCACATGTCATTGCGTCTGTGGGACTGAAAGGTATACAACACTGTTTTATGTTTTATGTTTTCTTGAGGCTGGCCTGAGAAAAATGCGCTGTACAAGCTTTGCGTGCGCTGTTTCTTGTCGCGCCTTTTTGAGGCAAAAGAAACGGAATGATTGTCTGCTCAATAGACAGAAGCTGCACCTGTGTATTCAAAATGAATAAAATAGGTTCAATATCTTCATGTTCTTTTTTTTTATATATATATATATTTTAAATCAGGATGGTTTACATTAAACAGCAAAGGAGGAAGGGATCGATCGGATTACACGGCGTGACATCTTGTTTCCACCCAAACAAACAGCATGTGAAGAGATTATTAAAAAAAGTCAGACGAAATTCAATCTAATGTTACGGGCACACAAACACCCACGTGTACGCACACACAGGTTAACACGGGATTGGACTACATCCGTTTTTTTTTTTTTTTTTAAAATACGAGGAAAAACAAGTGCAATGCACACATTAATGAGAGCCCGTTAACGTAAAGGGCAGGCCCAAGCAAATGTGCAGAAATAATGCTACTGTCTTGGGTCAGTCGGTTTTTCATCGTGTGCAACGTAATATTAAAAATCCACGTTTATTTTCTTGCATGCTTAAAATGACATTTTCAGCAGCTTTCATATTTGACGTTTGAGAAATTTGAAAACATTTTTAAATTTGACAATGTACCCATTGAAACAACAATGTAGTATTGTATAAAGTAGAAGCGTAATAAATATTATAAATGTAATATGTAAAGTATGTTTATCCTCCTTTCTCCTACGACTACAATGAGGATAAGCGGTACAGGGAATTGATCAATGGATGGATAATATATAAAACAGCAAAATACTGTATATAAATAAACTCTAAATTCAAGTTAAAAGAAGTGACAAAATACATTTTGCTATTTCAGTTCGCATTGCACAAATATGCCCAAATAAATACATTAATTCACTCAATTGTAAAATGGCAAATGTGGTAAAATACTTAATCTCCCCAATCTAAAAACAACATGGATTCAGTGATGGCGGGGAGGTGTGTATGCGTGCAACATGTTTTTTTTTTGTATGGGTCTAAATAATTGTTGCAACTCTTCTCTGGTTGAATGCAAAGCAATTAGTGAAACCAGCCTCTGAAATGTTGAAATAAACGCATTCATAAAACTGCTCCACTGGAATGATTTTATTCATTAAAAACTTCTTGTGTGCTTTAAAGCCTGTAAATAAGTGTTGCCATTAATAACCAGGACTCCCATCATCTGTATTGACCATGTAGGCTAAAAACAAGCTTAAGACATGTCTTTATTTGTTTTGGTGAAGTACTTGCAGGACATCAGGGGTCAGGGGTCATGATCAGGATGTTCCCCCAGAGGACAATAAACAGACCAGAGAGATGGTGAGGTCAGGAGCCAGAGTCAGAGGTCAATGGCTGCTAATTAAGAGGCTATTTCCAGCCATTCCCCGGTGACCGCAGCACTGGCTGCTGAAGTGCACAGAAAAAAACAACTTCACAAAAAGAGATGAATAAATGACAACAAAACTATAGAAGAGGAATACAGTGTGTGTGCATTTTACTTCATGAAAGTGTTATATTGTACAGAACATTCTGGAATATGGTCCAAAAGCAAAGCACTTTCTGCAGATGACAGCTCAGATGCAAGATGCAAGAGTTGAATAAATTCTGTCCACAGAGTCTCCACGTTTTTGGAGGGAAAGTCGCTCGGTACTGTTTATGCCTGCTGAAAGGGTCTGTAAGCGAAGCTTTTGCATAAGAATGGGGACGGGGCCTGTGAACTCCTCTGAAGCCGACCTTCCTCCCACCCTGTGAATAGTTGGCCATTCATTTGAGCCTTGGCCTTGGCCTAAACTCCCAGTCGAGCTGATTTAACGTATCCTACAAGGCTTTCCTCATGCACGCACCCCTTCCACACACGTTTAGTGCCTTGCCCAATGAATGGACGCAGGCGCTGAAATAAATAACCGTGGCCTTTCTCCCTTCGGCTCATTGTTCAATTAGGTTTCCTCTCAGCTAGTCCGGAATAATCTGGATTCTTGGACTAGTTTAGCTATCTTCCTAACCTCCTCCTTTGTAAAGGCAATGAATGCTCAGTTCTGGCTCATATTTTAACTCTTGAATGTAGTTGCTAAATAAAACCAACAAACAACAACACTGTTAAATCCCGTAGAGGTATTTTCAATAAAACTGAGCATTTGTAAAGTCTGAATTTTTGATCCTGTTAATTCTGTCAGCCTTTCACTAAATACTAACTATATGTGGCCTTACCTTGATAAGTGCTGATATTTTATTTTTTAAAAAACGACAAGAGTAATTTTCACCTAAGCAGTTCGCAGTGACAACACACACGTCAAACTGAACAGCTGAATTTTGAGTACATGTCCAGTAAACTTGAATAGTTCAGAAACGTCATGTTGAATGAATACATTTGGTCTGAGGAGCATGTGGAATAGGTCAAATAACCTCTGTGGTAAACGAACATTTTGCAAATGAAAATGAACTGAAAAAGAGAGTGAGAGCAAGCAGGAATTGTGTTTGGGGAAAAAAAAAGAAAAAAAAAAGGGCCCAAAGAGCAAAGAGTTTGATGACAGAATTCAAGAAGTTCAATAAGTGTTTGATGCTGCAGGGGGGAAACGGTTGGAGCAAAATGAAATATATTAAGCTCAAGAAACCAACTTGGATCTGTGCAAGCAGTGTGAAAGCTGACATTGGTTTATCAGCATTGCACAAGAAGCAAGTTTCCAAATGGTTGCCACATGCTAATAGCTCCTCTGTGATTGGCTGACATTCACATCCAAAGGTGGGAGATAACATTTTCACTGCAAGCCGATTCCCTGAAAATAAATTATGTTCTTTGGTATCCATGTTTAACCATGTAACGCAGAGACAAAATTAGCCCCCCCAAAAAGTGAAAAGAAACTGTTTTTCTATTTCCCTGCCATCATCTCGAGCAGTGAGAGCACCACAGGAATTCAAAGGCACATTCCAACAGGCTGGTTTTAGGTGATTTATCATTCAGCATTTATATGGACACAGGGGACTCGAACCGTGTCTGATGTGTGACTGCTGTGTTAGCCTTTGACCCCAGTCTGTCTGGAGGACCACGGTGACAGAGTCAAGGTCAAGGGGAAGGGGGTTGGGGAGAGGAGGACGGGGATGGGCGGCATCTGACGAGTGGAAGGGTTCCCTGTCTGGGAGTGAAGAACCCAGACAGTCTCAGGCATCTGTGCGAGGCCAGGCGGGGTCCTTGGTGGGGTCCTTTTACATCCAAAACGCCACACTCTTGTGGTGGGGGAGCTGCTGTCTGCGCACAGCACAAAGACTCACTAATACTCCTCCATGCAAATCAATACAAAGTCATTGGTTGGACATTTGAATCGCAATCAGTTGCGTTTGTCTTACTTTTGTCACCAATCATACATTGACAGAATTTTTATTCTTACAAACATTAAAGCGGAAGTCAACCCCAAAATTTTCCTGACCATAATATGCGCCTCCACTAGTCATAACACGGCATTCTGATTAATATTGCGTTTGTAGAATGTGAGTTAAGCCTGTCCATATCAGGGGGCGGCCATTTTGACGCTCGCTGTCAACTGAAAATGACATCGCAGTTGCTCAGGGGCTCAAATAACGACCAATCATGGCTAAGCTTAAAAAAAAAAAAGTCGACAGAAGTGCCAAAATGGCCGCCCCCTGAGATGGACAAAAACGGGTGGATTTTACCGCTTAACTCATATTCCACAAACATAATATTAATCAGAATGCCGTGTTTAGACGAGTGAGGGAGCTTTATGCAGGATGATGTTTTGCGGCCCACTACTTGACATCAAAGTTTAATGTTAGTGCGGATCCCAGCTTTTCTGCCGTGCCATTGCACTGGGCATTTTAATTATTTTTTTTCTTCTTAACTTTTGATCACATATGGGTTACCATAACTCAGGCTCATGGCAGCTTTCGGCGAAACATAATTCCGAAGTGTCACCAAGTGGAAGGAAAAGATATCCCGTCACCCAGTCCCAGTCATGTCGTTTTCAAAAACCTGCCTCAGTTAGTGACGAGAACAGCCAATTTGAAGAAAAACAGGACACGGAATGTTTCTTTTTTTTCAGCATAGGAGCACCCCGACGTGTTGAATGCACAGAGAAAGTTGTGGGGTTCAAGAAATCAGATCCGCTAACTAATTTTGTTCACATTCTGAAGAACTGTTCTTAATAAAGTTTGAAAAGTTTGGATTTGTTGTACTTTTTTTCATGCTTGAACTCCTCCTTTGTGGATTACTTGATGAAAGCCAGACACACCCAGACTCTATCTCCATTCCGTCAGACTGATGGACATGTCAGGACATGTCCATCAGTCCGTCACTGACGGACGCCTGTTTTGCTGACGATTGACAGACGGGACACTTTTTTAAAAATGACTGACTAAGCACTGACGGAAGTGGATTTTCAAAGTAATCGTCATTGGCCTGTCGTGAGTCATGACATTTGGTCACTCTGATTGGCTGTTAGCTAGCAAATGGGGGCTCCGAGCAGGAACAGGAAGTGACAAATACGGATAAACAGTGAGCACGCCTTTGCTGCCTTAATCTTCTTACCGAGGGTTGACAATGTAAGCATTTCACGATGCTGTGTCAAGAGCGTGAGGGTTTGCTTCGCGTGGGAGTTAAAAATATAGTTGAATGCATTGTTTACGTTTTTATAATCGACGTGGCAACAGTCGGCGAGACGCCACAGGGGGTATGCGTCGTCCTAGTTGGCCAACGTCGGATTGGTCTATCTAGGACTTAACTGACGGACTGACTGATGGACTGACCAAATGACGATTCCAATTGCGTTCGTCATGAAAAATGATGGACTGACGAATGACGACGGGTACCCAGGCCACTGACGGATGACCAATAACAGAGCAGCAAAATTCAGTAAATGACCACCTCTGCCATTTACCATTTTGATAAAATTAGATTTTTCATTTGTTGGACTGTTGCGTGTTCTTCGGCAAAAGTACAATAAATAACCCGTTCAATTGGATTTGAAACACATTCATTAATGTCGACAAGAATAGCAAACGGGTATTTTGGGTGCCAGTCCGAGCTCTAATATAAATATACAATACCAGTCAAAAGTTTGGAAACAATTACAATTCCGTTTTTTTTTTTCATTATTTCATTATTTCCATCGTATTGCTGAAGAGTGGTCTTCATTTTTAAAAACCCAACACAACCCACTTCCATCCTTGCTTAGTCCATCCTTTTTAAGACTCCTCGTCCGTCTATCTCGGACGGAAGCCCATGTTGTGGACGGACCTGGATGATGCAATGTTGCAATGTTAATGGATATATATGTAAATATATATATATATATATATATATATATACTGTATATATATATATATATATATATATATATATATATATATATATATATATATATATATATATATATACATACAGATAGATAGATAGATAGATAGATGTGTGTGTGTACCATCATCATAAAAAAAAGAAAAGACCACAAGCAGCTGCCCAATATGCAATATGTATTAATTGACGATACTTTTGAAATGTATTTACATAACTTCATCATATTCACCGTCTGCTCTCACTGCATAGCTCAGCCAAATACGCACACACACACACCCAGTCAGAGATATAATGTCACCTCCCTCAGACCTCCTGGGTGATCTGCAGTGGAGCGTGTAGCCACCTGTCAATCACTCCTTCTCGCCCGCCTTAAGAGAGACATTTGGTCTGGGACAACAGCAGCCCGTCCCTCCCCATACATTCGGCCTCCCCTAGCAACCATGGCTGGATAACTGAGAGGCTTTGTCCCCTCACAACAGGAGCGCGCCATTGAGCCCAGACGCTCGTAGCAACCAGAATTAGAGGTTGCCAAAAAGGGGTCTTTTCCATGAAACTGGGGGGCGAAAGCTCTGTTCTGGTCCATACGTCTGGGATTCATATCACAGGTCTGAATGGAACCCCCTCCTCCTTGTAAATGCTGGTGTAACGGAGCGTACCAAGGGGCTCGCGGGGCTCGAATAGGATCATGCTTAATCTGCTGTTCCTCGCCACTGTGGCCTGATCAGGACACTTAAACAGCCTCTGTTGACAATTGGCGGAGTGGGGAGATACCTGGGGCACACACACGCACACAGGTGGGAGCTTCATTGATTGTTGTGTGTCGTGTGCCTACAAAACATGCAGAGAAAACAAAGGGATCATATCAGAGGTTGCACACTCAATTTGTGTTTTGGCTGCTGGAGATAGAGTCGGGGTGTGTCTGGGCCGCATTAGGTATCCCACAAAAATGGGGTTCAAGTATTTAAAAAAAAAAAGAAGTACAACTAATCTTTATTAATAACAGTTCAGAACATGAACAAGATTGGTGATTCGGTCCTCTCCCTGGTACTTTGCATACTCCTCTTCAGCATGTCAAATTGAGGAATGACAACTGATTTTTTTGATAACACCACAACTTTCTATGTGAATACAAGTCCTTTGCTCACCCCCAAAAATTTCGTCTCCTGTTTTTCTTGAAATTGGCTGGTCTCGTCGCCAACCTTTCTCCTCATGGCAGGTTTTGAAAAAGAGATGACTCGGACTGGCTGACAGGATTTCTTTTCCTTCCTCATGGTGTCACTTCAGAATTATGTTTTGCCAAAAGCTGAACTATGGTAGCCTATAAGCCATAAAAAATGAGAAAAATAAAAAAATACACCAAACACCCAGGGCGATGCCACTGCAAAAAAAAAAAAAAAAAAAAAAAACGTGCGGGCCGCACTAACATTAAACTTTGATGGCAAGTAGGGGGTGCAAAATATCATCCTGTCGGCTGCAAATGGCCCTGGGGCCGTGAGTTTGAGACCCCTGGTTTAAATAGTTTATGAACACTTTTATGGACTTGCAGGCTTTCATTAAGGCCTTTTACTGCTCGCTTTGTTAGCGTTACAACATGGATGCCTGAATGCATGACCAACTGCTGTTAAACCCTGTAAGTGTGAAGTGAATGTTTCATGATTAAATTGAACATGCTGGCCTTACTAGTTAATTAAAACAGTGGAACTTCAAAAGTCTCAAACAGCCCTGAGGTTGTCCAATTCAGAATTTGACCAATACTTTCAGAAAAAAATTTTCAGTCTGTCGAAAAGTGCACAAAATGTTGGCATAAGTAGCTAACAAACAATGAAATTCACACTCTTAAATTGAAACAGTTAAGTTAAAAATAACACAATTCTGGGTCAAAAATGGACCGATCCACTACTTGGGTCAATTTGACAAAACTTTCTGGGTTGCTTTTGCAGAAATCAACACAAACAATGGGTAGTTTTGTACAAAAACAACCCCAAAATTTGGGGTGTTGTACAAAACACTGCAAGAAGGTGGGTCAAATTGACCCAATTAGTGGATCGGTCCATTTTTGACCCAAAATTGTGTTTTAACCCAACTGTTTTTAGAGTTAAACGCAAAATGGAAACACTCGCAAGGAGCATGGAGAAAAGACGCTCACACTGAACTAACCACGTGGTAAATAGCGAACTGCAGTTGTACTCAGAGGTTGAGATCTCACTTATAAGGCCATGTCCTTTAAGAGACTTTCTGCTTAATTAAACTTTGTAGAAGCACTTTACCACTGTACATTCACTTTCATATTGTTGAATTATTATAATATACTTGTAGTATATTGCAATTTGTTTCATGAAAAACAAAATATTTTTTGGGTAGCTGGAACAGATTAATGGCATTTCAATTGATTTCAACATGGAATATTGATGTTTATCGCGAATTGAATTAAGACATAAGTAAAGTGGTACATTAAAGTACCATTTGTATTTATATTATTTTCTAAAGGGAAAAAATCGGAGTTAGACCCGCAACAGGAAAAACCTCAGCCATTTTTCTGTACTACTTTTGCTGTGAATGGATATCAGCAGGCGCCCTCCCACGATGTATTTCTTTCTGCCTTTCTGTACATTTGATAGCCATATGTAAAGGATTACAAACTAACCTCAACCTGCAAAGACTATCGCTGGCACGTAGTGTAAACACACTTTTACTGGCGTGTTCTTTATCATTAATGAGCGTCTTGGTGGCCCCTTGTTTGGAAGTATGTTTTGTGCACTTTCCATTCTGGAGGCCTTGTTCCGCACTCCTTTCCCACCCTCTCCTTAACGGCCCCCACCTGTCAATCAAACATCATGATAGAGCCGTTTGAGCCCAAAAGACGCTCAACTTGGGTCTCACGAGGCCTGCTGCACCTGCACCTTTAAGGAGGCCAGCTATCATGTCAACAACGCCTTGAATTAGTTCTGCATTTGTCCTTAAATAGATGGAGAATAAACATGAGTCAAGTTGGAGCGGGAATTGAGGTCCAATAAGAAGCAGCCAGTGCGCGTGTGTGTGTGTGTGTGTGTGTGTGTTGTAGGATTGTGGCTGGTATCAATGCAGCAATGTGGGAACCCTTTCTCCCAGCAGGCCTGCATCTCCTTTAATTGGAACACTTGTGGTATCATTACCTCCTTTACTCAAACATGTTCCTGAAGACAAAAGAGCGAGACTTAAGATGGACGCCCGCTCTGTTAACGCTGGATGCGGAGATAAACTCCTTGCGGCTTCTCATCTGTGGGACAGGAAATTACAGAATGCCTGTTTTCGGTAGACTGGTCATCATTGGTCAGATCGATGTAATGGAACACTGACTTTGACCTTTGTCTCTTCCTGACCTTTGAACTGAGGTCACACTGAAAAGGCTAGTGCATGTTTGGTCGCCATAGATGTGCCCTGGGATCAGCAACAGTGGGACCTTTTTCTACAGTCTGACTGACTCCTTGGGATAGGACTTGCTGGAGATTTTTTAACTCTGGGAAGTGCCCTTCTTTTTGTGTATAATGATTTTTTAAAGGGCATTTGATTGTGATAATATAGTGAACACATCTTGTCCACATTGAACTAAATTACAATTCCAAAGAGAAGCTATACAAAATGAGCTGTATGGAAAAATAAAATGCATTTACAAAGACATTAAGACATATTCTCCATGGACACTCTCAGAGATTCTTAATCAGATCCTTCCACTTAAAGAAAAAATATTTTGAAATGTAACACTTGAATGACACTATCGATCTAAGAGCAAAGTCTGATAGTACAGGCAGAGATAGACAGTAGCAGGCAATTTATATGTTGCAAATATATTTTATTTACATACCATAAACACACAGCAAACGGGGTCATTTTGTCCAGTGAGTCACTGAATGGTAAATGGTAAATGGGCTGTCACTTATATGGCGCATTTCTACCATAGGAATTTGATGACCCCCCCCCCCCCCCAAAAAAAAACCTCTCACATGCACCAGAAATCATCTCACTTCAGCAGATAACAGAAAGACACACACACGCACACACTCAAAAACATCCATGTGCAAGAAGAAAATATCATGTTGGGCCGATACGGCAACTCATACTCATAACCTGAAGATGATGACGATGATGTTAATGATGTGTTTCAGAATCATGATATCACACAAGTGTGGTAGTTTTCATGCATTCAACACACCAATGACCACAAGAGAAGAATGCAAAAAGACTTTCAGTGATCTATTCTGATTTGACCTTTCCTCACACACAAAGCATTTTATTCAGCATAAACAACATTGTTATAATTCCAGATGGAAATTTGTAATTCTCAAATAACAACAAATCACCAAGAGCTCAGCAAAGACCATACAATATCCTCAGTGTGTCTTGCTTCTTAATAAAGGGGCAAATTCATATTGTGAAATGACATTTGTAAATATTGAATTAGACCGTGGAAATCATTTAACCATAAACATTGATACGACCGATATTTACACATTTGAGTTAGATTCTTTACTTGACCTAAATTTCTATTTTACAGAAATATACTCACTGGATGGACAAAATATTTTTTTAACAGTGGAAAATATGGAATGAACTATTCTGTTCAACAGGATTATAAAACGGTACCAGCACAGGACAGCGTAATCAAGACGTTGGGTCAGTTCTGCTCCAAGGTGAAATTTGACTCCGTTCTAAAAATAAACAAATAAAGGTTCATAATTAAAAAACATTTACTAAACAACCAACTGTACAGTAAGCCACTTAAAATTGTCCTTGTGAAACGTAAAATGACAAATACATTTGTCCCATCGAATGTCATTTGCACAGTAAACGTTGCATCTTCAAAGCCACTTGTGCACGTTGCATAATTAAGTGTGTGTGGTTGTGGGAAAAAAAAAAACATCAACACAAGCACAAAACACACGAGCTTGTGCATGACGTGGCACGCCCGACGCCCACGTAGTAAGCGTGTGTGTGCGGCGAGGGTGAGTGTGAACTTTTTAGTGAACTCGTGCTGCCACCAACAGGATAATAAAAGCAACAACAGCACCCCCTTTAAAATATTATTCGAATCGTTTTTTGTGTTTTTTTTGGGTGATTTTTGGTGCTAAACTTTCGCATTTATTGGTGAATTTTGAATGTTTTTAAAAACACAATGTTACACTTGGTCTGCTTATACATTGTACTTTGGCTGTCCTTTATGTTATCATTGTAACATTGTAGGGAAGTCCTATAATATCAGCCCTTGTTAAACAATTTCCTGTTGCCTGCTTAGCACTTGCGCCACTCGCCACAAAAAAAAAAAAAAAGTCGTCATTATTTTTCTCTTATTTTCTCTGCACCTCCCTTAAAGTCCTCCACTGCCCCCCTGTGGATTCACTGCTCACACGTTGAAAAGCACTGCCTCCTCTGATCAGTTAAACCAGGGGTGTCCAACCCCGGTCCTCGAGGCCCGCTGTCCTGCGTGTTTTAGATGTTTGTGTGTTTAGATGTAGATGCTTCTTCAGGGCTTGTTGATGAGCCCTCGAGGACGGGAGATTGGACATGCCTGAGTTGAAAATTTAAATTGTTGTACAATTGTTTACATATAGGTGGAGATGACAAAACACTTATGTTAGTGCTTATGTTTTCACAAACTCCATTGATACAGCGGATATAAAGTCTATACACCACTGTTGAATTCCGTTTTAATTTTGTGATATAAGAAACAAAACCAATAAAAATCATTTCAAGTTTTTCTCTGCCATTAATGTGACCTACAACTTATACAACTCATTTCAAAAAGAAAAAAAAAGACCCTGAAATCTTTCAGCGAGAAGGGAGTACAAATAAACTTAATAATGTGGTTGCAAAAGTGTGCACCCCCTCCTAGAACTAGGGATGTGGCTGCGTTCAGAATTCACCAATCACATTCAAACGTGAAATGGGAGGCAGCACACACCTGCCACCATTTAGAGCATTTCCTGACATTTACTCGCTTGTCACACAAGCCATGGTCCACAGCATCAATTTTTGTATTGTCATAATACAACTACCGTGGCCAGAGCAATCCTCTTCTTCCTTGGCAATCGTGCCATGTTGTTTTTGCTACAATAAAAACGAAATAAAGTGTACGTGGTGCCTCAAAACATTGTTTCTTTACTTACTTCATAGTCGTGGTGGGTGGGATTATGAACAGTTCCAAATACCAGTCAGTCCGACACAAACCTTTAAGACTAAAAAAAGCCTACTAGAACTGCTGAACTTTATGTTAATCAGAGGCACTTTAAATGGTGGCAGGTGCGTGTCGACTCCCACTTAAAAGAGGTTGACTGTGATTGGCTAACTGAACATAGCCACATCCCCAGTTCACAGCGGGTGCATCCACACTATTACAGGTTTATTTTTACTTATCTTCTTAAATGTTTTTTTTTTCTCAATTGAGTTCTATACATTAGAGGCCACAATAATGATGGAAGAACATTTGAAAGTATTTTTACTGGCCTCGTTTTATTTGACAGAAACCTGGCATTTGAACAGAGGTGTGCAGATTTTTTTTACATCCACTTTTTGTCCTGCATTTATGTTATTGTCAGTATTTTTTCTTTAATTATCATTTTACTGGATGGGTTGCTGAATACGCGTTAAAGGTTTCTGTTTTATTAGATGCCTCGTTAAATATTTTTATTTCTCATGCACCGCTTTTCTGCTCATCGGGAAAGCTGTCAAGACTAACTGCACTCACTTTCTTTTTCTCGTCCCTCCAATGGAAATAGGAACCTGAAGCGGCACAATGTTGTACAATAGTGCTTTTCTGTCCACTAACAATGGCAACCTATCTGGTGTTATTATTTCTTGAAATATGAATGACTCTATGTTACTAAATTTACCGGATAAAGTGTGTTTGACCTAAAACACTTACACGTCTTTGTTGAGCATGTGATTGTTGTACTGCAGCACTGGCGGAATAGTCTCCTCCTCATCAGGCACCTGCAGACACAAAACTATACATCAAGTGACATTCGTGCCTGGAAATTTGAAAAATAGGCAACTAACAAACTGTACACATCGGCCTTAGTGGGACAGTCATTCACAGCATGAAAATGCATAATCACAGCTCACATTTAATCACAGATGGAGTTAAATGTGCTTTGATTTGTGCTGCTGATTTGTGCTAGTTCCTGTTTATTACATTGTGGCTTTCATGTGTTCAACTTAAGAAATACAACCATGGGGCCAAGGAGGTCGGTGCAGAGAGAGCTGGATGCCGGCCGAAGGCGGAGACCTTGGCGGTCCGATCCCCGGCTACAGAAACTAATTCCAGCTAATTCACCTCTCTCGCTGGGTAGGAGCCCGAGCTGGTGTGCAAGGTTGACAAGTTCCAACTTCATGTAGTCGGGGTTCACCGAGGTGTCAACCGACCACCTCCTGGTTTTGCGGTGGCTCCGATGGTTGGGGAAGACGCTGATCTGGCAGAACCAAACGTGTTGTGAGGGTCTGCTGGGAATGTCTGGCAGAGTCTGCTGTCAGAAGGAGCTTCAACTAAGACCTCTGGCAGAACTTTGCCCATGTCCCGGGGAATGCAGGGGACATTTAGTCCGAGTGGACCATGCTCAGCGGCCGACCGGAGCTGTAGTCGTGAAGTGGTCTGCCCCGGTCGTGGCGGCAAGCCCCAAACCCGTTGGTGGAAACCAGCGGTGAGGAATCCTATCGGGCCTTTATGATCTGATTGTGGGACTCTGGAGGCGGCTTTTGGATACCGGCTGGCCAAGCGGAACTCATCTTTGGTGGTCGCTGAGGCAAAAATTCAAGGGTGGGAGGAGTTCGACAAAGCCATGAATACGACTTCCGGTCGGCGTTGAGGAAATACTGGTCAACCATCCGGCATCTCAGTAAGTGGAAGCAGTGCACCATTAATATTAACACTGTATATAGTGGGGATGGGGCACTGCTGACCTCAACTCGGAACGTTGTTGAGTCGATGGGCCAAATACTTCAAAGACCTCCTCAATTCCACCAACACAACTTCCTTTCGGGAAGCAGAGTCCGGGGACTCTGAGGAGGTCTCTCCTATCGCTGGTGTTGACGTCACCAAGGTGGTTAAAAAGCTTCTTGGTGGAATTCTGTTCAAAACTTTTGTGGACACAATTTCTTGGTGCAGCTAAGGCGTAAAGGGTGTCTGGTTAGTATTACGTCCCTGCTTTTTGAAGATGATGTAGTGCTGTTGGCTTCAGCAAGCCATGATCTTCAACTGTCACTGGAGCAGTTCATAACCGAGTGTGAAGCGGTTGGGATGAGAATCAGCACTTCCACATCTGCGCCCATAGTCCTCAGTAAGAAAAGGCTGGAGGTGCCTCTCTAGGTCGGAATGAAATATGTGAGGAGTCTCGAGAGAGTGAACCATTCACACCACCACTGAACCCAAGTCAGGTGAGTGAAACATGACACAGTCACTCTTGGTCAATCTATACTAAAATGTATTGCGACTTCCGAAAGACACTCATGACATTGACAGGTGTACTGGCTAACCTCCCAGTAGGGTTCATCGTCAAAGCAGTTGTCATCAGCCGGGTCGCCCCAGATGGGTAATCTTAAAATAAAACCTGTAAAGACATGCAAAGACATAATAAAAAAAGAGCGAAAACTGTTGAAGGGCCTTGGGAGTTTTGGTCAGTGTATGTAGCTTACCAACCATGATGCCTCCACCTACACCAAAGCAAACAGCCACACAGATGCCTGCGGCCTGGTGACCACCCTGCCTTGTGGGTGTCATCTCTTCAAAATCACCCTCAAAGTCAAAGGTGTTAATCAGCCTTTCATTAAAACAAAAAAAAAGGAAAATTCAGCGTGGTCAAAAGCCTCACTACCTCTAAAGTGCCTTAATCCTGACATGCGTCTCACCCTTCTTTACCATACACTGAGTCGGAGGCAGCTGCAGCAGTAATGGCGCCCACAATACCACCTATGACCCCAGGCATGGCGTGGAGGTTGTGGATTCCACACGTGTCCTGAATCTTCAGGTGCTTATCCATAAATGGCTGTGAAAGAGAAGCGTTTGACATAGGACCATTCGGTTTAGTGAACTTCAACTACTACAATGGCAGACCTCTGCCGATGCATTTGTGTTCGCTTGTCCATCTGTTTGTTAGCAAGCAGGCTAGACTGGGCTTGTGACACCATTTAGATTTGACTGTACCAATAACACCACAGTGAATCAAAAATCACTTTTATCCGGTTCTCCCTCCATGCTAAATGGTAAATGATATCAAACAGACCTGCATTTGTACATTAAAAATAAATGGCATTTTGGAAAATTAGACAAATTGGACAATTGTATATTTTTGCCTTTTTTGTTGCACTGAACGCTTCACAAATGAACACTATCTTAAACAAATCAGGAGGATCAATAGTGACACACAATACCGACAGACGTATTAGTACACTTTTCATCACATTTACATCTTGGTCTATGAGGGGTTCATTGACATTCTTTACAACCAACTAATCCATCAATACACATTGTGCTGGAACATAAATGCCACTTCCATTCCGTTCCCACAAAGCATAAAAGTCTTTAGAAGTCAATCGTCTCTTGAACGAAGAATCAAAATTCAAAGGGGAACTAACTAGGGAAACATCAGAAAGCTAATTAAGAGTGTGAAGAATACCGTGAGGAAGATATAACCCAATGTGGAGATAATACCGCAGCAGAACCCAACAATCAGAGACCCGTAGGGCATCAGCATGAATTCTGCTGCAGTTCCCACTGCGACACCACCAGCCAAAGTGGAATTTTGAATGTGAACCTGTGCAGAAAAAGAACAAACGTGTGTCCATGCAGTGTGTGTACAGAGCACCGAACTAAACTAGTTCTTCAGTGACTGTTACCATGTCTAGTTTGCCGTGCTTCTGGAAGAGGCTGGAGAAAGCCACAGTAGTGAGCACTGTTGAAGCCAAGGCCAGGTAGGTGTTGATGGCGGCTCGGTGCTGCCCGTCCCCGTGGTCGGCGATAGCTGAATTGAAACTGGGCCAGAACATCCATAGGAAGAGAGTTCCTATCCATCAAATTTGGGGAAATAAATCATACACAGAGTCAAAACAACACCGTTTTCTTGACGCCAGCCTACCTATCATAGCAAAGACATCTGAGTGGTAGACTGAGCCCTGCAGACGACTGCTCTGGTCCAGGTTGGGTCGATAGAGCATCCAAGAGATGGCAAGGCCGTAATAGCCGCCGAATGTGTGGATCACCATGGAGCCTCCTGCATCTCGAGCCTTCAGGTCAACAAGGGAGATTTGGTCACAAGCAGTTCTACAGTACAGTGGTCCCTCGCTGTATTGTGGTTCAACTTTCGCAGACTCGCTACATCGTGGATTTTTTTACAGTGCTATTTTGTATGTCGTTTTTTACAGTGTTAAGTTGAGTCCTAATTGACTGGCTGGATTTTTTACAGTGCAATGTCAGCATGTTTTTGCAGTGGTCTTTTATGTAGACGGTGTAACCTGAAGGAGATCAGTGAGTGCAAAGTAGTGGTAGGCGAGAGTGTAGCCAAACAGCATAGGATGGTGGTGTGGAGGGTGACTCTGGTGGTGAGGAAGATGAAGAGGGCAAAGGCAGAGGAGAAGACGAAATGGTGGAAGCTGAAAAAGGAAGAGTGTTGCATGACTTTCAGGAAGGAGTTAAAACAGGCTCTGGGTGGTCAGGAGGTGCTTCCAGATAACTGGAAAACTACAGCTAATGTGACCAGGGAGACAGGTAGGAGGGTACTTGGTGTGTCATCTGGAAGGAAAGTAGATAAGGAGACTTGGTGGTGGAATGAAGAGGTACAGGGGTGTATACAGAGAAAGAGGTTAGCTAAGAAGAAGTGGGACACTGAGAGGACTGAGGAGAGTAGACTGTAGGAGTACAGGAAGATGCAGCGTAAGGTGAAGGTAGAGGTAGCAAAGGCCAAACAAGGAGCTTATGATGATTTGTATGCTAGGCTGGACAGCAAGGAGGGGAGACTGATCTATACCGGTTGGCAAGACAGAGAGGCAGAGATGGGAAGGACATGCAGCAGGTTAGGGCGATTAAGGATAGGGACGGAAGTCTATTGACAGGTGCCAGTAGTGTGATGGGAAGATGGAAAGAGTAGTTTGAAGAACGGATGAACATGGAAAATGAGAGAGAACAAAGACTAGAAGAGGTGAATGCTGTACCAGGAACTAGCAAAGATTAGTCAGGGTGAAGTGGAAGTGTCTAGGAGAGGTGGTAGTAGAGTTTTTGACTGGGTTGTTCAACAGGATCTTAGATAGTGAGAAGATGCCTGAGGAATGGAGGAGAAGTGTGCTGGTTCCCATTTTTAAGAACAAGGGAGACGTACAGAGATGTGGCTACAGACTACAGAGGAATAAAGCTGATGAGCCATACAATGAGGTTATGGGAAAGAGTAGTGGAAGCTAGACTAAGGGCAGAGGTGAGCATTTGTGAGAAGCAGTATGGTTTCATGCCAAAAAAAGAGTACTACAGATGCAGTATTTGCTTTGAGGATGTTGATAGAGAAGTACAGAGAAGGCCAAACGGAGCTGCATTGTGTTTTTGTAGATCTGGAGAAAGCTTATGACAGGGTGCCCAGAGAGGAATTGTGGTATTGTATGAGGAAGTCTGGAGTGGTAGAAAAGTATGTGCGAGCGGTGCAGGACATGTATGAGGACTGTAAGACAGTGGTGAGGTGTGCTGTAGGTGTGACAGAGGAGTTCAAGGTGGAGGTGAGACTGCATCAGGGATCAGCTCTGAGCCCCTTCTTGTTTGCTATGGTGATGGGCAGGCTGACAGACGAGGTCAGACAGGAATCTCCATGGACTATGATGTTTGCAGGTGACATTGTGATCTGCAGTGAGAGCAGGGAACAGGTAGAGGAGAAACTAGAGAGGTGGAGGTTTGTCCTGGAAAGGAGAGGAATGAAGGTTAGCCGCAGTAAGACAGAATACATGTGTGTGAATAAGAGGGACCCAAGTGGAAGAGTGAGGTTACAGGGATAAGAGATCAAGAAGGCGGAGGATTTTAAGTACTTAGGGTCAACAGTCCAGAGCAATGGAGAGTGTGGAAAAGAGGTGAAGAAGCGTGTACAGGCAAGTTGGAACGGGTGGAGAAAAGTGTCAGGTGTGATGTGTGACAGAAGAGTTTCAGCTAAAATTATAGGAAACGTGTACAAAACTGTGGTGAGACCAGCGATGTTGTTTGATCTTGAGACAGTGTCACTGAGGAAAACAAAGGAGGCAGAGCTGGAGGTGGCAAAGATGAAGATGCTGAGGTTCTCTCTGGGAGTGACCAGGGAGGATAGGATCAGGAATGAGAGGGACAGCACATGTTAGCGGTTTTGGAGATAAGGTCAGAGAGGCCGGACTGAGATGGTTTGGACATGTCCAGAGGAGAGATAGTGAATATATTGGTAGAAGGATGCTGAGTTTTTGAATTGCCAGGCAGGAGGCCTATGGGAAGACCAAGGAGGAGGTTTATGGATGTAATGAGGGAGGACATGAAGGTAGTTGGTGTGAGAGAAGAGGATGCAGAGGACAGGGTTAGATGGAGGCAATTGATTCGCGGTGGCGACCCCTGAAAAGGAAAAGCCGAAAGGAAAAGAAGAAGTACAATAATAATAATAATTATAATGTATACTGATTTTTCTTCTATGGTTTGAACTTTGAGTATGTTTCAACAAGAGAGAAATGTGAGAAGATGTTAACGGTGGGGTTTACAGTCTTTAAGGGAAACCAACCCAAACACATTTTTTTCAAGAATATGTTCCCAGCAGGCCCACTAATTGAAACACGGCATTCTGATTAATTTGTGGAATATGAGTTAAGCAGCAAAATCCACCCCTTTTTAGCCAGCTCAGGGGGCGGCCGTTTTGTCACTTCCATCGACTGAAAATGGCATCACAACTGCTCACGGCTCGGGTAACGACCAATCACGGCTCAGCTTCGGTAAAACAGGTCAGTCGTGATTGGTTAAAAGATGGTTAAAAACGGGTGGATTGACGCTTATTCCATAAACGCAATATTTATCAGAATGCCTTGTTTCAACTAGTGGGCCTGCATAGAATATATTCATGAAAAAATATGATTGTGTTGACTTCCCCTTTAGAAAATAAAAAAAGGCCCTTTGCAAACCTGAATTAAATAAAAATAATTATGAGACCTATTACTGTGTAGATCTCAAAACTCAGTACTGTGTGGTACAAAATAGTACAAATACAAGCAAATAATATTGCTGATACTATAAGTATTTAGATTTCTAACATTGATATCTTCGTCATGGCTGACGTCACCAGTTAGCGTCTTTCGGTATTCGAGTGTGTGCTAAATTGCTAATGTAGCCGTCGTCTTATTTTATGTCTCGATACGTATTAATTGTAAAACACATGTTCTGTTCATAGTTGCTGGCTCTGCGGCTGAAACGCGGTTCTAGTCAGACTTCTGTGAAAGTCTACTGTACACCAAAGCACTTGTTTTGGGTCTTTCCCGACTCTGCAATTAGCATGCTTAGCGACTCACCGCTCGCCTCCTTGGTGAAAGCGCTACTTGTTACGAGGGTAGTTTATTTGTCACCACGGAGGAAAGGATAAGCATCTCGCAGCTCCTTACTGCTGCTGCGCACGGACTTAAATAAGATATAAATAAAGCCTACGCTGCTGCGCAGCAAGCAAAGTAGCTTAGCGGCTAGCAGCCACGAAAGACATGACTTTTGGGAGTGTGGGTGACATCGGGAGCGTGACGTGGACGCAACGTTTTTTTTTCTTTTTGCACCAGCACCACTTCGGCGCTGTTTAGTGCGAACGATCCACAGTAGCATGCCGCTGATTAATGAGCGTGGTGATAGCCCTTTGGAAAAACCACAGGTTTGAAGATCTTGAAATCGCGTTGTCTGAGATCGACGATTAGTGGGCCGGACTAAAAGCCACCTCTGCCCTTGCTTAGTCCGTCCCTTTTTTAAAAACTTGTCGCCTCCCGTCCGCCATTCCAAAAATGGGCATCCGTCCGGAACGGAGGGACGGACCGTTACGCCGCCGGGACGGCTCTGCAAACAACCATTTACACCTCTGGACAATTCAGTCTTCAATGAAGCTAACAGGCATATTTTCATAATATAGCTCGACAAACCTATACATGCTGAGTCGTTGTACTTACATGAATGACACTGAGGATGATATATTCCTCCACAGCAAACAGTGTGATGCCGAACAGCGTCAAGACCATCAGCTGGACTGGACTGACTTTACCAAGCACGGCTCCATAGGCAATCAAGCAGCCCGCCACACAGAAGTCTGCATTAATTAAACTTGAAAAGAAAAATAGCACATTTAACTCATTCAGTACCAGACATTTTCAGACCCTTTTTTACCCTAACGTTTGAAAAAAAAAGAAAAAGAAAAAAATCTAAATAAATTCCTGGGCCGGACTATGAAAAGACATAAAGATGTCTTATGAATATGTTTTATAACTAAGTCTTTGGGATGAATGAGTTAAGAGCTACTATAGTTGTAAATATTGAGCAGTTTTCTTAAAAAAAACATGAACAAGTGAGGTTATAGTTGCGTCTGCATCAGACGATATTCCAACACCATCATCATTCCTCAAGAGCATCACGTTTCAGTTTACCTTATAACCAGTGAACTACAGTAGTAAGAAACATGATTAAATCCAATGCATCTGTATTGGCAAGTTAGGCCAGTTTCTTCAGCATCTTCTGTTTTCTTCCTGTGAAACGTATTTGGTGGAAACCAAACCATCAAACATATTCACTCCCCAAAAAAACAACTATGAACATCACTTGTTTCAAATGATTGTATAATCCATTATTTACAATTAGGTAGACGAGGAAGTCTGAGTCAATCGTACTTTTCAACACCGATTTTGATCTTTCCATCAGTGTAATCCAGGGAGTGGAACCAGCCCTGCATTAGCAGCGCCCACTGGAGACCAAACGCTGCGATGAGGAAATTGAAACCCACGGCGCCAAAACTGTAGCGCTTGAGAAACGTCATCAGGAAGCCAAAGCCCACAAAGATCATCACATGGACATCCTGAAAGCCTTAACATAAAAAAGGCTGTTAGGACAGGAGGCACATAACAATAATAATCTTATCTTTACATTTGTATGGCAGAAAAAAAAAACAACTACTAGATTAAAATGTTACTGAGCCAGTACAGTTAATAAAGATTTTAGGTTGCATTTGTTTAATCCCGATTTCCAAAGAATATTCTCTATGGGAGAAGAACTGCTTGGTAATGAAAAGTCAACCAAGATCCTGACTGTATTGTGTTGGGCCTTAGGTGTTGCAGTTTACATTAAATGTCTTAAAAGTCACCTTATAATTGTATTGGCTTGTGTTTATATATTTACAAATCATGCATACATTTACGCTCATACAGGAGATTGGTCAAAATATGTTGCTTTAAGGAAGGATTGAAAGATGTGTCTATTTTTTGTTTATATCTAAATATTTTTGTCAATGTCCTATAGGTGCTAAGCACGGTATTAAAAAAAGTACACTATGATGCAGTGATGTTTTAAAAACACTACAAACAACCATATGAATAAGCATGTTAAATGAATACCAGTCTGAAACTGTAAAAAAAACAAAACTGTGATCATAATGATTGATCTTTTTGAGGAGAGAATTTTCTAATGAGCCCTGCTATTGGCTCTCTGGTGGATACCAGCATCACCCGGTTGGTGTCATTAACAAAAACATGACCACAGACGACCATCTAACCACACATCTACTGGCACAATATGTTGTTACAGTGAAACATTAGGAGACATTGTGACAAACAGAATTTTGTGAAAAGTGTGTTCAAATGCATCTAACTGAACCAGTCTTTATTTGCCTCAATAATAATAGTTTGGTTTTTTTTAAGTCTATATTGTGGGCAGTTGTGACTTAACTGGTTCTTATTGATCTCACCACAAAAGTATATGAAACCATAAAAAAGGATGTTTTATTCATTTTATTTTAGCAAGGTCACTGGAAAACACAGACGCTAAAGGTAGAAAGTTGGGTGACAATGCTAACCTCAAGAGAAATAATCACCTGTGGATGTCAGCAAATTATATACACATGATTTGATTCAATATCAGCCTGAAATGCTTTTTGATATTTTTTTTTTCTAAAAGTAAAGTATGGACACCTTATCCACCACATTGCTACTTGGAAAAACAGAAGCTGGATTGAATTTGTTCATGAAAAAAAGGTGACACTGATTGCATAAGAGTGACTTACTTGGATATCTGAAGTAGTAGTCATTCTCAATGTCACTGGATATGTTTGCTTCTTTCCTGTGCTCTATCCAGTGTGGATTGGACTCCTCGTCATAACGAATAAAAACCCCAAACAAGATGATCATGGCTGTTTGCCACACTATACACACTGCTGGAAGACTAAGACGAACGTTTGAATTTTTAGGACGATCGCAGAATTCCCTGAAGCTTTGAATGCAGCCCATTCTGGTGGTTGAGCTTTTTGCCTATTTGGAAGTTATTCTAATATATGTTCAGGAGTTATTCAACTTGGATGTCCTCTCTTAAAGTTTCTGACAAAGTGAAGGCAAAGCTCAAGTGAAGGTGAGCGAAGATGAGAGGACACTCCCACAGTCACTCCCTCGACACCGTCTGAAAGCCCAACATGCAGTGGTAGGAAGTAACTAAGTACAAATTCTTCATGGATGTACTTACAGTAAGTAGACTTTTCAGGTATCTCCAGTGATTGATTGCTGCACTCATTTTTTCAAATGTTTTACTTTTACACCCGACATTTGAAAACAGATAACGGACAGTCTGGACGTTCTAGTCCTTACTTTGTCTAAATAGCCTTGTTACTTTTTTCAACCTCCACGGATGACGACAACTGGAAAACAGATGGAACAAGAGAAAGGTTAAGTCAAATGCCGTTCAGATCGTCACTGATTGATTGATTGAAATTATACTTATAAAGAAATACAGTAAACAATAATTCAAAGTACAGCAGAGGCACTGCATATGCATGTAAGGAAACAATAGTTGCATCTTTGGAACAAAAATTTAAGTGTGTACTAGAAAACATAAACATCACAACCCTTCCCACATCACACTGTGCCTGCATGTGTGTGTGCGTGTGTGTGTGTGCGCGAAGTGTGATGGAGATTTCATGGAGGGGTGGGGGGTTGTTCTCATGACTTCAGAAGTCAGACCCTGTGAAGCATTCACTGTAAATAATGTGTTTCCCACAAGACATGGGAAAGGTGCTTGACAGGTTTGACTCAGTCAACCATTACAGCATTACCACCGGGTTCAAGGTGAACACAGGTGTCCACTGAAGTTTCAAGTGAAAGTCAGGAATAAAGAAGTGAGCGAAATTCTGGAATTGACTATCCATTTTACCAGCAAGATTTACATTTCCCCCATTTATTCTAATGTGTTTTAAAATTTATTAACACAGTTGCTCAGGTAACCACCCATCATGCCTCAGCTTCAGAAAACAGCTGAGCTGTGTCATTTTCAGTCCACAGCAAGTGGCTAAATGGCCGCCCCCCCTGAGATGGACAAAAACGGCGGAACTCATATTCCACAAAGACAGTACAGTATTATTCAGAATGCCATGATTAGATCAGTGGGGCTGCGCAGAACAAGTTATTGTAAAAAGATTTGGGGGGTTGACTTCCTTTTTCCAAAAAAAAAAATCCTGCTATCATGCTAATTGCTTAGGATTGGATACACAAACTCTAAAACACCACCTATAATGGTCAGTTATCAATATTTTTCACACCACCTATAATGGTCAGTTATCAATATTTTTCACGCCTCATAGGAAACAAATTAAATTTGAACAATCCCTTCAAGAGTGAAACTATTACAAGAAATAACTGTTGTCTTTTCCCTGTCTGGGGTCGCCACAGTGAGTCATTTGTGTAGTTGAAAACTAAATAAAAGCACAATTAAGTAAAACTCACCTTTAGATAATGCTCAGTGGAGTCTTATAGTCGAAAGCGAGTCCGCCTCATGCATTACACTCTTACCTGTAGTACAAGTACAAAAAGAAGTTACCCACTGGATTGAAAACTTTAAAGAAAACAAAAAAAAAAACATACTCACCATAATGTGAAATTCCTGCAGGTGCCTGAAAGGTGTGTCTACGCCAGGGGTGTCCAAACATTTTGCAAAGAGGGCCAGGTTTGGCGGGGTGAAAATGTGTGCGGGCTGACCATTCATCTTCCAGGTGCTTTAATTTTTCACGGCGTTCGTTACCAGTCACCTTGTCGTAGTTTGCATGTTTCGTCTGGCAGTGACTCTTAATAGTGAATTCCTTGAAAACAGCGACAGTCTCTTAGTGAACTTGGCAGACACAGTTGTTTTGTATTTCAGTGAAAAAAAAAAAGACAATTTCCACTTGTCCTGGAAGCAACGGCCCTCTCTGTCAACTTTCTTTTTCTTCGCAACAGTCATTACTTCAGAAATGGGCTGGAAAGGGCCACACAGAAGGTCATGCAGTAAGGTCTTAACTCTGACACCTAGCACGACTTTGAGAATGGTGTGTTCGGAGAGGCAGAGCGCGCCTCGGAGCATATTTCCGAAAGCACCCGAGAGGGCAGCAACTGGTCTGCTGCCATCTGGTGGTGAAATATAAAAAAAACATTTTTTTTTTTTTTTAAACGTGCATTTTATACTGTGGTCAACACTATTGACGGGCCACTCATCAATTTTATGACAGAGGTCACGGGCCGGTAGAAATTTGATCACGGGCCGCATTTGGCCCCCGGGCCGGACTTTGGACACGACTGGTCTACGCATTCACGCTAAAACAGCTGACTGTTATGTTCATTTATAATCCCTTTGGATTATTTAGGATGATTTATTCCCAATTTAGACAGATTGTTTTTTTGGAGTCGTGAGTGCGAATGTTTGTTTGTCTCTGTGTGCCCTGTGATTGGCAGTCAACCAGTTCAGGGTGTCCCCCGCCTACTGCCCAAAGACAGCTGGGATAGGCTTCAGCACGCCCACGACCCTTGTGAGGATAAACGGATTATATAATGGGTGGATGAATGGATGTTTTTGGGGGAAAAAAAAAAAACATGACTCCCACTTTCGTCCTTATGTTGCATTAAGCTACATTCCCGGCTCTATAGTCATCATTACACTTTTCTTAACTCAACTCAACTTCAGATACACATCCTCTTTGCTGTCTTCTGTTTAAGGAAGGACTAAAAAACTAAGAGTCAAAGCACAAGATATGGACTGACAATGATGTAACCAGACATGAATTAACGTGTACAAAATATAACAACAAAACCAAAGTTCAATTCTTAGTCTTATGACTTTGTATCAGTTATGAAGATGACCCTTTTTTTGTCGAGGCAGCATTGGAGGAAAAACAAGCTCGTTATCAGACGAATACACACATCGCCGCACTAATCATTTGACTTGGCATCGCTGCCTCGGCGATGCCATTCGGGCACATGATGAGCTCTACTGGGATGGTGCTACAGATTCAGATCACTCTATACATTGATCGGCAAAATTTGGTCTTCTACAACAAAAGTGGTCCAATTTTTTCACTGTACTTTTGCCCATAAATAATGAGGTCCAGTTGTGGAATTTAATCTCAGTATCTACATGTGATGCTGGAGTGCAAACTATCCATCCTGTACTGCTTGTTCTCATTAGGGTTGCGGGTGAACGGGAGTCTTTACCAGATAAGTTCAAAAGAGGCAAGACCTGGACAGGTCACCAGCCGATCGCACGGCTAATACAGACAAAATGACCATACACACTTCTTGACAATTCAGAGTCTTCATTAAGCCCAACATGTCATATTTTGGAATGTCAGAGGAAGTCAAAGTAGCCAGGGAAAACCCACGCAAGCATGTGGACAACCTTCGGACTCCATGCAGGCCTGAGTCAACAGTATTAACTATGTAAATTTTTGATCCAGATGTTGTATTGGATATTACATTGTGCAAGAGATTCTAAGATATAACTGCTCTGTATAGTTCATGAACCATAAAAAGAAATGTTTTTGTTAGGGAGAGACCGATTATCGGCGCCCATATTCGTCTGGCCATTTGAAATAAATCAATAAATCTGATGGCCAGTAAGAGATTCACTTAAAACTGTTAACTTCTTAACTTCTGAACTACTTATTCTAATTTTCAGTTAACTTTACAAAAAATGATGCCGACCCTTTGTTTTTCTTTGACTTTAAAACAAAAAAATGAAGTCAAGTAAAAGTTGAAGATTTCAGCTATTTTGAAAGTTTGGAAAACTTTATGTACTCTGACAAACTATAGGGAGCTATTTACTTATTGAAGTTTTCATTTAACCTTTCAAGAAATACCAATGACTCTGCCAATGACTCTGGGAGCTCACTCAACCTTTTCATTTGTTAGAATGTTAAGACAAAGCAGAAGATTAAAGAATACATAAATAAAAATAAAAAAATCAACCATATCGGTCTATTTCTAGTTTTTATCGGTATTTCGGAAAACTGTTGGCAGCGCATCATACATTTCTTTAAAATTGACTGCACAAACACTCTTGGCAAAGGGTACATTTATTGATGTCATTAGTACTGAACATCACTCGACATGCTTGGTCAAAATCTTACAGCATCATGAAATGTTGGGTCAGCTGCTTTTCCAATTGAAGAAAATCTTCATGAGGTAGAAGATAATGCTGAATGGTTTCTATCACACGTGACTCAGTGGTGAGCTCATAGTCCTTCTTGTTCTTAAATGGTAGATGTCCAGCAAGCTCGCATAGAGCAACGTTAAGAGCAGACTCCTCTTTGGTACCGAAACAAGCTACTCTGGGCCAGACGGCGATGCGTACGCCTTTTCTTAATAACTTGTCATCTTCGCAAGGGGGACATCCTCTGGTCATGAAGAGGTTGTGAGCAACATTGGCCTCCATTAAGAAGTCAGTCACATGACAGATGGCACTCGCAACATCCTTCACTCCGTCGGATTCCGTGTAGAACAGAAAACCCGCAGGAAATTCCGCTAAGGTGTAAAATCCTTTTTCAGGAAGAAGAGGCCGCACAGGCACAGATTCAATATTGAGCTTGTGTTTCAGGTAATACCCATGGAGGTGTAAATGATTGACAGATGCAAACGCTCCGAGACTGTTGAAGCCCACACGAAAGGCTGGATCAGAGCTGAGCAGCACCGATTCAATACCAACTTGAGTGGCGTGCCTTGTGAGGATTTGAGGAAAGCAGCGTGCTGGATCTGGAACAAAAAGACAATGTCCAAACTCCAGAGGACTGACATTGACCAAAACAACTGTCTTACAGGGTTGATGGCCAATTTCATGCCCTTCCTCGGACTCCTTAATCATCTCAAATATGATCTCATCTGGGTTGACCTTGTTGAAATTAAACTGCTTGGCGTTGAAATCCTGCTGAATACTGAGGATCTCCTGAGGCTTTCTTCTCTCCATTCCTCGCTTGACATTTAACTGGGCCACAAAACCACACCGGCCAGGCAGGATACGTGTTTGTAAGTCTCCCAAATGGTACCGAAAGAGCCCCCTCTCCATCCTGTCCGTCCATCCAGTTTGGATGGCCGAATCAAACCTCGATTCATTTGCCGACAGGGATATGTTATCCGTATAGACGAGCACATCTTTGATAAAGTCCTGATTCCTGTAGACAAATTGGACTGGCATAGTTGGTTGTAGAGGTAAGCTTTGAAGTTACCAAAAAGAAAAAGAAACGAATGAAATCTTACACCGCATGTACACAGGGTAGCGTCATTTTCATTGTCGTCCAGTCGGATCGATGTCCACTGTTCAGTTCCCGTCCATAGGATTAAAAAGGTATTTCACTTGGAATTCAATGACAACAAATATTCAATTACAATATAATCACATACTATAATCATACAAAGCACAACACTTATAGCTCGAGCACGTACTTGCACACTTGATATTTTCTGATTAGTTACGTTGGTGCTTCTTCGTTGGTATTTATATTTCCGGTTTGAGTTGCCAAAATAAAAGCAACTTTACAGTTTTGAGCCGGGAGTTCACTGCTAGTTTACATCATCACGACAAGATAAAATGAACAAATGTTTGAATAGGGTATTAAAAACAGAATTGTCCATGTATGGCGAAACAAAGCGCTTAGCGGATACCTTCGTACGTTTTTAATACTATATAAAGCCCCGGTAACATCTTGTTCCGTTAGACGTTCTACATCGGTGCTTGCATTTTCGGTTTGAGATGCCAAAGTAAAAGGATAATAACGCATATTTTCGCTTATAGTAAGATTGCATTTGAATACGTAGTGTAACGAACCAATGGGGGAATTTTAACTTTGGACTATTGTTACAGCCCTATGCAATACTGGTCTTGTTAAAACTTTTCCTCAACTATAATTCCAGTGCACCTACACAAATGGTAAAGTATAATATCTGCATGTTATTTATTAATGTATGTATGTATGTATGTATGTATGTATGTATGTATTTATTTATTTATTTATTCAAAGATACATTTCATCAGATCAACATAGAGCTAATGGTCTAATTTCTGTATTGTTGTTTTTTAAGATTGTCTAGTTATACGTCTGCTGCTGTTTTGTAATCCATGCAGGCTAAACTAATTTTAGAAGATGCAGCAGCTGGCCATTCAGTCATGTGGCTATTTTAGCAGCTGAGTAACTGCATGCACTTGGAGATAAAGCAGGCAGTGACTTCTGGAGTTGTGTGTTTGGCTGCTCAGGAGCACACTTCATTTTCCATATCTCAAACAGCGTTGAGTTAATTTCGGTTTTTGCTTCCTATAAGGACATAATAAGATAAGGATGGAAGCAGGAACAGATAAAGAAGTAAGTACTTTTTTTGTTTTATTTTGAATTCCACGAAAAATAGGACAACATTGTACTGTATACATTTTTAGTTTGTATATTTTATTTTGTTTTTGTCTTCAGCAATGCTTTATTTTTGGGTCTTTGGGATTAAAAAGAAGAGTTGTATGTAGTTAAACCATTCTTTATGAAAAGTTATGCCTCAACTACAATATTTTTCAATATCTATTTTTCAAACTACAATGCCACACTTACCAGAATTAACATTAGCATATCAAGGTAATACCTTTTCCAGGAGATTGTGCTAGAATTGAGCAGTGGTGCTTTAATTTAATTTCACAAACAAGTGACAACTGACAACTGTATCTATTTTGTAGACAAGAAATGACAGAAACGATACAACTCATCTGACACATGATACTCACCCTGAGTCATCCACCTCTGCCAGTGTTGAAGGTATGTAAAGCACACTAGTCATCAAGATTTCACAGTAAATATGCATTTATAACAGTGTTTTAATAATATTATTAGAAAATCATGGTATCTACAAATCACGGTGAGAATTACCATAATAAGCCTAACGCATTACACAATGTTTTATTCATATGTTATGTGTTTCTTCTATAGGACAGATCAGCGGGTCTGTTGAGAGGAGTGCACAAAACCCAAAAGATCAGTCTTCTGATACAGTAAAGGAAAAGGTTTTAAAACCAACACTTCAACTGACTTTTACCACATTCACAGTGAAAAATGGTGAAGATTTGAAAGTAGACATACCAGTACTGGGGAATCCAGCGACAAAGATAGAATGGAAAAAAGATGGACATGCTGTCAAAGAGACATCCAGGCTGGAGATCTCATCTACATCATCACTGACAGTTTTTCATATCAGACACGCTACAAGGGAGCACGTTGGCCAATACTCCATCACAGCAAGCAACAATGCTGGAAGCTATACAGGAGAAATCACAGTGGTGGTTCTTGAAAAGCCTGACCCACCCATAGGTCCCGTGAGGATTGATGAGGTCAGTTCTGACTATGTGTCCATTTCCTGGGAACCACCAGAGTACACAGGAGGCTGTCAGCTTGACAACTATGTCGTGGAGAAACGTGACATTACAAACATGGAGTGGCAAACAGTATCAGCAACGACAGTGCGAACTGCAATCAAAGTCACCAAACTAAAGACTGGTAATGAGTATCAATTTAGAGTGTTTGCAGAAAATAGGTATGGAAAGAGTGCAGCCATCACATCTGCAATTGTACTTGCACAGTACCCATTTAGTGTGCCTATGGCTACTGGTACACCTTTTGTGTCCACAGTGTCAAAGTACAGCATGTTAGTTGAATGGGCACCCCCTGGCAGAGATGGAGGTAGTGCTGTCACTGGCTATCACCTGGAACGAAAGGAGAAAAACAGCATCTTATGGACCAAGCTGAACAAATTTGCCATACCTGACACCCGATTCAAAACAACTGGCCTGGAGGAAGGCATTGAATATGAATTCAGAGTATTTGCTGAAAATATTGCTGGACTGAGTCCATCGAGCAAGATATCTGACTGTTATGTGGCGAGAGATCCGTGTGATCCACCTGGTAAACCTGAAGCTGTTGTTATTACAAAAGAGAGTATCACACTCCAGTGGGCCAAACCTGGCTATGATGGTGGCAGCTCCATTACAGGCTACGTTGTTGAAAAGAAAGAGCTTCCAGATGGCCGATGGATGAAAGTAAACTTCACAAATGTTATTGAAAATCAGTTCACAATTACAGGTTTGACGGGAGGCCAAAGTTATGAGTTTAGGGTAACTGCCAAGAATGGTGCAGGCGTTTGGAGCAAACCCTCTGAAAGTATAACCATCTTTGCTGAAGATGTAATTGAAGGACCCTCTGCGTTCATGGACCCCAAGTTCAAGAGTACAATAGTTGCTCAGGCGGGCGAAACGTTTACAATTGAAGCTGATTACTTTGGGAAGCCCCTTCCCGATGTAAGGTGGCTGAGGGATGGTGCGGAAATTAACAAAGCTACACCAAGGACAGACGTCAAAAACACCCTCACTCATACAACATTGACAGTCAGGGACTGTACACGAGTGGATGGGGGACGCTTTGTCCTGAGTCTCACTAACATTAATGGAACAACATCTACGCCAGTTAATGTGAAGGTACTGGATAGACCCGGTTCCCCAGACGGACCTTTGAGGGTGAAATCTGTCAGTGGTGAAAAATGTAATCTCCATTGGAACGCCCCTTTAAATGATGGCGGTGCCAGTGTTTCGCATTACATTCTTGAAAAAAGGGAGACAAGCCGCGTTACCTGGACAGGAGTTGATGCCCATGTTGAAGCTGTCAGTTACAAAGCAACAAAGTTGACACCAGGGAGAGAATACATATTCCGTGTTTGTGCTGTGAACAAATTTGGTGTAGGGGAATTCCTGGAATCAGAACCGTTCATTGCACAAAATCCTTTCAAAACACCAAGTGCTCCTTCTACCCCAATAGCCAGTGCCATGACTGGAGACTCTGTAATGTTGACGTGGGAAAGACCCGAGACGGACGGTGGCTCTGAGATCGATGGCTACATCCTGGAGAAACGTGAAAAAGAGGGTGTTAGGTGGACTAAATGCAACAAGAGAAGACTGAATGACTTGCGTTACAGATGCACAGGACTCACTGAGGGACATTATTACCAGTTTAGAGTATCGGCAGAGAATACCGCTGGTGTTGGTGCACCCAGTGAGGCAAGTGATTATATTAAAATATGTGATATATCATACCCTCCTGGTCCCCCTACCAACCTCAAAGTGACAGACCATTCGGCCAGTACTGTCTCTCTATCCTGGTCCAAGTCTATCTATGATGGTGGAGCTCCCATTACTGGATTTATTGTTGAGATGAAAGAAGCATCAGGTGAGGAGTGGATCACATGCACAGCAAACACAGAAGATACAAAAGACACAATAAAAGGTCTGAGACAAAATGCAGAGTACAACTTCCGGGTACGTGCAACAAATGCCAATGGAGTTGGTGAGCCAGTGGACTTACCAGGTTCAGTGGTCGCAGCTGACAAATTAGAGCATCCTGAAGTTGAGTTGGACACAGCTTTGAGAAAGCTAGTTAGTGTTCGAGCCTGTTCAACATTGCGTCTCTATGTCCCCATCAGAGGAAGGCCAGAACCTGAGGTCCAGTGGTCAAAGGAAGGTGGCCCTCTCAGTGAGCGTGCACAAATAGATGTGACAGGCTCCTGCACATTGTTGATGATTGAAAATGTAAACCGAAATGACACTGGGAAGTATGTATTGACTGTTACCAACTGCAAGGGCTCTAAATCAGCATTTATCAATGTTCAAGTGTTGGATACTCCAAGTGCGCCAACAAACCTGCAAGTGAAAGATGTACAGAGAGATTCTGTCTTCATCTCCTGGGAGGCTCCTCTCATTGATGGAGGAGCAGTGATCTCGCATTATGCCGTGGAAAAAAGAGAGGAGGCTAGGAAGGTATTTACAAGTGTGTGCAGTAACTGCACAAGGAACTCATATAAAATTGACAACCTCCAGGAGGGATGTTTTTATTACTTCCGTGTCTTGGCTGTAAACGAGTATGGAAGTGGACAAGCAGCTGAAACAAATGAGTCTGTTAAAATGTCCGAAGTGCCTCTTCCTCCTGGGAAAATCACACAGAGTGATGTCACCAGTGACAGTGTACAACTCTCTTGGGAAAAGCCAGATCATGACGGAGGAAGCAAAATTACATGTTATATTGTAGAAATGCAGGCAAAGGGAAATGACAAGTGGAGAACCTGTTCTGAGAGTAAAGCACTGGAAACTGTCATTAAGGGACTGACAAAAGGAATAGAGTATTTCTTCAGAGTTAGTGCTGTAAATGAAAAGGGTAAGAGTGAACCAAAGCTCCTGCTGACACCTGTGATTGTAAAAGACACACGTGCTCAACCTGTTATTAATTTACTGTCCGACACATTCAGTGTGAAAGCAGGGAATGATTTAAGGATTGATGTGCCATTTAAGGGTGTACCACAGCCAACAATAACATGGAAGAAAGATGGCAACATACTCAAAGAGACCTGCAGGGTAAATGTATGTACATCGGATATGTCATCTCAACTCATAATCAAAGATGCAACAAAGATAGATGTTGGCTTGTATGAGCTTACTGTTACCAATTCCGTTGGAACTACATCTGCTGAAATCCATGTTAATGTTTTTGAAAAACCTGGACCACCATGTAACCTCACTGTGGAAGAAGTGAGCGCTGACTTTGTGGCTCTGATATGGCAGCCGCCGCATTATAGTGGGGGATGTCAAATATCTAATTATGTTGTTGAAAAGAGAGATTCAGGCAGCGCAATATGGCAGACTGTTTCAGCCACCGTTTCCAGGACTTCGATAAAAATATCCCGTCTGACACAGGGCACTGAATATCACTTTCGTGTTGTTGCAGAGAATCGCTACGGGAAGAGCTCCTTTGTTGAGTCTGAACCTGTTGTTGCTCAATACCCTTTCAAGGTTCCAAGTCCACCAAGCAATATCTCTGTTGTGAGTGCCTCAAAGTCTGTCATGGTCATTACATGGAACCCAGCAAGCAGTGATGGCGGCAGCCCTATAATTGGCTATCATGTTGAATGCAAAGATCAAAGCAGTATTCTGTGGACAAAGTTAAACAGAGGTCCAGTGACAGAGAACAGATTCAAAGTTACAAGTATTGAAGAAGGCCTCATATATGAGTTTCGGGTGTATGCTGAGAATATTGTTGGCGCTGGTCCCTGCAGTAATGCCTCTGAGCCTGTTGTAGCAAGAGACCAGTGTGATCCCCCGCGGAACCTCACAGTCTCCAACATAACAAATTCTTCAGTTTCCCTATCATGGGAGAAACCACAATATGACGGTGGGGCTAAAATAACTAGTTTCATTGTAGAGCGCAAAGAGCTTCCTGATAGTTGTTGGCTTAAGGGTAATTTCACCAACTTACTCGACACCTTTTTGGAGGTGACTGGTCTCACACAGGGGGAACAATATGACTTCAGGGTTCTTGCAAAGAATGCAGCTGAGCTCTTTAGTGCACCCTCTGAGGCAACAGGACCTGTCACTGTGCAGCATGATGTGGAGCCACCTAAAATTATGGTAGAGGACAAATTTAGACAGGTTTTGGTTGTCAAAGTGGGTGACCTTCTAAGAATAGATGCTGACATCTCTGGCCGCCCTAACCCTACAGTGTTGTGGTCAAAGAATAGTAGAGCGATTGGCACAAAGGGTAGGGTTGAGATTACAACAACAAAGACGCATACATCTCTGCTAATCCGGGAAAGTGTTCGGAAAGACTCTGGACAGTACAGTCTGACGCTACAGAGTACTGCGGGTACTACATCTATTGTGATTACATGTAGAGTCTTAGACAGGCCTGGCCCTCCAGCTGGACCTCTGCAAGTGTCTGGACTTTCAGCAGAGAAAGTCACCTTATCATGGGGACCCCCTCACGAGACAGGCGGTGCAGAAATCATGCATTATATCGTTGAGAAATGTGAAACCAGCCGTATAGCCTGGACTCTTATTCATGGTGACTTGATGGCCAATACTTGCAAAATAACCAAGCTGCTCAAAGGAAATGAATACCTCTTTAGGGTGAGGGCAGTGAACAAGTATGGTGAGGGGGAGACTTTGGAAAGTGATCCCACCAAGGCAGTCGACCCCTTCACCATCCCAACCGCTCCAACGGATGTTGAGGTCACAAGTACAACGAGTGACGCTATGACAATCTGCTGGAAGAGACCAGTATCTGATGGCGGAAGCCGAATCAGCGGGTACATCATTGAGAAGCGTGACAAGCACGGCATTCGTTGGCAACGTGTTAATAAGAAGCCTGTCTATGACCTACGAGTCAAAGCCTCTGGCTTACATGAAGGATGCGAATATGAATTTCGTGTTTTTGCAGAGAATGCTGCAGGGATAAGTGAACCCAGTCTACCATGTCCTCTCGCAATGGCAGAAGATCCAAAGTTCCTGCCTTCCCCTCCTGAAAAGCTTACACTTCTCGATTCTTCCAAGTCCTCAATCACTCTGTCATGGAACAAGCCACTGTTCGATGGCGGAGAACCAGTCACTGGGTACAAAGTTGAATACAGAAAACCTACAGAAGATGCCTGGGCTGTTGGGACCCAAAACACAGATAAGACTGAGTTTAAAGTAACTGGGCTCACCTCAGGGACAGAATATGTGTTTGTTGTTAGATCAATAAATAAGGTAGGCATCAGTGAAGCCAGCCCTGAAACGGATCCTTATATGGCTGTGGACAGAGAAGAGGAACCCAGGTTTGACATTAGCACTGACATGAAGAAGACCCTCCATGTTAAAGAAGGAAGCGCCTTCACCTTCACCGTGCCTTTCACTGGCAAACCTACTCCCATTGTGACTTGGGAAAAAGCAGATGTGGATCTAAGAGTCAGAGGACTGATCAACATCACCAACTCCGTCACCTCAATTACAGTGGAAAAAGTGACTCGCAACGATACAGGCAAATACATAGTCAAATTGCAAAATGGTGTCGGGAATGCCTCTTTGACTCTAAGTGTGAGGGTTCTAGATACTCCTGGTCCACCAACGCATTTAGCTGTTAAAGATGTTACCAAGAACTCTGCCACAGTTACTTGGGACATACCTGAGAATGAGGGAGGAGCCTCCGTTAAGAACTACCTTGTTGACATACTGGACATCAGCAGAAAAGGATGGACAAGACTCACAAACAGATGCCACAGGTTGTCCTATAAGGTGACTGACCTGCAGGAGGGGGGCATCTACTACTTTAGAGTCACTGCTGAAAATGAATTTGGCATCGGTGTTCCGGCTGAGACGAGGGAAGGAACAAGAATGACAGGTAGGTCAGTCAAACAAATCTCATCAGAGACAGAACAATTGCATACTGTTTTAATCATTTCAGCATTTTGTATTTTGTTGTGTAATTCTCCTTTTTTGTATTTTATTTTTAGATTCAACAGACTGGGAAACAAACCCGGGTGCTTAGCTTGTCCCTCTTCCAGAGTTGAGCTGGACTCTGTGACATGATGAGTAGATTCAAACTTTGTTGAATTTCAAAAAGTAAAAGTTGTTTGAATTCACCCACATTGTGTTGTAGTCAAGCTAAAATGTTTTTATAGCATTCCTTTTATAGCATTAGTTTAATGAAATACATAAGACATCACCATTACTTCAGTTTGGATTTGAAATTGAAAAGAAAACATCATTAGTAATGATTATGCTGAGTTACACCACACAATTTATCCGTTTCAAACATCCAACCATCCATCTGCAAAAACAATTCCAGTAAAGTTGCAATGTTGTGTAAAAAATAAATAAATAACAATTGCAAATTCTTTTCAAACTGTATTTAATACATTACAAAGACCAGATATTTAATGTTCAAATTGATAACCTTGTTTATTTTATTTTTTTGAAAATATTAATTTATTTTGAATTTGATGCCTGCAACACTTTCTCAAAAAGGTGGGACAGGGGCATATGATAAATTACCCACCTTTCATTTTAACAACACTCAAAAAGCCTTTTGGAACTGAGGACACAAATTGTTGCTTTTTTAGGTGGAATTATTTGCCATTCTTGCTTGATTTACAACAGGGGTGCTGAAGTCCGGTCCTCAAGGGCCCCTATCCAGCCTGTTTTCCATCTCTCCCTACCTGAACACGTTTGATACAAATTATCACAATCGTTATCAGGCATGTGCAAAGCTTGGTGATGAGCGGATGATTTGAATCAGCTGTGTTGCAGGCAGGGAGAGATGGAAAACAGGCTGGATAGGGGCTCTTGAGGACCAGACTTGAGCACCCCTGATTTACAACTTCAGTTGCTCAACAGTCCAGGGCAAGGGTCTCAAACAACGGTCCTCGAGGGTCACTTTCCTGCATGTTTTAGACGTTTCCCACCTGCAACACACCTGATTCAAATGATCGGCTTATCAGCAAATTCTGCAGGGGCCTGATAACGATCCGGATCATTTCATTTCTCTTGAGGACCTCCCTTGAGGACTGGAGGATTACAAACTCTCCATTGGAAATCATTGTACTTTCATTGCTTCTCATGTCCAAAAACGGTGATCAATTCACACCAAAATGTATGTGGACACCCTTACTAATAACCACTTCAACATATCAAAAGGATTAACTTCTATGTGGCTGATTTATATGAGAATGAGGAAATGTGGAAGTGAGCAGAGCTACACAGATTTATGCTGGGAAGAGCGCACACTGCTTCATTGCTATAAAAAACAAAACAAAACAAACAAACAAAAAAAAACCCACTGCTTCTTTGCTGATCACAGTTAGGACGGGTGAAGCATTTAACACCAGTCAAGATATTTACAGAGATTGAAGTGGGAATGAGTGGACGTGCACATTTATTTGGATGGCCACAGTTTTTCGACCGACAACACGCCGTCCAATGGAACGTAACAGCCGAAACGGTACTTTCCAATGCAGCCACACTCGGCTGTGCAGTCAGCCTCCTCGCTGGAACTTTTTGTTTGCTGAACATTGACGCTCGTTCGATGAGGTCTTACCTCACTCTAACGCCACTTCACTCACGCCGAAGCTGCCGGCTGCAAACGGTGTCAGTCAAAGCACGGGACTGCTTGGAGGCAACCCCGTGACATGAAGACACAGGCTCATGATCACCTCCACACGCTACGCGGACAGTAAGGAGCTAATGTTGTTGTACTAACGCTTTTTGTTTTAACGGCCTGAAGCTAGTTGTTGCTATTAGCTGTACTGTTATCCTATTGTTAGCTGTAGGGGGCGGGGGGATAAAGATCCATGCTTGCCTGATTGCTTGCCCACTGCCAGTCGCCATCTGCCTCCCGAGAGTTGACACGAGTTTAGCGTAGCTAAATGTAAGAAATATAACCAGTCGGGGTTCGTGTGCGCATTCCTGCACTTGTCCGCTTCAGCCTGTGTAAGTGGAGAAGCGATCGCCACGGAATTTTTGATTTTGTGGAGGTGATCATGATGAGATCACGTTTTATGTCAATAAACCCAAACTATTGTGCAGAACACTTTTGTACTTTCACAGGTTGAAGTAGACAAGCGTAGTAATGTGCTTTTGCATTTTAGTGGCGATTGGTCGCCGTTTTAGACAACAGAACTGACAAAGCGAGCAATATTACCACGCTTGGCTCCCTCCCGTGACTAGACAGCTGAGACCGAAAACATGACACGCCCCAAAAAGAGGCGGGGCAATTTGTCTAAACCTAATCACAAGAAAAACCCTTAAATAACTACAGTCTTTTGAGGTGGGCATTTTAGTACTGATGTCATTTTTACACGCACACCTATTATGTAAGTGCCAATGTTAAGCTCATCCAAGTGTCGCTTTAATGGAATATAGGAAACAAGCCTCGATCACTCTACCTTAAATCGTTCCAGTTAAATGTATTAAAAAAAAAAAAACATCACTGACACCGTGTATTATCTATTGTGTACAAAATATTCTGTCCATGTCGAAAAGACAAAACAATAAGAAAATCAAGTTGCAAATTTTCACGTTCCGACAGAAACGTAAACGCCGCTGTGCATCGAAACAGGTGTGTCCATATGATTCGAAACGTATACAATCCGATTTCGTTGGTACTGTTTTTGTCTTTTTGTATCCCGAACACTAGTTTAAAGAAAACAGCATACAGCCAAAACACTGTGTCAATAACCCTCAAATATACTCAGAAATGTATTTTGAGGCTTTTGTGACGATTTTATCTTCACGTGTTGGACTTTAGCTCGCAGCTGCCTTCGTAGACTATCAAGACTACCATGAAAGGGTTAACGAGATCACCGGAAGTGAAGTCGCACCACAGTGTTTACAAGACAAAAGTTTAACGTTGGAAACTACAGTACAAGATGGGGACAACGGCCAGTCAACTTGGAAAGGATTTGCTCTCAGAATACCAAGTAAGTGGCCAAATATAAGAATCCTAAAGAAACACGACGCCGTCCCGACGAACATTAACTGGGAGACGCTTATAGCTGCCATTCCGCCAAACACTTGTTGTTCCGCCCAGCAACCGTAGTCAATTTAAGCTATTTTAGCTTCGCCCAAATAGAGGAATCCAGCCTTGTACGCCAATTTAGAATTTGTACCAACAGTGGCATCTCATAATGTTGAATCCAAAGTTATCTCACTAGCTGTAAAGTAACATGTTGCTAACACCTAGTCCTGCATGATTTTCATTTTTATTTATTTTGTGTGACGTGCCTGTGTGGTGGCTGTCATTTTATTTCTAGGAGCTGACGTTTTTAACCAAACAAGAAATTCTCCTGTAAGTGACCATTTGTATGCCACACGCTTAATGAATTTGCTGTTTGAATGGTAAGAATCACACGGCTGGGCTTATGAAACCCAGTGTTATGTTGTGGCTTATTACCAGGGCACATAAAAGATTCACAGAGCTGCTCACGAAAGATGAAAAAGACCTTCCAAACGCCAGGGTGCCCATGGAGAAGATCCTCACTCTTCCAGAACTAAAGGTAAAAATTAAATAAATAAAAACTTCAGTGTTAACAACACTCCTTATGGCCAAAGGTGGTAAGAAGGAAGTGCTTCGGTTATTACTAAACTGCAATGACCCTTGTACTTATTCCTGTTTCAGTCCAACCCCTTCAGAACGAGGATCTGCCATGTCTTTTCAACATCTGAAGTGAACGATGGAAGCCTCACTTTTGAGGACTTTCTAGATCTTTTGAGTGCCTTCAGTGACTCGGCTACACTGGAAATCAAGTCCCACTATGCATTCCGTATATTTGGTAAAAGTGTTTGGATAATCTTAGCATGTGATTACCAAAACAATTATACTTGATGCTATTTTCTGTTTTTTAGACTTTGATGATGATGGAACTCTTGACTGTGGTGATTTGGAGAAACTCGTCAACTGCCTGACTGGAGAGACGGAAGACACAAGACTCACTGCCGAGGAGATGAGACAGCTTATCAACAATGTGAGTGACACCCTGCAATATTATAGACACAACAACAGTGCTTTAAGTGGAAAAAAATAAGTGCTCGTACTCCCCTTACTCTACTTTTGCCAAGTGAAGTAGGCAGTGAATATATATATTATAAAAAATACATAAATAAAAATTGGTTGATGACATCAGAAGTCTGGCCACAATTACTGCCATGTTCTGTGCAGTCATTGTTGACTTTCCTAGCTACACGTGAATCAGAAGTGCTAACGTTCCTTTTAGCTGGCTACTATTCACTAGCAAGATTAACATATCGTCTATTGTGTTGTCACCCGCTTCATCACCAGTCCGGGTTCTCATTTGGCCCTTTTGAAGCCACGCCAACATTTCTCGGTTCAACTTTTTTTCAACCAATGACTGTATAAAAAACGTGTTTCAAAGGTTCGCTTTAATGTTTTCGCTCTGATGTTTTCATTGTTCACTCTTCTTCGCATCCTTTTTCTGACACACACTCGCCTCGCGAGAGACAGGCGTGTATCACAAAGCACAAGAGAGAAATACAAAAGAAGAGGGTACTGTGGCATAATGTAAAGTCCCAGTATGCTGTATAAAAAGTCTTGGTACGCTAGAGGCTAAAATCGAGAAATGCTGGTGCACACCAGCCCACTTAGAGCACTGCACAACAACATAGACAAGTATAATAATACAGTAGTTTCTACTGGATGTCATTTAAGATTCTTGACGAGTCGGACATTGACAAGGATGGAACCGTGAACCTCTCAGAGTTTCAGCACGTCATTTCAAGGTCACCGGATTTTGTCAGGTGAGCATAAAAATATAAAAACGGATGCCTTTGTCAAATCAATTTACTTATTTCCAAAAACTTCTCCACAGTTCTTTCAAGATTGTGCTGTGAAGACAGAAATTGGCCGCCTACATATGTCATTGTTTAATCAATTATATAAAGTAGTTATTTGCTGCAGGTTATCTATGGGTTTTACTGACTTTACTGTGATATGTAAATCACCCACTTGTAATTTTTAAAACTCTCTTTATATTTCCATATAAAAGGTTTTACAAAATCCATAATTGTCGAGCTTTTTCTTGAGCCTATACAAAATACTTGTATTTCAAGTCTTGTCAGTTCGCACGATTATTGTGCAAAGTCCATGTTTACCAATAGGATTCCATAATATTTAAGAGGCAGCCTCCTTGACTACAGCAGCAAAAGTATTCCACGCCCCACACGTCACATCAACGACACGCATTTGTTGTTCCCTGAAGAACTCCACACGGCGCGGCTCATCTGAATAGGATGCCTCGTATCCAAGCTGACCGTATTGACCTGAGGGGAAAAACAAAAGTTGGCACTTCTTTTGTGAATTAAAGTGTGTATCACTGTTACTGGGAATATTAAGAGTTGGGCTCAAACTCACCCCATCCCCATGTGTAGAGGTCACCTGTGGCTAAAATGAGAAAGATCACATTGAAAACGGAAGCCCGAATCTGACCCGTCAGCTCTTCTGGTGACCCAATGTGATGTGAAAAATCTCTTTTGTGTATGTTTGATAGTTTCATCTTTTTAATGGGTACTCCACATTGTTTGAAGTCACTGAGAATGTTGCTGGTGACACAATTTTAAAAGAGAGCTCTGTGCATGCTCTTAGCCTAGGTTGCACTATGATTACATGAACCTTTTCGTAATTGTAGTGGATTCTTCTATTTGATTTATTTCAAAGTTTGCAAGGTACTGTATTACTAGAACTGTGAACAACAGACATTCAAATGAAAATGTTTGGTTAGCATTTGTTTAAACAAATTGAGGACGTCTATTGTAAATCCTCTCTCCAATAATTTTATATGGACACGTGGAAGTGAGATTACTTACATGTCACTGCAGCTGTGTGTCGCGAGCCACAGCCAACCATCTTAACGTCACACGATTGAGTGACGTCCAATAGTGCTGGGAATGCCTGGATGGATATAAACACTTCTTTGTCCTCCACTGTGTCTTTATATGACGGCAAGTCTGTAACAACAGTTGAAGGATCCATACATGTTAAACTTGGCTTCATTTGAACATGTCTTCAATTTTTTTTTTTTTTTAAATCCAACTGTAATGACTTGCACAGACATTGTGATATAGGTATCCTTCAACAAGTACATGCTGTTGATATTTTTCATGTTACATGTCAGGTATCATAAAGCTGAAATGTGATTTCAACAATAGACTAAGCTAAGCCACAACTGAAAACCTAGGGCAATCACCCCAAAGCTCATTGCAATGAATGACAGAAAACAAGCCAGTATTTTAAGTTGTTTGGCTTCTCGTGTACAGTACTACCTGCTGGCCAGATGAAATATACTATAGTCTTTTTTTTCTTTAGTTGGCCTTCAAGAACATTTTCCATGTCGCAGAGTAAGCACTTTAAAAATGGTTCAAATATTCTGGTAAAGTAGATGACCAACCTGCTACTCCTTGACTATTTTGATGCTGCAGTGCCTTCCTTCCATCTCGCGTGGGAAGTCCAAGCTGGCCACTCTCATTCCAGCCCCACACATACAGGTCACCCCCATCTGTTAATTAATACATTTGAATAGTACCATTTATGTGCATCTCTTATTACACTGACATTATGAGCAATTCTTACCACTAATGCAGACAGTGTGCCATCCTCCTGTAGCCACACAGCTCATGGTTATGCCCCAAAGGGCCTCCACTACCCTGGGCTGCTCTTCAGATGAGAGGCCACCGTGCCCTAACTCACCGTGACTGTTCAGTAGTAAGAAACACTGTAATGAATGTCTTCTGCCGATCAGGAATACCCACCTTTCATTGGGCCAAGGCATATATGTGATATGAGAAGAAAAAAATCTCATGGCGTGATGTTTGATGAACAGGCTAATTGTGCTAATATATATTTTTAGCCTAACTACAAATAAGATACCTTTGTTCATCTGTTATATAGGCTTCCAGGGAGGTACTTAATTATTCTGTGTATCCACTGGTGTTCCTGATATTTGTTTGTAAAGTAAAATAAATAAGTACCTTGGCTCAATAGAGGCTTCAAAACAGTCTTGTGGCAAGTGTGTGAGTGCTACCTGCCCAGTCCCCAGGTGTACACTGTTCCAGAGGCACTGAGGAGAACGCTGTGCTCTGCACCCAGTGCCAGACTGGTGACCTTCAGGTGTGGAGATAATGGCCGGTAGAAGGGAGGTTTCATGGCTATGTAACCATCAGGGATTAATGGCAGATTCAGAGGCGAACCTGGAAACCCGCCAAATAGGGTTTCTGTAAACTTTTGCAATGTTGGAACAAACACCCAAAGCAATCCAGAGGATGGCGCTATGGTGAAAAGTGTCTTCCTTTTGAACGCCACAGACTAGGAGAGCAACTATTACCTGCGCCATCTGGTGGCATTTTGACTTCCATGCTCCACACCGGGGTCGTCCTCTCGTTGTCCAGGTCCCATGACTCAATTCTATCTTGAAAAGCGAGGATTAAGAAAGATTCCCCGACAGCAGCGTCCATGGACCCTGTCCCACAAATTGCACTCGCAGCCTTGAAACCTGCCAAGCACATAGAGCGGGCACCTAGCAACACAGCGACGTCGAGCCATAACTCAGCGATTGTGATACAGCATAAATCTTGGCATTTGTAATCAAGTGACATGTTTCGTCTGGCGCTCACCATTCGAATGAAGGGTTGCTCTTCGACTCCAACTCGCTCGGAGTCCACTTACTTTCGTAGAACAGCTTCCGTCAACATGACACTTCAACTCTATTGGCGTTATCACTTTAACTTCGTTGGCGTGATCGCCGTCATTAATAACACGTCCACCTACATGTATCTGTCCAAAGGCGTTAAAGCCGAAGCCGAACCAGCTCATTAGAACCGCTTTTGAGTTACTGTGCCAGAACGGTGCAGCTTCCCGCAAGTGCCCGTTATTGCGCATGCGCAGGCCCCCAAAAGTCATTAGTACAAAGTCGTAGTTTCTCATTTTATTGCGTAAACACACATGAGGAATGTCAATTAACAGCCCATAAAATATAGATATTTTTAACAAAAACTTAAAACATTGTGTCAAATGATGTACAAATTTCAAATAGAAAAGCAGTTAAGAAAAGTGGATGTTTTTTGTGCATTAGTATACATTACATACATAATTGTGATGGTGTACAGTACATTTATTGTAAACGCTTAAAAAAAGTCAAACATTCTTTGTCACCTCCTTTGCTAAATTATGAAGTGTATGATCTGGGTAGCTTTTTAACATGAAACTCAAACAAACAAAAATGACCAGCAAAGTTGAAATGGCTGAAGTGCTCAGTTTACTGGATATTGCTCTGATAAAATGCAGATTCACGCAGTGGAGGTGATTCAAGCTTCAGTTCCTTCCGGCCTTTCCTTTCCCTCTCTACTCATGATGATGCCGTACTCCATTGCCTTATCCAGGCAGCTCTGAGCTACCTGTGAGGCTGGTTCCAGCGTGCCTTGTCCTCCCTTTGTCAAGACAGACAGAATCTCCAGGACTTCACTCTCAATAAGTGTCTCTGCCAGACTCTTCTCGGCTCGCATCATGTTACAAATGATCACCGCTCCGCGATGGCGCAAGTCCGATATTTCACTGAGTAGCAGTGCCTGCAGGATCTCCAGCCAATGTGTGGTCTGAAAAAAAGAGGAGTCGTGTGAGTAGCAGTATTGAGTGCAATGTGCCGGCTGTGGTGAGGGTTATGGAGTTTTGCTCACTGTTGCGGTGATACGAGCACAAAGCTCAGGCCGTTCAGCAGTCAGCATGGCCAGTGTTCCTGAAGCGGCTCTTCTCAGCCTTTCATCCTCCTCGCCACAGTAGAGGACAAGCAGCTTCAGGCGATCATTGCCCGTGGCAAGGTACAGCTCCTGCACCTGACCATACACATCAGGCACAAACGCATCGTTATTTCAAGTTCATCTTTTCAACACCAGACTCAGAATCACGGATTGAATGGCAAACCTCTGTGCTCAGGATGAGGTTACACATGCACTCTGTGGCAGCTGCTCGAACCAGGTCGTGTTCCTCAAACATGTAGCCTTCAATTTTTGGCACAGCCTTCTCTTTTATTATCTTTTGTCTGTAAAACAAAGTATTTCAATAAAAACAGCAACACACACACGCGCACCGTATTAATCTATGTTTGACCAAACCCTACACTTGAGAAATAGTTATGCCAATACTTACAGAAGTAGTTGAGCGATATTTAGAAAATCAAGAGAAGAAAACAGCGCCTAAAACTGTCAATTATTTCAAACGGGCCTCTAAACCTTTTATTTACAACTGGTGGTTAACATTTACTTGAACTTTATTTACATAGCAGACTTCCCTTTAGTGGCGTTTTGATGTAAAAGAGGTGAGATTACTGTGAGAAAGTATAATTTTATGATCATAGTATTTGACCCTAAGGTGAGCTAAGAAAAAGCAGCAGCTGCAAAGGTGTCTGCTGGAGACTCCTCTTAAAACGTTTCATGTGATTTCCTTAGGAGAGACTTCCCCCTTGTGGCCAACCTGAGTCTCTCACTGATTCCAGCCAAGTTGGTCAGAGCCATGAGTGCCTCAAAGTTCTGCAGCAGGGTGCAATGAAGATTTAAGAGACTGACATGGGGGCGCACAACCTCATAAATCTGAAATAACAACACAAGATGACTTCAACACAAAGAATATAGTTTTAAAAGCAATAGTACATCAGTGGATTCATTTTATTTATTATTTTTACCCTTTCTCCGGGGAAGGCAATTTCTGGATTGGATGTGATAGTAATTTTGGAAAGTGCTTGTGCTGCTTTGACTTTTCCTACATCAGTGTTATCAGATGCCAGTGGGATGAGAGCCTGTGATGGAAAACAACAAACCTTAAGATAATGCGAGACACTCAGGTATGGGCTCTCAACTAAGCAGATAAGGGCAATGTACCTTTCCCCCACCCTGTGCCACTACTGTGCCTCTGTCTTCCTGTCGTTCCACTAAAGCCAAGAATACCCTGTTATGAAAGATGAAACACAGACTCGAGTAAATGTACAGATGGGTGGCATCAAGAAAAAACAAAAAGAAGCCCCGACCAACTTCCTACCTGGCAATACATTCTCTACAAGCATCTGTGAGAGCCGGACTCTCGTGTTTGACCATACACACCAGTGCAGAAACCACTCCAGCCTCCAGCAATCTCATTAGCCTCTTCTCAACATAGGCAGCTGCATCCTGATCGATCAAATACTTTCACATGATCTTGTTTTACAGAGTAAAATTATGTATAGAATTCCATTTAAGTGTTGGCTCTACTTACAGATTCTTTAGGAATAACCACTTTGAAAAGGTGAGTGGCACGTTACCTTGGGGTGCTCCTCCGGCACATGCTGCTTTGCATACTTGGCCAGTTCGACCATCTGAGGGTCAGGCTTTTCCACCTCATAGCTGTTGGTGCAATTCACTAGAGTGGATCCTACAGCAAAGAGCACTGTTTTGTCCTCAGACTGTCAGAAAAAGAAAGGCAAGGATATTCACGTTATTCCAAGAATGGCATGTGTGGTACACTGATGGTAGTTTCGCATTCTTTAAGAAAAAAATAAAATAAAAAAACACTCTATGTCACAAAACTGAGGAAATAGACATTTTCTCCCTCATACAATCACATGCTAAAAACGCTTGCCAAATCAAACCTTTGCTAGCTCAAACATGGCGTGAAGAGCATCACTGTCTTCAACCAAGTCCTCTTTCACATCAGCATCAAAGGTGAGATAGGCGAGACCTTCCACGGACCACCGACGGGATGTAGGGGGCAGAGACTCATTACACAGCCACCTAACAGGAAAGTATCCAACAACCACCACTTAGCTGTTTTTGCAGCAACACTTTAGTCCTAAACAGTACTACTCAGTTGGAAATGTCAGCAGTCATCCATACTTCCTGCATTGTTTGGATAGCTTTAGTGTGGATCCTTCTGCAAACTGCTTCATGCTGAAATCAGTCCCTCCTGCTGATCCAAGCTTGCACAACCCCTGAATAACCGCAAGACACCATTGTTAGTTCCGTCCTACATTTAGAGATGTTCGCATCCACAACAGCTTTCTTACCACCAGCGCTCTCACACGTATCCTGTCATTCTCACTTTTCTTGTAGAGGTCCTTGAGAAGCGCAACACCATTGGCTGTGATGAAGGAAGCCCTCTTAGCTTTACCTGCTGCATGAATAAGAGCCTCCACTGCGACCTGCTGGTGAATTACATCTTCAGAGGCACACAAGGATATAATGGCATCCATCATTCCTGACATCTCCAGGGTTCGGTTGCCAACGTCGCTCGGCCCTTGGAGGAGCACTGATACGCTTTGGATGGCTCGCAGCTTGGCTTCAAGGCCCGCTTGGGTAAAGTGTTGTCTAAACCAAATATCAACAGCAATATCTGAAGTAAGTTACGATTTCCATGTGCAGAGCAACTTTCTTCTGTTGCTTTGTCACACAGCTGACTTCTTTTTGAGAGACCAACTCACCGGACGTAGTCCTCGCACAATTTATTGAAGTTCTCCCTCTCCTTGTCACTTTGAAGATCATCATAAAGCTTGTTAAGCAAGACTGAGCAGCTCATGTGGGAGTTCTCTGTAAGTGTTGGCCCTTCTGAAAGCTCAGGCACTGATGCAGCCACCTCCAAAATCTTCTTTAACCCTGTAAGAAGAATTCATTGATCATCATAAAGACATACCACTCAGTACATCTCAGAAATGTCCTTTTATGACATCTTTATAGAAATAAAATTATGGTAAGTGCTGACATACCCTGGTCAATCACCCATAGTGTCAGGGAGTTGTCTGGGTTCTTTAAGGACTTGCGGGGTACTTGTTTGACGAGAAGGTTGATGGCGTTGTCTCTGCCAGGTCCTGACACATTTGCTGCTGGCATCATCTCCAAGAGGTGACGCAACATTGAACGAAGCTCCTTGGATGGTTCTGTTTTAAAATCAATAAAGCCAACACACAATGAACGTGTCTGAGAAAAGGCGCCTCATCACATACAGTAATACTCCACAATCTGTCCAAGCAGGGCTGAACGATTTATCGTTTCTTGGATCGAAATCGTGATCTCAAACAATGTGATTTAGTGATCATCAAAGACGCTTTTTTTTGTGTTCTTTTACTCCCCCAAGCTCACCTATCAGACGTGGCATGCTACTCGTGCACAGGTCATGCTAACCAGGTTGCTCCGAGCTAGTTAAAAAAGTGTTGCGTCCACATCACACAGTTGCCCATCCTCACTACTTTACCAGATGCTCACAAACACTAGGTGCTAAGCTAATTTCTCTACACCAGTAGCTACGGGCTGCATGATGTAGATACTTTCCTTTAAGTAAATAATCTTCGCCTCAGTGTCGGCAAATAAGCAGAGCTGGGCATTCCGTCCGTCCACAAAATGGTGCTGGGGGGTTGGGTGGCATGGGGCGGATCGACGGAATGCAAGGACGGAAGCGCTTTTAAAGGAAGAGGACGCAGACAGGTCAGAGTACGATTATTTTTGTGAATAAGGACGGAGGGATAAGGGCGGAAGGGTACCCAGGTCGTGGACATAGGACGGACCGGTAAAAAAGGTTAAAGTGCCTAGCTCTGCAAATAAGATACACTTCTAACAAGTAGCGGTACCACTAAAAGGCGGACGAGGAGTTGCTAATCATGCAACACACCAAGCAAAAAGAGAGCATGAGAAGATGGATGAGCTAGTAACGCTGATCACTAATGTCAAACGTAGAGTCGGGAAAGACCAGAATAAGTGCTTAGGTCTTCACTTTTCACCGAAGTCTGGCTTGAAACTGGCTATGAACAGAAAATTTGTATTAAAATTAACAAGTATCTAGAGATAAAGTAAAACAGTTACATTAAGTGCATGCTCGAAAACCGGAAATGTATCGGTTATGGTTGGCATCAGTCATGACGAGAGCTCAAAAGTATAATAAATATTCACAACTTTTATAATAACAACCATGTTATTTGAACCACAAAGTATTGTGTTGGGCTTTGAGATCTACACATTAATAAGACTCAAATTTACTCTCTTTTTTTTAAATCTAGCTTTTCAGTTTTATCTGTTAAAATGATATCATTACATGAAAGAAAAGGCGGACATGTTTACTAGGCCTGCACAGAATATCAAAAAAATATCAGTATCACGACAATGTTATTTGCATATCGCAAAGACATGAAATAATTATCTTATGGAATGGTATGCTTTTATCTGAATTTGACTAGTCAGATGCAAACTTAAATGTACATTGCCCCTCAATAGTTGGACATTATCTAGGGGAATTATAATTAACTAGCGAATGCAATTTCTGCAGAAATTGCGTGTGAAGGCGAAGGAAGCTGAATGAAAACTAAGGAATGCGTTGGAATGAAGTTGAATGTAGATGAATGAAGTTGAATGATACTGAATTAAGTGGAATGAAGTTGAATGAAATTGAATGAAAAGGATTTAATTGAAATGAAGTAGAATTAAAAAACATTGGAATGCGTTGAAATGATACTGAATGTAATTGAATGAATTTAAATGACCTCAAATCATATAGAATAGCCTGGAATGAGGAGGACATAAACAAATCAGAAGGGAAGAAAGAAAAGCGGAAGTCAGGAAGAAATAAAAAAAAAAGGAAGTCAGGAAAAAAAGAAGGCAAACAAGGATGGAATGGCTGGGGATCGAACCCACAATCTCTGGTTGGGAAACGACCACTCTACTACTGAACCATGTCACCCCCAATGTGAGAATGTGAGTTGAATGAGCTGAATGTTGTCAATTTGAAATTGGAATGGTGTAAATGTTGAATGTCCCATTACTGAATGTGACGAGGCGGCACGGTGATCGACTGGTTAGCACGTCCGCCTTACAGTTCAGAGGTCGTGGGTTCGATCCCGGCTCCGGCCTCCCTGTGTGGAGTTTGCATGTTCTCCCCGTGCCTGTGTGGGTTTTCTCCGGGTACTCCGGTTTCCTCCCACATTCCAAAAACATGCATGCTAAGTTGATTGGACTGTCTAAATTGCCCCTAGGTGTGATTGTGAGTGCGGATGTTTGTCTCTGTGTGCCCTGCGATTGGCTGGCAACCAAGTCGGGGTGTCCCCCGCCTACTGCCCGAAGACAGCTGGGATAGGCTCCAGCACGCCCCGCGACCCTTGTGAGGAGAAGCGGTATCGATAATGGATGCATGGATGAATGTGACGAGTACTTGGGAGTCACTTTGTGGTCACTTCTGGGTCATTTGGGGTAACTTCCGGGTCACTTGGGTCACTTCAAGGTCACTTCCGGTTCATTTCCGGGTCATTTAGGTCACTTCAGGGTCACTAAGGATCACTGCCCAAGATGGCTGCCGCACTGGGAAGACCTCGGGGTGAGTATCCCCAGTCTGGCTAATATCGTAATAATATCGATATCACTATGGTCAACATCCATATCGCATGTTTGTCCAATATCGTGCAGCCCTAATGTTTACATGAAATTGCAAAATTTGTATGAAACTAAAAAAAAACAATAGGGACCTTGCAGTGGTCGCTGCTCGAGCCCTAATAATAAATATGATACTTTCTGATCCTTTTAATAGGAAATGTTTACCTTTCACATTTAAATAACCTATTCAGTAATACTTCCATTATGATTATTGTACTTACTCACTATTACAGTGAAGTGATTCAATTTATACTTTGATATGAATCTCCATTTGAAGCAGTTAAGTCTCTCACAAAAAATATTTTTATGTACAGTACAAAGAATTAGTAAAACATTTAAAATATTTCTGGTTAAAAAAATAATTTTCGTACACAATTAGTTACACAATTGCATATTTGTACATGGCAAGCAGTTGCTTTACTGAACCATCTTAAAAACCTTGAAAAAGCATTGCCTCGCTCACACAGCCTATTTAGTGTTCTGGCATTATTCTAGTAATAGCTTTTAATGGTATGATGAAATTTTCATCATGTTTGTAAATGTTATTGTACATAGTGAATATTGCACTAAAGCTTTATTTGAAGAAAATTGTGAATTGAGTCAAAATTGCAATATCCGTCAGAAAAATCACAACTCAATCTTTTCCTAAAATGGTTCGAGCCTGATGTCCAGGGTCTTTTGCCCCATTCAAATTGTAGAACTACGACTACGCCGTTCCAAGGTTCAAACTTTAATCATAATAAAAAGTTTAAAATACGATACAGGTATTGTTTTTAAGTAACAATTTGGTGGAGTCCTGTCTGGGTTCTCACATTTCCCTTCAAACTTAGAATCAAATTCCACGAATCTCGAGAAATAAGTATTTAATGAAACAAAACACGAAAATTACTGGAGTCTAAACTCACCAGGAAGTATGGCTTCTTCCTTTCCCCTAATCTCTCTCTTCATGCCCTCTGTGAGGGACTCAAACATCACCTGCAGCAGGTGGCAGGTGGCCAGGGAAACAGCCGAACCTCCTGATCCCATTACTGCACACAGTTGCTCCATGCCCAGCTCGTTCACTATTGCCATAGTCTAGGAATAAAACCATACATTGAAGGATTAAGAACAGAAACGCAAAATCATGTAGGATTAAGTAGATGGGTACTGTCTTTGAGTAATGCGGATAAATGTTAAATCAACCAATTAGAAATACACAGTCATAGATGACAACAATGCACTGCAGGTTTTTCCAGATTTCCTCACGCAGTTGAAAATGCAGGTCAATTGGACAGGCGGGTTCAAATATTGGGGTCGCTGATCTATGTAGTGGACAAACTGCTGGTAAAAATCAAGTACAGTATAAATAAAGTCGAAAACTTGCCAAAAAACTGACCAAGTACTTGCACCTCTGAGTCAAGAAGGTTTGAATCTCAGCTCAGGCCATCTTGGGTGAGGTTTGCATGTTCTTCCTGTGCTTGAGTTGATTTTTTTTTTCTGGGTACTCTGGGTATTTATTCCCTCATTTATTGCCAGCCATTTTAAAAGCACAGTTCCCTATATTCATAGCTAATGAAGAGCATTTTGACTGATATTTCAACACCTACCGGTACACAATATTTATTTACAGACAAAGAAACACTGGCTCACTGCATGGCTTAAGGGTGGCTTTTTTGCTTGTCATTGGCCATTCACTCTATAAACTGTGTCATCTTTACTCACGATTGCAACACACTTTCTACCAACCATCATGATGCATACTCTGTTTATACTAGGGCTGGAAAAACTGTATTGGTATTTTTGAAATCAAGTTTCGGTGCAATAGTCACAATGTACAGTAACATTTACAAATGCAGAGCTGAGCATCGCCTATTTCCCGTCTACATATTTAATCGACCTTCGTGGACCCAGTCGGTCCGAATCTGACGTCGAGAACGGACTTAACGTGTACCACGTCACACCCAGGTGCCGCACTCCTGACACGTGGCCGTGTAAGGAAAAAATAAAAATTAAACAGTGTTGTGTACGTTGCGGTCCCACAGACGCAATGACATGTGCCCCATATTGTTTTTACTTCACCGATCACCACGCTGTGTTTCTGTTGTTTTGTTTGATATTTTTGCTTTGTTTGGCAACGTGTCAGCTCGTGAGGCGCCTGCGTGTAACGTGAGATTACGTTCTCGACGCCGATTGGCTGTCACCGGCGAGGGATGGACTGGGACCACGTGATCGATTAAATATGCAGGACGGAACGCCGTGGCGGTTAGGCCATGCCCAGTTCTGTACAAATGACAGAAAATGACATCATACCATCAAAGACATTCAAACTATTACCGGTACGGCTGTGTGAGGGCGGCAGGCCTTTTTCAAGGTCTTCAAAATGGTTCAAGTAAGCAAGGGAAGACCACCTGTACTACTTGTTATATATAAATATGCAATTATGTGTAATAGTATATAGAAAGATTTTTTTTAAACCCCCAAAATGTTTTACATTTAGTATTAATGTACATATTCTTTGTACATATAGTAAATGTCAGATTATATGTAAATATTTTCCCCATATTTTTGCTAGACTTAACAGCTTTAAGCAGAGCCTGAGGCCTTAGCAATATGGCCTGAAATTCATATCATGGCATTAATCGAACCTTTTGGTCCTAACAGTAATGGTGAGTGTAAAACTGTAAAAATCATGATGGGTGTATTTCTGATCGGGTTATTCAAATGTGAAAAGGTAAACATTTCCTATTAAAATCATATTCATTCCTCTCTCTGCTTTAAACATGTCTGCTTATTCTTTTATGTAATGAAATCTATTAAACTAAAAAAATAGTCCCTCAGCAAAGCTACATTGATTAAAATTAATAATTTTGAGACCTATTATTTTGTATATCTCAACACTCAGTACTCTGCAAAACAGTAAAAATATGGCCAAATAATGCTGATATCCCATTTAATATACTTTTGAAATTGAGCTCTTCGTCATGGCTGCTGTCAGCCGTTAGCATGTTTGGGTGTTCGAGCCCGTGCTAAATTGCTAATGTAGCAGTTGTCTTATTTTATGTCTAGATACGTATTAATTGTAAAACAATGTTTCTGTCAAAGCTGCTGGCTCTGGTCAGACTTCTGTGAAAAGTACTGTACACCTAAAGCAATTCTTTCCCGATTCTGCGATTGGCATGCTTAGCGATTCCTCGTTTGCCTCCTCGGTGCAAGTGCTACTTGGTACTAGGGTAGTTTGTCACCACGGAGGAGAGGATCCGCATCACGCAGCTCCGTGCCGCTGAAGAGCAAGATAGCTTAGCGGCTAGCATCGCCAAGTAGCCACAAAAGAAATGACTTTAGTATGGCTACTCTACTCATACTCTAAATGACTTTAGAGTATGGGTCACAGCGGGAGCGCAATGTTGACGCAAGGCTTTTTTTCAGGGCCGGTTAGTGTGATCTGTCCACAGTAGCATGCCATTGATTGGTGAGCGTGGGCGGTAAGAGCCCTTCAAAAAACAGTTACAGTGGTTTATTAACTTGAATTTCACAGACAAGCTGGGCAAGACCATCTTCCACATCGCCCTGTAAAGTGCGGACTTAAGTGAGATGATATGATAATAGCCTACAGCTCTAATGAAGACAATCAGTATAGAAAGTGAATGAATAGGAAATGGGTTGAATTTACTCTGGACTGATGCTCTGTACACAAGCCAACCAGAGTCCTCAGAGCCGAAAGGACAACATCCTCCTGCGTTGAATGAAGAAGTTGGTCAATCAGCCTCACGCCATCGTTACGGAAGATCTGCTCAGCTCCTGCGTCTTCTCGAGATAACACCACGAGATTCTGGGCAGCCTGAAATCAGTCAATTGACCACATTACTTGGATAGAACGCTACACAACTAGAAGAAACATATTGTCTTTTGTAGCTTATTGCATGGGAAGGCAAATCTACCTTTTGCCGGTCAGAATCTTTCACTGATGCATCTACAAGGAGTGAGAACATCTGTTGCACACGTGCGTCCGTGGAGTTTAATTGTAGCGACTACAAAGAATAAAGGAGGGGAAAAAAAGAGGCTGACGATCACTGTCTTTTTTGGAAGATCGTAGAATGCTCTCAAGGACTTGACATCACCTTCTGCTGGATCTGTGCCCCCAGCTGTCTGAGGAGATCTTGGAATGCTTTGTTTTTGGGCTCAAGCTGGGCACACCGCTGCGCATCCACAAAGGCCTGGTCAAGACGTCCAAGTTTCTGGTAAGCCTGGGCCCTCCGAAACCTGGCCTTCACATCACCTGGGTCAGTATCGAGAGCTGGAAAACAAACAAACAAAATAATAAAAGGTAATTGCAGACATATACACACTGGCCATAGGATTATGTTGACTTGCAAAATCTAATGAGATCCAGTAACAAAACTGTACTGTTTATTAAAATCTGCCTTTACAAAGACAATCGTCCTGGGTTTTGTTAGCCAAGAGACAGACACATAGTGCAACACAATTCGAATAATAAAGAACGTAAAAATTAAAATAATTGTAGGAAAAGCTTGTAAGGGTCTCAAACGTGTTTACTGTACTGTCGTCTCTTTTTTCATTTTTAACAAGAGCGGTTACATTGTTCAGCTACAAGAAACACAGTGAATCAATTCCTTGCTTAACCCAAATTCTCAAATCGGATTTCAGATTGTTAAATGGACATACTGGTTCGCTGACAGTTGTAATTTGAAAGGGACATTGAGTGATGCAGCCACCGTGTGTAATTTATCACAGATCATAAATATGCCAACAAAAATGAACAAAAATAGCATTGAAACACTTTCATCAACTAGAATAGATCATTTATTTACAAATAACCCTGACAAATATTCAAAACCACTGTCTATGCCTGTTGGATTCAGTGACCACAACATTATTGCAATAAGAATAAAAACAAAGGTTTTCAAATCTGGACCTAAAATCAGTCATCCATCCATCCATCCATCCATCCATCCATCCATCCATCCATGTTTTCTCACGAGGGTAGCAGGCGTGCTGGAGCCTATCCCAGCTGTCTTTGGGAAGTAGGTGGGGTACACCCTGAACTGGTTGCCAGACAATCGCAAGACACACATATTGTACATAAACAACCATTGATGCTCACAATCACATCTTGGGACAATTTAGATGTTCAATTAATCTACCGTGCATGTTTTTGGAACGTAGGAGGAAACCGGAGCATCTGGAGACTTCACACAGAAAAGTCGGGGCTCGGACTCGAAACATCGACTGCTGTACTAAAGGTTTCATAAATGACTTAAAAAAAAAAAAGTCAACTGTCAAAATGTTTTACACTCCTCACATGCAGAGGATGCATTATTCACTTTTATGAAATTATTTACTGAGCTGTGTAATAAACATGCTCCCATTAAAAAGTGGTGCGTTCAATCAGTTAGAGCCCCCTGGGTCAATAATGAATTGAGATGCTGTGTGGAATAGAGATTTTTGCCGAAAAAGTCTGCTACTGTATCGAATAATGCAGGTGATCGGCAAGATCACAGAGGAATAAATCACTAAAATGAACAGCTAAAAGAAAAAAAAGATATTAAACTAAAATTAGGGATTGTAAAAAACGATTCCGATTTCCAAAAGTTGACAGTGACTATATAACTAAACCATTTGGTATTGCGTGAGGCGTGAGCATTAAATATGCATTCTAACATTTACAAGTGACAAATCCTGTGGTATTGACAATTTGGTGGGAGATTTGATTACAGCTCACAGCCATGACAGCAGACAGGCTCAAGGTCAGGGTTGCCCAAGTCAACTCCTTGAGAGCCCCTATCCAGCCTCTTTTACATGTTTCCCTCCTCTAACACACATGATTCAAATGATAAGGACAGTTATCAGGCTTCTGAAAAGCTTACTGATGAGTTGAACATTTGAATCAGGTATGTGATAAAATGTTGATCTATTTGAATGCATCCGGAAATTCTGGTGGTACAGTGATCTAGTACTATGATGTCAGCTGATTTTTATTTCTATTTTTGAAGTTGCAGGCTCCATTAATTTATGTTTACTCCATTTCCTTTATTTGGGAATGTTTAGGTGAAGGATTGCACTCATTTTGATTTTGTAAAGAATATTGTTTCATTTGTATTTCCTGTGAGGGACCCCAGGAAGGTTAGCCTTCACCATGATGAAAACTAATGGGGATCCCACTTCAAACAATAACCTAATTAAGTGCCCAGTATGTCTCAAAGTGCGTAGTACATAATTAAGGGAAATCACTTGTAATTTAGACATTTTCAAATAATCAAATAAACATCCCTCGACAACAAGCAGTTAATAAGAAGAAATATACTGCATTACATTTGGAGGCATCCGTCTCAGCTTTGTCATATTCCTCCAGTTTCAAGTAGCACGCCGAACGGTTGCGGTAAAGCACAGCACTCTCTTGTCTGTTGTCACTCAGCTTCAGCGCTCTGGTGTAACAACACACCGCACCCTGCAGGTCACCGGCCTTGAAAAGGTTGTTGCCCTCTTCCCTCAGGGCTGCAGGACCCTGAAAGTAAAGAAAGAACGAATGGTCCGACGAATTCCACAAGAGCTCATTGTCATAGATGCCAAACGAACAACTACATCTGCAGTTACGTGTCTCATTGTTACCGTCTCATTTTCTGTCTCGCTCATCTTAAAGTTGTTCTACACAGTCCGGTGTGGTGTATTTGGTAAAGAATTTAAAGCGACTCATAAAAATTACTCACAAACACCGCTAACTTCTAATGAAAGAGCTACACTTCCGGGCGTATGGCGCGAAATGATGACGTTGCATTGCCGACCGCGCCCCCTCTCTAAACTACAAAACCATAAAAGGAAAGCTCGAGCGTATGTTGCAGTCAAATAGTTTTGTTACATCCACTTTGTCTGTCCGACAACTCAAAATATTCTAAGCAGGGTTCTATAGTAACAGTATCCCATTGGCCAAGCCCAGGGTTTAAATACAAAATTATAACAAAATATTAGATGAAAATACACAGTAAAAATTAAATACTACAAATCCCCAAATGGTACATAACACGAATAAGATTATAAATATTATAATATGAATAAATAGAAACAACAATGAAATCACTGTCAACATCAGATCAGCCTATTGGCTTTTCTCAGAAATATATTCACAAAGCCTTTGACACTTCTGCTACATCTTCACTTTAAACTGTAGCTCTAAAGTAACCTGTATAAAGAGAACATAAGGAAAACAATCACTTGTCAACATTTTACCCACTGGCTTTTCTCAGAAATACATTCAGTAACATTGTGTCTTCACACTTCACTAGATTTTCACTGTAACATAAAAACAACAGGGCGGCACGGTGGAAGACTGGTTAGCACGTCTGAAGACTGGTTAGCACGTCTGCCTCACAGTTCAGAGGTCGTGGGTTCGATCCCAGCTCTGGCCTACCTGTGTGGAGTTTCCGGCCTCCCTGTGTGGAGTTTACATGTTCTCCCCGTGCCTGAGTGGGTTTTCTCCGGGTACTCCGGTTTCCTCACACATTCCAAAAACATGCATGCTGGTTGATTGGACGCTCTAAATTGCAGTGCAGATGTTTGTATGTTTCTGTGTGCCCTGCTGGCAACCAATTCAGGGTGTCCCCCGCCTACTGCCCAAAGACAGCTGCGATAGGCTCCAGCACACCCGCGACCCTTGTGAGGACAAATGGTATAGATGGATGGATAAAAACAACAATTAATTACTTTGTCAACAACAGTTACGCTGGCTTTGGTCAAAACACATTCACCAATCTAACTTAGTTACTTTTAAAATCAAGTAATCAGCAATTAAGTTATTTTTTTCAAGGTAACTGTGGCAAGACAGATTACCATAAATCGTTCTCATTATAAAATCACTTCGCATTTCCTGCGATCCTCTCCTGCCACGTTCAGGTAATAAGAGGTCGTACATTTCGGTGGATGACAGGCCTTGTTTTGCCAAAACTATGTCAGATGTCACAGACATCTCACAACCGCAAACCATGTGCTTTTGTTCACGTTTGTTTTTTTTTTTTTTTAGAAATGAAAATGGAAATGCAAATTCTTACTAGGTTTTTAACTAATCTTTTCAGACAACAAGAAAATCAAGCTGTATTTCAATGTTGGCGTTTCTATTCTAAAATAAAAATAAAAAGTAACCTCTCGTTTTTCTATTCTGATGGCCATTTTTACGTCTGTTTCCAAACGCAATATCCATTTCCCAATGAGACCCGGACGCTTTAGAGTCCGCAGGAAGGAAGGAAGTACCTGTAGTTGTTTGCTGAGCAATGAAAAAACAAGCAGTTGAGCAGTTGAAGCAAGCGACCAATCATCGTACTCTCCTCCCACAAGCTTTTGCAGCAGCCCGATGACGCTAGCTAGCCAGCTAGCTAGTTAGCTGCTTACGCTAGTTGGCTGCTATAGTCGGTTAGCTGTCAGCCTGTCGTGACATGTAGCCTGAGGCTCGCACACACAAGGGGGCTCTTCACTCACAGTCCACTTGCCCCATTGACAGGTAACGTCAGAATTCTTAATTTTATTTAAACATGTTACACAATCATTTCTGATCGGGGTTGGACAAAAACTAATAGCTTAGCCCGTGCTGTTATTCACTCGAGGAAGGTTATTGTTTGAATTAACCCAACACCTGTGGCAAACATGCTCGATATGCGTACGACTTAATTGCTCTGCTCGCATTGATTAAATACCGTGGAATGTATTAGAAATTTCCTTCAAGTTCGTAAATCAGCGGACTGGTTCCTCTGTATACCTTGCCACCAGCGCTAGCTTGTTACAATGCGATATATCGACGAGTTTTGCATTAAAGGCACATTAATATATATATACTTGAGGGCTTATACGTTCAATCACCAGCTGCGTGTGTATTTGGTGCAATTAGGATTCAGACTTTTGCGTTTTGTTAAATCAAAGCTCCGCTGCCAAACTAGCTGTACTATATAAAAGTCATCAAAGTTAAATCTTAACAGAGGTGCAGCCGTGTGTCGTTGAGTTGTCATTGTTTACACAAGCGATTGGGTACATTGCTCAAACTGAGTAAATACTACGTTTAGGGTAATGTACCTTTGCACTTGAATATTTGTCGGCCTTTGATGATTTAAGACCTGACATTATGGTGTCTTAACAAGTTAACAATGCCACCTTTTTGATCATGTTATAATATTTGCAGCTCTGAGAAGTGAGCCGATTAAGTCTTGTGTTGGATTGCTGTGATGTACCAGGAATATCCGTTAGAGTTTAGAGGAAGTACACTCCTTACCATCTGCTTCCTTAATGTTTTCACTTTCTTTTAGTTATCTTGTAACCCATTTTCTCACCACTCTGTTCCTATCATGTGTACATCGTGCAAGCGTGTTAAGTTTTAACAGCCTGATTATAAAATGTATGCACCATTAATCTCTTTTAATTGTTTCATCAGGAAGGAAGATGGTGTGATTTCTTCTTGGCCACTGCGATCAAGTACAGATATCCACCCATGCTGCTGTTTTATATTTGATGACAGCGCTGTGAGGACGACAAAAGTCCTGATTGCCTGGAGCTGCTTTTGCAGAACCTGAGCCAGATTTGCAACAGACAAGTGTGCAGACTTGATAAGGCATTGGGGAGCAAAGGAGGACTGCACTGAAGGATTAGCTGCTGCTGTGGGAGTGAGGACTGGACCAGAAAGCGCAGGCCCACTTGGAGTCACCTCATGCAGCAGGGACACTAAGCTTCCTGTTGGACCCCTCCCATCTCGTTTTCTCTTTTCCTGCTGTCTCATAGATTTGGATGATTGAGCACAAGGGCGACTTTGAAGGAGCCCACCGGTGGCTGTGGCCTGGCCAAAGCTGATGGACTTGTTGCCAGCAATTGCTGATTTAGTCACTTTGTTCACATCCACCACAGCCACTGCCCACTTTTGTGTAGCCGCTAGTATCATGAATGGAGGCTGGAGGACACATTTGTGAGGAACTAAACCCTTGGGATTGACATTGTGATCATTTTTTTTATTTTTGCCCAATGAAGGGTTGTTTTCCATTTTGACCCCCATTTTTCTCTGCGTTGGTTGAAAAAGCAGCTGCAGCTCTTCTAGAATCTGTAGAAAAACCTGCTCTAGGGGAAGATGAAGTTAAGGAAACAGGTGACAGTGTGCGGAGGGGCAATCTTCTGTGTGGCTGTATTCTCACTCTATCTCATGTTGGACCGTGTCCAGCATGACCCTGCAAGACGACAAAATGGTGGAAACTTTCCACGGGTAAGCACAAATGCGCAAGGCTATCTTGTCTTATGATTTTGTTGCATGATTTGTACTACATTTCATTAGGTCAATTTCTTTAAGGAGTGATTGCTGCATTAGATTTATTATACATTAATATTGGGCAGAAAATACAGTGGAATGTCCAAAGCGGCAAACAAGACATTCCTTTGTCATTGGTAATTTTTGTAATGAAGGTAAAGTCAATTATCACAATTCGGCAAAGCTAAATTGTTTAAAAAAAACAAGAAAAACAAAAACATGAGCCATGTTGTGATGGCCCTGCCAGAACCGACACTGACTCTGTACCTTCATCATAAAATACATTCAGTATCAGTTATTTCATCTTGAGTTAAAAAAAAAAGTTACTTCTATGCAGTTACTTTTTCTTTCCATGTTAGTTTTTTTTGTGTTATGCAGTCTAAAGGAATATTTAATATTTGATATTTTATGGGATAAAGGCATTGTATCAATTTCAAGACGTTCCTTTGGGAAGGATTTAACCTGACACACAAAAATGTTTGCAGCGCAGTAAAAGATTAAAAAAAAAAAATCCACAATGATGATCAATTCAAGTGTATAAAACTCACAATATTGAATATTAAAGTAAAGACGTGTTGCTTTTACTGGATTAATCCCATTTGTATTGGCCCAGACGGGCCAGTGTAAGTCAACTTCGGGTACCCGACAGTCGAGTAGTGGCCCCGGGCCATCATGAAGTCATTCACTGTCATTGATGTATTTATTTGTCTTCACAGTCCAACCATTCAATCACAGGAACTTAATTATATTTTTTTCAAATCTTTTAAAAAGTTAGGGTAAAAGAGGGTCTGAAAATGTCTGGCGGTGAATGTGTTAATGTAGAACCCTGATCCACCCTAATGTTTCTTTTATTATATTAGTAATAATAATAATTAACATTGGATTTATGGATGGCTTTTTTGGACTCTCAAATACGGTTTACAAAATAAAAGACTAAACAATGACAACAAAAGCATAGACAACAATAACACAAATAAAGACAGCTGAAAATTAAGGAAAAGCCAGTTTGAGCAGATGGGTTTTGAGGAGGGATTTCGTTTTTTGTAATGAGTCTGGAATACTGATGGGGTATGGTGGCCGAAGGGCAAACACCCTGCCAATGGCCAAACGCTGCAAACAGGAATGCTGCAAACAGGAATGCTGCAAACGAAAATAAATTATGCAAAAAAAAAAACAGAAAAAAAACACACATGCAAACGCAAAAAAACACAAAACAATTGCAAATCAAAAACACTGCTAGAAATGCTGCAAATGGCCAAAGGCTGCAAAAACAGGAATGACATATTGAATGAAAAAAACGAACACAAATGCAAAAAAATGTTGCAATCACAGCAGCAAACATTCCAAACCACAAAACAAATGCAACCCCCCCCCCCCAAAAAAAACGAACAAAAAAAAACAGTGCAGAAATCTAAAACACTTAACTCAAAAAAATGCGCCAAGAAAAAAATGATGCAAGTTCACACCACTAAATGAAAGTTTGCCCGGCCACTAGATACCATTGTAATTGGCCATCTTTTGGAGAAAATAAAAGGTACGTTTTACATGTCTTTTTAAACACATGGATGTTATCTTTTATAATACAGGAAGTCCTCGAATTACGAGGTACGCTTCCTATGATGTTTCGACTTTATGACGCCTGTGCCTCCTCCGCCATTTTGTCCCTAGCACCATAGTGACTACGTTTACGTGCAGTCAATATTCGGGTTACGGTCAAAATTCAGATTTCTGAAACATTTTGAATAACCCGTTTACAAGATTGAGCGGACAGAGTTGCTCCGGCATTTGAATAACCCACCGTGTACGGTGACGCACGGCGTCATGACTCAAATGGACGTCATGTGAATAAAACACTTGATATTCATGTCACTCACCACATGAATGAAACAGTCGGTTTCCTCCTCGCTTCAAAAGTGTGCTTATGTGCTGCGTCTCTGAGCATGTTTACCTCTGCAGTATTATTTAAGTTAGTTAATTTTATTTTGTACAGTAGTTTTATTTTAATGTGTTTTCATTTTTTATACAAAGTATTTAGACGCAAATTTCAACTTTAACGGTGAAACCCGACATACCCGGAAATTCGTGTTACATCGCCAGTATAGGAACGGAACTGATTAGTAAATTGAGGACTTCCTGTATTATAATAGAGCAGCTTAGTTACATGGCTTGAACCGTATTTGTCTATAATACCTTGCACGATATCTAAATAACACACCTAGGCCTGGCAAAATTCAGTTTATTGGCGTAAACTCGCATCATTTTTTGTTGGCGCTAACCCGGCATTGCAACAGCTTCACAAACATCTAGATTGCCTGCAGGCTGCATCCATGGGATATGTAGCATCAAAGAATGGCACGGAATGGAAGTGGGAGTTCTACCCTGCTGATGCGCCCCATAGGAATGGAGCTGCCGAGGCTGCTGTGAAATTGTTGAAGAGAGCGCTCACAAGACTCGGTGAAACCACAGGGTCCCTTAAATGGGGTGAGCTACAGACTTTGTTCTATCAAGCAGCTAACTTGACGAATGAACGGCCAATAGATGCCAGAGCTCAAGAACAGGAAGACTCAATTGAGTTGCTCAATAGCAGCAGCACTTTTGACGTCTAAATAAAGACAGCGCGAGCTGCCCGCGCACAAACGAATTATGGACGTAATCACGCGCTAGAACAACTCTTGGACCTGATGGCTCGTGATGTAGAGCAGCGGGGTGCCGTATCTGCGGCTCTGAGGAGCCCAGAACTACGAGTTGCAGAAATCTTGACACAGACGCAGTGACATTCCTCTTGTTGAAGATCGACTGAGAAACAAGTTGAACTCTACAATACAAATTTTATTTATATAGCTCTTTTCATAACAGCTAGAGCTGTAACAAAGCACTTTAAAAACAATACAAAAAAAACAAGAGGCAGTGATACATCTATTAATAAATATATCGATAAATATTAGCAAATATATAAAATACAAACAAAAATATAAATAAATAAAGCCAATAAATTAACATAAAACACTATGTACGATTGAGTTACTGTCCCACGAGCACAGTTGGAGTTTGTCAAAGTATTCAGTAAGAGGAAAGATCTCAGCTTTAGCTGTTATTGCAGCAATATTTGAGAGCATGTAACGAAAGTGACTCCTGTTTGCATTTGCACTTTAGCGCTAGATGATTAATTTTCTTGCAGTCTGTTTGGCTTTTCCTCGGAGGAGAAAGCGCAAACCAGTTATTTGCAAAGTTTGCACAGACTCGGTTCGGTTTGTCACTTGTGTCGACTGAAAATGACATCACTGTTGCTCGGGTAACGACCAATCAAAGCTCACCTGTTTTCTGGAGCTGAGCCATGATTGGTGGTTACCTGAGCTCTGAGCAACTGTGATGTTGTTTGCAGCAACAGAAGTGACAAAATGGCCGCCCCCTGAGATGGCTATAGGGATTTTACTGCTTAACTCACATTCCACAAAAGCAATATTAATCAGAATGTCGTGTTTCAATTAGTGGGCCATCATACAACATACATGTATTCTTGAAAAAATATGTTTGGGTTGATTTCCACTTTTTTAGTTGTTTAACAAAACAAAATTGCTATCCCGGATTACACACACAAGACAGGCTGCGCGTGTTTCTGTCAATCGGTGAAATGGCGTCCTGACTCCCGTGGCATAATCCTTGGTATTACACGTGTTGAACCACTAGAGGGCAGACTATGCCTCTGCAATGTGACTGCTGGGAAGCACATCAAAATCATTGTGCAGGCCGTACCCCTCTCTGGGATTGTTTGCTCACTCAGTTGATTTCAAAGTTTAACCTTGCCCCATCGTTGCCTGTGAACAACGGAGCCTTTCGGGGATGCTCCTTTCATAGCTAATAATGACACTCACCTTTTAACTTTACGCAACAGAGAGCATTCATTGACACCACAACAGAATATGTAAGAAAATGAAAACCACGTTGGAGCCTAGAAAGTTGAATGAAGCTGATGACTGAAAAATGAATAGAATACATACATAAATGGACATTGAAAACTAAATATGTTCATAGATGGACATTTAAGATAGAGCATCATATTGTGGGGTTCCCTTCAGTTGAGGACGCATTTCAGTATAGGCATCCATCTCTTTTGAAATGCATTGGACCTCAGTTGTACCTGTATCACCATTTAGTACATTTCCCTAAGGTTCTGATTCCACTGTGCTAATGTAGATGGCTGCGGAGTCATCCATTTTGTCATCACCATTTTCCTAGCAATCATCTAAAGTACAGTATAAGTTATAGGCACTTGACTCACCTGTTTCTAATTAACCTTTTCACCTGTGGGCAACGTTCCAATCAGGTGTTTTTTTTAGCATTACTCGACTTACCCATTGGAACGTGTTACGGACATCAAATTCAAAATGAGAGAATGGTTGCGAAAAACCCTCCGCTAACTTTCATTAGTGTGAACATTTAATTGTCTTCTTGCCTTTGTAGGTACAGACACTTAATGGAGGTATTTGCAGTGCAAAATTGTCCACTAGTGATGTTTGCAGGAATTAATTAAATGCATTTTATGTTTCTTCTGTGTCACATAATGTCAATAAATACAGTTTCCACTTCTACATTAGCAATATATTTATCTTCTTCCTCATCACTTATGCATGCTCATTTTGTGACCCTAAAACACAATAAAGCCATTGAAAAGTACAATTGTGGAGTTAATTGTATGCTTGCTGAGTTGAAGTCTCACTGGATATGCTGAGGTTACATGTGGTTTGATCTCAAAGTTTTGTTTCACGTTTGAGGTAAATTTTTTCAAGGACATTTTGGTTGAAATTCAAATTGTATGACCTTGGCGTTGTCTGACTGTATGTTTCACTGGACATGAATTTGGTTGGTCTGTTAAGTCCCAATGCCCTTTTGTTACCTTGTTCTTTGTATGTTATAGAGCCAAATTTCCGTCCTGCAGAATCGGATAGAGCAGTTGGAGCAGCTCCTGGAAGAAAACCATCAAATCATCAGTCACATAAAAGACTCTGTGATGGAGCTCACAGACACAGGAGCAGTGTCTCCCAGTGGCCACCTGCCCTTCAGGAGTGCCAATGGCTCCTGGGTCCTTCCTTTTGACGGCCACCCCACTTTCCTTGCTGTCAAGCCCCAGGACTGTCAGTGGGCTGCAGGCAGTCACAGTCAGGCAGACGTTCAGGTTAGCTACCTGCAATTTTGACAACCACATGCACGTCACTGTATTTAATGTCAAATGTAAAATGAACTTGTTTTTTGTGTGTGTGTGTGTGTGTGTGATGTATTCATCTTCAGATGTTGGATGTATACTCACTCCTAAAGTTTGACAACCCGGATGGTGGTGTGTGGAAACAGGGCTTTGACATAACTTATGATGCTGATGAGTGGGACAAAGAACCTCTGCAAGTGTTTGTGGTCCCACACTCCCACAATGATCCAGGTGATCGCCTCAACACATGCGTCACTGTAATTTGAGAATGTATATATATCCCCCACATTATTTGTAGAGATAAGGCAAAAATTGAAGATCAAACACATACCGGTACCTAGGAGTTGTGAACTGGTGTACCATACTTTCATTCCAATATATGTAATGTGTCTAATGTTACACCTTTCAAATGTAATAACACTTTTTGGGTCGTTAATTGTCGTGCGTCCCTAGTATAAATCAGTATCGGCACCAGGCCGTTAGGTCAGTGCAGGGGGCAAGGGCAGAGCTACAGGTTGGCCAACCGTGGCCATCCCCATACCTAGGGGAAACGTTTGATATCTGTGATTTTTCTGCCAATTTCACATGGATGCAGTATTCTTAGACCCTTGATACTCTGCCATAAGATTTGCATATTTGAAGAGGAAATGTGCAATTGATCTGAATGTGAACTGTAAAATAATCAGTTTTAAGTAAAGAGCATTCAATTCTTACATTCAATGTCAATCAAAATCATGACCTTGACACATAGCAAGCAACCAACATGGCTGCGAAGAAATTAAGTCCTTACTCGGCCACTTGTCAAGAGTGCGGGACCTGCGTGTGACGTTGTTACAGGTTAAATCTGTTCTCGCCGTCGTTTGGCTGACTGACCAAGTCGGACTGACTGGGACCACATGGGTCGTTTAAATATGCAGACGGGAAATAGCCGATGCACTGCTCACTGGACCTCTCCCGTATGCGTATTACACTCGAGGAAAAGAGCAAACAGGCAGCTTTACTGCTGATTGGCTTTTACCCACTGCACAAGGAACCGATCAGATGGTACTGTGGGTGGACCAATCTGCTTCTGCAGGCAGGGCCACTCTCACAGCAGACAGAGAGAAGCGCGCTGCAGCAAGCCAAAATAAACCAGCTAAGTTAACGGCCTTTAAATAAAAAAATAAAAAATAAAAAAAAGCTAGCAAATCAGTGCATGAGACTTAAGTACACCATAAGAGAGTACACAAGCAAAGCAGCTGCAAAGAATGACATTAACTAGCCTCATGGATATATAGTAAGATCGTTTTTCAGCCAACGAGCCAGTTTCAGGTAGGGTTAGATCAGGAATGTCCAGCTCCGTCCTCGATCACCGCTGTCCTGTGTATTTTATGTCTTGCTACTCCAACACACTTGATTCAAATCAGATCAGCAGCAAGCTCTGAAGAAGCCTGATAACGATCCTGATCATTTCAGTCAGGTGTGTTGGAGTAGCGAGACGTCTAAAACACACAGGACGGCGGCCCTCGAGGACCGAGTTTGGATACCCCTGGGTTAGATCTAATGGTCTATCCTTCTATAAATATTTAAGTTGGATCAATGTATAAGTTTGTCTTATTAGATTTAAAATGCATTGCTTGGTCATCTGCCTTTTGGTTGATGGTACAGAGAGAGTGAGACAGAGCAGGGAGGGGACTTTATAGACTGGATTAGTATTCAGTTTATTATTTTATCATTTTATGTTTATCCCCACATTCAAAGCCACACAGACATATATCATATATATCAGTGTATTTCATTCTAGACAGGACATCATCTTCTGATTTGACGATGAAAATTTTGAACTCGCTGTAGGGGCCTGGCCATGATTGCTGTCAATGTGTATGTTGCGGAGCTGCTGTATCAAAATCAGTTGTCTTTCCCAAGATATTAGCGTTCTGATATGTACATATTTTACAATTACAATTCTTTTCTACTAAACTGTGACTTATCATTTAAATAACCGTTGTCAGATTTGGTTTTTGCTGTCCTTATCCACAGACTTATCACGCATGGTTTTTCTGCATTTTTTTAAATAGAAAGTAAACTTTCTACCGGATATTTATAGTCGATTGCACTTCTATGCAACGCCTTGAACTCAAGAGTGCATAGAAAGCCTGACTCTGCCAAATACTGTAACTCTGGACAGAACTGCTCGACTTGAATAAATCATGAGCCTTATTTTTTTATCATTTGCAGCACTTTCCCCTCAATGTTCTCTGACCATTTTTTTGAGAGAAGAAGAAAAGTCATCTGTCTGATTACTATCAACTATCTTCTTGTTAGGTTGGGTTAAGACTTTTGACAAGTACTTCACAGACCAGACGCAGCATATTTTAAACAACATGGTGGTGAAGCTGGCTGAAGATCCCCGCAGGAAATTCATCTGGTCTGAGATTTCCTTCTTCTCCAAGTGGTGGGAGAGTGCGGATGCGCAAAAGCAGGAAGCTGCACGCAAGTGAGTTGCAGGCTCAATGTTGTGTGAGTTGCTGCTCAATGAAGTGCTCAGTTTTTCAATTCCTAACCCTACATCCAAAAGCCAGCCGAGATGGTGTTTTACACAAAGACTCGTACACACTGACAGATTGTGGACATTCTTAAAATAGCTAGCTATGTGGATAATGCGATTCTCGCAAGTTGGGGCAGGATTATTCTCACCTTCTTTTTGTAATCCTCTCTGTTCAACAGACTGATCCTCGAAGGACAGCTAGAGATTGTGACAGGAGGCTGGGTGATGACCGATGAAGCCAACGTTCATTACTTCGCCATGATAGACCAGCTTATTGAGGGACACCAGTGGCTAGAAAGAAACATAGGTGCATTAGAAACTACTATATCTATTTTCTACTTAAATGTTCTTCCCCCGTACTTCGAGATGGTGAACATACCACTCACTAGTGAGACTAATTACAATGACTCTTATCCAGACACTGTTCCATTATTAAATATTGTAAGGCCACATTCAGTTTAAGCTTCTCACTTAACAACTCAACAGGTGATCACACCTACAGTGGGGAAAAAAGGTATGTGAACTCGGGATGATCCGATAATGTGATTATAAATCGGGGCCGTTCATGTCATTTTCAACTGATCGGGGATCGGGGAAAAAGATGGGTTTCTTCATTTTCAGAATTTTCAGATATTCTGTAAATATCTTGTCAAATTGAACAGTAATGACTTAATTTTGTATTGCACAATGTTACTTACTTGTTATTTAGGGGTTTTTTTTGGCTTCGTAGTCGTCAAAGCTATCCTGTACGCTCCAGCAGAATGTACATTGTTTGGAGTAACAAACAGACACAAACGTTGTGAAAACACTCAGGGTAAGCCGAAAGATACGTACTTCTAAAATAGCTTAAAGCGGAAGTCAACCCAAACATATTTTTTTCAAGAATACGTTCCCAGCAGGCCCACTAGTTGATACACGGCATTCTGATTAATTTTGCGTTTGTGGAATATAAGTTAAGCAGCAAAATGCAATCGTTTTTACCCATCTCTGGGGGCGGCCATTTTGTCTTCTGTCGGCTGAAAATGACATCACAACTGCTCACAACGACCAATCACGACTCCTATTCAGAAAACAGGTCAGCCGTGTTTGGGTTGACTTCCGCTTTAAGTCTGCCTTGCCTGATATAAAGCCGCCTCACTGAACGGCATAGTCAAATAATTCAGAGAGTGACAGACTGGTTAACAATTGTGACGCCGTCTGTCCGAACAACTTAAGTTCAAATCGAAGTTTAACAAGTTTAAATTTGGTGACAAGGGAGCTTGTTCCCCACTGGTTGCATTTAATGAGGTCATAAATCAATAGTGTCATTTGTAGATGAGAGATGTCATGTAGTCACACACGTAGCCACCAACTGCGTAGCTGCGTGGACTCGTCATCTTAGCATGTACACACCAATAAATAACAATGTAAATGTATTAGTTTCCATTAGCTAAATCAAATGCACTCAAACAGGAATAAAGCGTATATCAGCCGTTCCACCAAATCGGTGCCACTTACATCCCCGAGAAATTAAATGCATAAATACACCATGCAATTACATGAGAATACTGTATCGTACATTTTCATACAGTATAGCAATCCCGCACATACACTACTCACAAAAAGTTAGGGATATTTGGCTTTCAGGTGAAATTGATGGAAAATGTAAATAGTTCATGCTACAGTGATATAATTCCATGAAAGTAGGACATTTCAGTAGAAGGATGCACTAGTGATTTCCTCATCTTAGACAATTCCTTGAAAAAGTTAACAACAATGGTGGGTACACAACAACAAAAATGTCAGCGTCTCAACAACTCATGTGCCCTTGAGCATCAATTACAGCTTGACGATGACGTCTCATGCTGTTCACAAGTCGATTTATTTTCTGCGGAGGCACGGCATCCCACTCTTCTTGACGGGCAACCCTCATGTCATTGAGGTTCTAGGGTGTATATCCCTAACTTTTTGAAAGTAGCGCATGTATTGTGCTTGATGTTCACACCAGACCTCCCAAGAATGTTACTGACTGTGGCAGTTTTGTAAATAGGAATGATCCAAAATACATCGTGATCAATGTGCCCTTTTGACCTGCAATTACAAGGAATATTTAATTAAGGTGATTGCTGCCAAAGGAGGCAAGACTAGTTGTTTAATCCAAGGGTTCACTTACTTTTTCCTCTCTGTACTGTGGATATTCAAATGTTATTTTTTGAAAAAAATGTTTCTGTTCTATTCCAGGGGCAACACCCCACAGCGGATGGGCAATCGACCCTTTTGGTCACAGTTCTACTATGGCCTATGTGCTGAAGAGGGCCAACCTGACCAACATGCTCATCCAAAGGGTCCACTACTCAGTCAAAAAGCATTTTGCTGCCACACGCAACCTGGAGTTTATGTGGCGGCAGCCCTGGGGTGAGTGTAGCACAGACGCGACATGTTGGAAGGGTAAACAGTGTATTGCAGCTTCAGGGAGTTGAACACAGTAAAGTAAGGAGAATTTTCTAATAACGATGGAATGAGCACTTCCCACGCCTCTAAACTGCTCCATAAAAAATAAAGTCATGAAAACACAATTGATGCTTAAAGTTATTGACCTATCCTACTGCCTACACGGCTCTTCTCATGTATAATGTTTAATTTGTGCTTTTTAATCGAAGTTTTTTTAGGGCAAGTGACGGAGTTTGAAACATCAGGGTGCATTATGAAGCGTAAAATACGGCAACAGAGTAAGGAGTCCACTTGGAGGGCATCTTGGGAATTTGGCCTGTATGAGCTTATTTGTGGATATTTTTAGCAGAAATTTGTCAGCTAATCGAAATGGAGCAGACAAAATTAAAGGCACAATTGTAGCTGTGACCATCAAATCATACTTAGCACTGTCCTTTTCTGTTGTTGTCAAAAAAAGTCCATATCGCGCTACACTTCTTGTTTGGCTCTATATTGCTTTAGGTTCCGGCTGCTCTCTCACTCTCCTGTTGCCCTGTGCCAAGGAGGGGCTAAAAGTGTGCCTGAGTCACTCACTCAAGCAGAGAGTAGCAGGAGGCGCTGTGCGAGAGAGAGAAGGGGGGAGAAGCGGCGCTTTGAGCGAAGTATCGATCTCAGGACAATAGTATCGATCCGATCCAAGTACTTGCTTAGTATCGATAATATCAATATTCAGATCGATCCGCCCACCCCTAGTAGAAACTTTATCAATGAAAATTTGTAGGAATCTATTGCACATTTCAGGGGAAGAGTCTGCGGGAATTGGCTGAGAAGGGTTTAACCCTCGCACTGCTGGTCGGTTTGCTGATGACTTTGATGAGCTTTGCTTCAAACACGGAGGAACTCACCTCTTGGTTCCACTCATCCTGCCATGCTATACTGGATTTGGTGGCTCCATTTAAAACTGTGCAGTCAAACCCTAGACCCGAGCCTTGGTTTAATTACTAAACTTGCACAGCTAAACAGGAGTGCCTCAAAGCCGAATACAAGTGGAAAAAGCTGCAGGTCTCATCAAATTTGTTAAGACTGCTGGCGTAACCACCAGATCACAGACAGTTAAAGAGGCCAAAAGACAGCATTTATCAAACCTTATTCAGGCTAACCGTCACAAGCAACAATGTGTACTATTTAAGACTATTGATTCAGTACTTAAAAATCCGGCGGCTGCACTCTGGAGGGGCAGATTTAACAGCAGCACAGGATGAGAAGACAGTCATGTTATCGGAAATCACATTTTCTAAGACATTTGACACCGATTGACCATAAGCGAGAACTACGTCTAACGTACGTCCTTGTTCATGTATCGGGAGAGTCACATACTGCACAAAATTAAAGGAATAAATAAGGCGTAAAAAGTCAAAAAGTCCTCTGCCAGTGTTTTTTCTGGACAACAAACATGAATATTAAAATCCCCCATGATTAGAATTTGAATGAGCCTGACTTCAGCAAGATTTGAAAAGCCATTCAAAAAGTCCTTATTGTATTTAGGAGGGCGGTAAATAACAGCGCAGAGCACAGGGACAGCACTGCCTACTTCCAAGAAAGTGTCTTCAAAGCTGGTGATTAATGTGGAAAATATACACCGTTTAAATTTAAGATTATTTTTAAAAATACTCACCGTTCCTCCACCACGATCTGAAGTCCTCGGGGAGTCCAAGAAGGCAGTCAGGTGGCAGCAATTCAATTAAAGCGTTATACTCAGCACCAGTACCTGCCCAAGTCTCTGAGAGACAGAGGAAATCCAGGTCACTGGAAAGGAAAAACTCCCTCAGGATTAGGGATGGGATGGGAATTTCTCAAATTTTATTTGCGACTAGTCTATAAGCAAGAAAACTTGAAATTTAATACATATTGAATTCAAAGTTGAAAATGCAAATGTTTTGTGTATTTACAGTAGGGGCTATTTCAGCCCAAACATTCAGGACAGTTTGTTAATTTAAATTCTATATTTATATTTATTTTAATAAATGTTTTTGTATAATTTTTCACAAGAGCTTTATTTTTGAGAAGTTCAAGACAATACAATAATGCAGCTGTTACTGAAAGCATGCTACTGAACACCAATTGATTGGCTAACCTTGTCTTGCTTTAGAAAGAAAATATATGACAAACAACGCTGCATTTTAAGGGCAATCAAGGAAAGTCTATCTGATCTAAGCAATTTATGTAATCATATGGTACCATATGATGTATCTGTATGTACAGTATGCAGCAACATTAACATGATGGAAACTATCATTCCATATGACTGTGTGGACCATGAATGTCGGAGAAAGTGGGTAAACTGAGTGGAGAGAGTGCAACTGGACGGTTCAGAATGTAAGCTAACCAAGACCGCAGTGCTTTGTGGTGAGCACAAGTTAGTCGGGATATTCATCAAACGTTTGACCAATTAAGTCCGATTTCTGTTAAAATCGGATTTTTGCTTCTGCAGGGAGATTGTTATAGTAGTCAAACGACATTTCAGCACATTTTCGAAATCAAAATAATGACAACGACCCTAAGTTCAATGCTTTTCAATAAGAGGAGAGTTTGTTTTCACCGACTTGACCGCCATCTTGACTTGTGACGTCATTTTGACGTAAGATCAGAATTGTCCATTGCTCCAAGATGGATGTTCTTGATCCAAGATAATATTTGAATATTTATTTATATCACTTTTACAGACACTGGATCCAATTCAGACATCTTATGCCACATGATGCCCTTCTACAGCTATGACGTGCCTCATACATGCGGGCCTGACCCAAAGATCTGTTGCCAGTTTGACTTCAAGAGGCTACCTGGCGGTCGAATCAACTGTCCATGGAAAGTGCCACCCAAGGCTGTTGTGGAGGCAAATGTAGCAGAGAGGTGCGTCATACTGCTGCAATATCTTAATTTCTGTGGCAACACTATGGATTAATGAATCCTAAACAATTATTTTTTTGTCATTTGTCTTGTTGTAGACAGTCTGTTGCATTGTGTGTACAGCACATCGCTCTCACACCAGAAAAGGCTTTTGGTCCGCTTATTTGGTCCTGATCAAAAGCGTGCCTTTTTTTTGTTGTTGTTTGGTGTTTGCATTCACAGTACTTTTTGCAAATGAGCTGTATTCTGGAAATACACATTGACTCATGTGACAATCGGTGCTCCCATTGGCCAGGAATGATCAAGGTGGCACACAGTAGGGATCGGCCACTTTTTTTTTTTTTTTCTAAACACAAAGCTGCGAACAAAACCACATGTACTCATACCAGTGGGAGCGCTCACATTGTCAGTTGAGCCAAACTACTTCCAACTATTTTGTTACCCCTTCCATGTCATCAGGTGAACACTGGCGTGCACTCCATGCAGCGCCTGAGAGACGTGGGCATTCATCCTGATCGTTCTTCATCCAATCAAATGTGTTACAATTTTCTGATCGGCGGGACCAGACCCAGCAGTTTGTTTCTGCCAAGGCAGAAAGCTCTTTGCCTTTGGCAACACATAGCAAAAATTCTGATTGGATGACAATACAACCTTCTAAATTATAGATTAATATATATGAATTAATTGTGAAAATATCGATACTTTAGCTTGAGGATCAATACTTAAAATTGTGTACTCTAGATATTTTGGTGTCGATCCCTAGCAAACAGAACACAAACCCGCAAATGGAGGAAAACATGGAATTCCTACGTGCTTCATTCCTGCTCTGCATATTTGTGCTGTTATTAGAGCTGCGAAATAATTTTGGGTATTAATAGCAGCTCATTCATCGCAGGTTTCGCATAGCTGTGTTTGTGTGTCAGGAGTGGCGGTGGCGGTGGTAATGTGCCTGCCAGAATCTGTATCCCCTTGGAACTTTATCTAGGGAAAACCTGTTTGATTCACCTGTGAGCTTAATTGGTGCCTGCCAGGATATATATTCTCTCCGTCTGCCTGGAAGAGGATACCTGCTGAAATTCGCTACACTTCAAATTCACTACTACATTATCAATAACAATTACTTTACAAAACCTTTTTGATATATCAAGTGCAAATGTGCATACCTGTCGTGTTAAATTGTAGTGAATAATTTGCTGAATGAAATACTGAGTGCAAGTATTTAATAAGAAGTGCAATACATTTTTTTTGCCAGACCTTGTTCATCCATCCATCCATTATCTATACCGCTTTTTCCTCACAAGGGTAGCAGGGGTGCTGGAGCCTATCCCCGCTGTCTTCGGGCAGTAGGCGGGGTACACCCTGTGACTGGTTGCCAGCCAATTGCAGGGCACACAGAGACAAACAAAAATCCGCACTCACAATCATACCTAGGGGCAATTTAGAGTGATCAATGAACCTACCATTAGGGGGTAACGGTACACGTGGGTGTATTTATACGTTTCGGTATGGCATGTTCGGATCGGTCCACCTGCGTTCGGTTCGGTCCACTTATTAGCGCGAGCTTACGCACGGGCGCTATTGACTGTTGCACGCGGTAGAGGAGAGTGACGGCACAACAGTGAGAGGCAGAAAAGAGCCAGAGCTCGAAGGTCCCCCTGTACACTGCGGTCTCCTGTTTGGGAACATTCTGTCTTACGTGTTAAAATCGCCGATGGGGAAAGGTACATGGAGGAGTCCCAAAGTTGTGTGCCGACATTGCTACATGAGATCGGCGGCAGGTAGCACGTCTAACATGCACGGCATCATCCGACTCTGAATCTTTCGAGGGAGCAAAAACGTCAAACTTAAATAGCGAGATTTATCATATTGTAGCGTCTTCCAGGAACATGCCGTCAGACGTAGTTTAATCATCACGTTTTTATTAATCCAAGTACAACTGCTCGCGCTCTTCTTTCTTCGCTTCTTCTCTCGCTAGCCGTACGATGCATTCATGAACCTCGGGAACATCACAACTCAGCAACACACAAATCCGACCACAACACAGATAACCCAATTCGTTACAATATGCTGTTGAAGATTCAAAGATTTCAATGATTTCAATGTTTAAAAAGTGTAAACAATTTCATTAAGACTTTTTAAAGTTACTATATTTTTCCATTATAAAATAGTTTTAGTATAGTTAGCAATAATTGTAACTTATTGTATGTATTTTTTTCATTACAAAAAGTGTACATATGTACTGTAATGACAACTTGCCTTTAACTTGAATACTTAAGTGTGTCATAGGCTGTTGCTGCTTTGTGTTTAATGATTTCAATGTCTTAATAATTTACAAAATTAAGAGATCTTTATTGTTAGTGTATTTTTTATTCTGGTGTAATTTCTTAGAATATCACCCGAATGGTTCGCTTTAATTTATTATTTTTTTAAAAAGTACAGTTTACTTGACATCTTTTCAAAATAAAAATATTTAAAAAAACAAGAACTTTTTTTGTACCGAAAATATACAGAACCGAAGTTTCCAAAGCCGAAACCGAACCGAAATGTGATTTAGCCTATCGTTACACCCCTACCTACCATGCATGTTTTTGGAATGTGGGAGGAAACCGGAGTACCGGGAGAAAACCCACGTAGGCACATGCAAACCTTACACAGAGAGGTCGTGCCGGATTCGAACCCATGACCTCTGGACCTTGTTTATAAAAATGCAAATCAAACACAAACGTGCATATTCGTTATTTATTCTGATGAATCAGCTGGAGTCACTTAGTTATGGCGCACCGTGTTAGAAAGCCCACATTGTTTAGAAATATGTATGTAGTTTATAGCAGTTTGACGCATTGAATGGGTATGAGTAATCCAGTCATACTGTGTGAGTGGTCACTGAACGCACCTCAGAACCTGCAGACTTTATTTTGTTTTTGTTTTGCTTCATTCGACACAGCTATTGATCGTTCCAAAAAAAAAAAAAAAAAAAATTAAAAAACTCAACCGGTCAATTAGAATGCAAGTACTGTTCTCTAACAGGAGACCGCCCATCTGTACCTTGTCACTTAGATTTGATCCAGATAGAAACATCATAGCCCACTCCCTCAATCCTCTCCCTTTTATATTGTGTATCGTATTCGAGTACTGAAATTCATTATGGTTACTTCATTGCAAAACTTTGTTGGTCTAACGAATGCAAATGCGCATAGCTTTCCACCCATTTCGGCAGGAATCAATCGCTTACTATTTGTGTTAAATTGCAGAGAATGATGCACCGCAAACCACACTGACAAATACTGCCGCTCTGACGCAAAACCTCGTTTAAATGACTGCAAATCAGACACACACAAGCATGCATTCTTCATGTCTTTAAAGGTCAGGGTTTTTTCAGAGTCTGTTAAAATTCATATTCTCATTGGTAATAGGTTTTATAATGCATACGATCACTTCCTGCAAGTTGTCAACCACAGTTCCATTAGAAAATAGGTTTGACTTACTGATTCCGAGTGTTTCCGAACCTCATGGAAGCTCGAGGAATCGTGGCTCTAGCCTCCGGAAGTGACGTAGATATAGCTAAACAGCTAGCTACACCATAGACAATTTCCATGCGCTACAAACTCAGCACATTCAATGGCGAGCGATGTTTTGGAATGAGAGGATTTTGAAACACACAAGGCGACAGAAGGGGGCGTTATTAGACCGTTCATGATTAGTAGTCACTGAATCCTCCGGCTACTGTGACGTCACATCTCCGGAAAAATACGAAGATGAGGGGGCGCGAGATTCAGACGTCAGACGACACATTCTGAATTGTATTCAGTGATTAAACTGCTGCCTACCAACAATCTAATCACATTTTAATGACAGTTATGCATTGTAAAGGGGATTCTAGAGGGCTACAGAACATTTTTCAATGTTTGCACCCTGACCTTTAAATGAAAACAAGCTTTAACTCAATGTGGGCACGCTTCGGGGGTAAGTACTTTTGCACATCACCTAAACAAAAGACGAATGCTAAGATATGATCAGCATTCACTATGGGCTAATAGTTCCCACTCTGTTGGGCTACCTTGTTAAGCCCCAAATGTCACATGTATCCTGTCGTCGGTGCGCATCGGCGGTGGTGTGTATTCAGCACCAAGACCACCTCAAAAAGTGGGTTTTGGTCCGGTTGTTTGAGCCGCACCAGGATTTGTTTGTGTGTATTTACACCAGCACAAAAGTTCCGGACCAGCGTTGGAAACAAAGTCTGGTCTGTTTAAGTTGACCAAACAGTGCAGGTATGAATACACCCGTAGTTAAGGTGGATTATTAAGTCTAAATCAAATTAATATGATGATGACCTAGAAAAAGTACGATCCTTCCTGGGGAAAAACTGTATTCAGCATTCTATTGGAGTTAGCAGTGATGGATGCACATTTCCTGAACTTGAACTTGAGCCAAGGACAACAGACAGAAAGAGCACATACATAGAGGAAGATGGCATCGAATACAAATGGTCCTGCAGGCCCATTAGGCAGCAGCTTTTAACAGCCATACATAATGTGTGAGTGCACATTTCACTGGCTAATGGCAAATAGCTCCGACCAATTGTGAACCTGCTCTTTCCAAGGTTGTAGTAATTCCTTGAAGACTGCACAGGGTGCCTGCCTCAATTTGTTTTTGTCTTTTTCAGGGCACAACTCCTCCTGGATCAGTATCGCAAGAAGTCCAAACTTTATCGTAGCAAGGTGCTTCTCATCCCTCTCGGGGATGACTTTCGCTACGACAAGGCCTTGGAGTGGGACCAGCAGTATATCAACTATCAGAAGCTCTTCGATTACATGAATTCCCACCCTGAGATGCATGTCAAGGTGAGAAAGTAATTTGGCAACCGTCAAAGCCACTTTTCTAGTTTTTTCATGTTTTCCATGCTTCCTAGCTTGTGAGGCTGTCAATTTAGCGCGTTATTCTCGGCCTTAATCCAACCCCCTTTTGACGCCGTCAATGTTTTTGATCGCGTGATTAAGGTTTCCATAGCAACCAGCGGCTGCATTGATAAAGGCTGCTGGTCACCATGATCTATACATCTATCTTGAAAAAAAAAAAGCTTTAAAGTACAGGAGGCATTAAATTTGCTTCAAAATATTGACGATGAGGATGAATTGCTCAGCTGACACATCGTTCAAGAATATGTTCTATGCAGGCCCCCTAGTTGAAACAAGGCATTCTGATTAATATTGTGTTTGTGGAATATGAGTCAAGCAGCAAAATCTAGCAATCTCAGGGGTCGGCCATTTTATCACTTCTGTCAACTGAAAATGACATCATAGATGCCCTGAGGGCTCAAATAACGACCAAGCTCAGTTTAAGAAAACAGGTGAGCTGTGATTGGTTGTTACCTGAGCTCTGAGCAACTGTGATGTAATTTCCAGTCGGCAGACGTGACAAAATGGCCGCCCCAGTGATGGCTAAAACAAGTGGATTAACTCTTATTCCACAAATGCAATAATTGTCAGAATGCCTTGTTTCAACTAGTGGGCCTGCATAGAACATATTCTTGAAAAAAATATGTTTGGGTTGACTTCACTTTAATAAAATATTTGCATAAGAAAATCAATCCTCTTATTCAAATTAAGGGTATTATAATTAAAAAAAATAATGGGACAGAACAATCAAGGGATTTTTTTTACAATACATAAAATATGCGATAACTACGAGTTAACTATGAAAAAATGCGATTAACTATGCTTAAATATTTTAATCGCTTGACAGCACTATGTACAATATAAACTTTGAGATAGTAATGAATCATACAAGTGTATTTAATCTGAGGGAACAAAAGATAGGTCATGGCTCAGTGTTTAGTTCAGAGCCCAGAAAGTCTGAGTTCTAGTAATTTATCTTTTTGCTCTCTTATGTGTTCAGTTTAAGTAATGCATTTTTTTGAGTTTGAACTTTTCCTGCATTTGTGCCTTCTCCTCCAGGCTCAGTTTGGAACTCTCACAGACTACTTCAATGCTCTGTATAAATCATATGGATTGGTCCAAGGATCCAGACCTGCAGGCTTCCCCGTGCTCAGTGGAGATTTCTTTGCCTATGCAGACCGAGAAGACCACTACTGGACAGGCTACTTTACATCCCGCCCCTTTTATAAGAGCTTGGATCGTGTCATTGAGTCACACCTCAGGTTGGGCAATTTAATTCACACATCACTCATCTCTCTCTTACAACCTGTGCTTTGTGTGTGTTAACTGTCCAACAGGAAACATTATTTTTCTTTGTACGCACTGCAAACAAGTTGTCGATGTCCCTCACACATTTTTCCTTGCTTACATAGACATGAAAACTGTTGATTAGATGACATGACGCAGGAATGTTTTCTTTAATGTTTTTTTGTCAGTTTTGTGTTCTATATTTATGGTGTTAGGTTAGGCCCATTTTGGCACACATAATCAGATAGGTGACTTGAGGTAGGCCGTTGTGTCGCTGTGACCTCTTTTTTTTTACCTTTGGCTCACAAATACTACTTGAATCCAGTTAAGATCGTGGAGTCGCACATTGGTACATGGGGTTAGGCAGAGTCACGCCCCTCTGTATTATGGGAGTGGCCAAGGGAGTATAAGTGCAGGAGTCATGTTGGATAGGGGAAATTTTTTTCCAGCATCTGTCAGAAAAGAGTCCACAGACATGTACTCAATTTTTCTGGCATTCATTAAGTAGTTCAATGGAAAATGTACAACCTTTTGGTAGTTACTATTAGTACCCTTTTGGTAGTTACTATTAGTAACTCATTCACTGTCAGACGTTTTCAGACCCTTGTTTACCCTAAAGTTTGAAAAAATTAGAAAAAATATATAAATAAATTCCTGGGACTGAATGGCTGGACTGTGAAAAGACAAGTAAATTTGTCAATGGCAGTGAATGAGTTAAAGATACAAGGTCCAGCAGAGGTTCCCACACAACCTTTCAATGGTAAGGAAGCTTTAGCCCTCAGTGGACCACCGACTCAGGTTGATCCACATTAATACTACTGTAAACCTTTGTATTCTTTTTAGTATTATTTGCCCAAAATTTAGGAAAATGTTGGAATTTTTTTCTAAGGATTTTCTAAATCCATTATCCGACCACTTGACTCGATGCACAAAGTGTGAGGGAAATCAATTACCGGTAAATAGATTTGTCCCTTTTTTGCAAGCCTCACCGCACTTCTGCTTTGCTGAAGTTTTAGAGTCCCATCAGTGGCATACTCATGGAGTCATGGAACAAATAAATGTGTATGTTTTAAACCTGATGGGCCAATTGAAGAAGTGTGAAGTCCAGCTTGACTGTGTGTGATGCTGTGATGGATTTGGTTGAGGAGCAGATCACATGTTTTACAGAGCTTCTCCTAATTGCGGTGTTATGCATGATTCAGGGGAGCTGAGATACTTTACAGCTTAGCGATTGCCAACGCCAGACACATGGGCATGGAAGGACGCTATCCGGTCTCAGATTACACCCTGCTCGTTGACGCCAGGCGCTCTGTGGGCCTCTTCCAGCATCATGATGGCATCACTGGTACTGCAAAAGAGAATGTTGTTGTCGACTATGGCACCAGGTAGGAAATGACAGTAGCTTTGATAGGTAAATTAGATTAGATAACTAAACTCAAGAATTAAAGATTAGAGATACATTTTGCTAGCTTGGCATTGCAGATAAGAATCCTTTCTCAATTGTCTTATCTGGCTCAGTAATGGTTAAAATAAATAAATAATTAAATAATTAAATAAATTAGTTATTGTATGAAAGGATCATTTAACCCTCCATCTTTGTGGAAGCTACTTGTGGGTTTGATACCCGGGAGCAAAAACACGCCATCTGCTCTTGGTTGCTTGGTGAGCCATTGTCTCCTGTCATCCATAGGTTACTACGCGCACTCATTGGATTGAAGAGAGTTATCATCAACGCTGCACATTTCCTGGTGATGAAGAACAAAGAGTTCTATCGCTTCTACCAAACAGAACCCTTCCTAGAGACGGTAAGAGGAAACATTGGACGATTGTCACAACAGGGCAAAAACAATTTACATTGCATTTTACTTACGAGTTGCCCTATTTTCAAAGCCAGGCACCGATCCAGTCGGCTTAAAAACTGGCACATCTTAATTTTCGTGCCTGGGCAAGTCAGTTTACTGTGTTTACTGAAGGCTGTTTTGGTAGACAAGCATGGATGCGCTCGGGAATTTGGCAGACTACATTGCGCCTCTCTAGGCGTTCGAGCGGACTGAGGGTATTTTCTGTTGCACGCCCCAGGCGCACCTGTCAATTTGGTGACAAGAAGTAAACTAGACTTTAGACGAGCTTGGAGGTGGTCTAATTTGTGGCACGTGATTTTGGTGGATTTCATTGAGGCGCAATTAGACAGGTTTTGTGCTCTGTGGTGGATTCACTGTATTTCATTCAAAGAATGAATCCTTGTAGAAATCAATTCATTGAATGTAGTATTATCGTCATCATCAATATATTTTAAAAGTACCCCCTTGACCCACCCAGCTGATTTGTGTGTGTTTGATTTTTGTAGGATGACAGACGTGCTACTCAGGACTCCCTACCTCAGCGCACTTTAATCGAGCTGGATCCAGCAGGGCCAAGGTAGGACTCACATCATGACACCCCCTTTTCCTCATGTCCTTCAATCGAAAGAGACTAATTACTGTTTTTCCTCATCGCTGTCAGGTACCTGGTCTTGTTCAATCCATTTGAGCAGGAGCGGCTGTGTGCCATGACCGTGTTGGTCAACACTGTCAAGGTGAGGGTGCTCACTGAAGATGGACAGACTCTGCCTGTACAGCTGAGCGCTCAGTGGAGCTCGCCAAGTCAAATGAGTGCAGAAGTGTTTGAGGTAAGAGATGATTTTGCATAAATCTTTATGATTGTACTCCTGCAGTACACTCAGCCTTGTTTGTCGTTAGCTTTGCAAAATCAAATTTTTTTTCAAACCATTTTTTTTTTCCCAAAAAATATTCAGTGTTTGTATCACTATTTCAAAAGGTTGTAGTTTGAAAACGGTGAGAGATAAAGGCATACTGTAAATGTTGCTGGTGCCGTTTTGCTATTAACAGTAGGGGTGGGTGATATGTGCAAAACAAAGCCGTTTTTGTCAAAAAACTCAAAATGATTATTTGACAATATTCTACAAAAAAATACTGTATATCTGAAACTTCTTTACGGAACCCACAGTGCCCACAAGTGACCAAGTCGTGCACAGCTTGAATAGCGCACACACACACTGTGTACCACGCAGCTCGTTGCTGCTGCAAAGCAAGCTAGTTTGACAGCGGCGTGGGTGTTATGTCACGTATGTGTTTGTAAAGAAACTTGTCACCCACGGTCCCCCTTAGCCACCACCTTCCAAATCGTTTTCGCAATAAAATTAAATGCATCGTCTAGTCATCTCGGTCTCTTTATGGTTGTAGCAGGCACGATATCCATTGTTGTCGCTGTCTTTTTGAAGTGACGCCCCCCGACTTGGAACTGTTTCAAAACAACTTGTCTCCACGTGTATAGTCAATCTGCGCGCAGCACTTAAGGATGACGCTGGCACATCAAGGTGGAGTTCATGCACTTCTTCTGGCTTCTTCCCTACTTCCGGAAATACGCCGTAGCAAACCTGCTGTGTAGTGGTTTGCTGGTATGCTTTTATTTTGAAGGCCAGGAAGTGTGAAGGAGAGGAAGTGTGGAAAATAAATAAGTGACTTGTTGAATGCTTGCAGACTTGTCGTCTGTTGGACCCAAATAATTATACAATACGACAAAAACAACCCCAGGGCTCGCATTGGAAGTAAGCACACGCAGCAGGGTAAGTGCTAGTGGCGCGTTTGAGCATGTTTGAAGCGTGTCCACAGCAGGTTTGAATAGTAAATTTGCCAGCTAATGGTCTTTAAGTAAACCTCTTCCGTTAGCATCTCTCCCGCGGCAGCATCATGTTGGGGGGTGATAATTTTTATGAATAAGGGCGGGGGTCGAGGCCGGAAGGGTACCCAGGTCAAGGGTGGAGGGTTGCGGCCGGACCTGCAAAAAAGTTTCAAGTGCCCAGCTCTGCACAGTACACACACAGCTAAACAGGATATGTTACAGTAACATGTATGTATGTCTATAAATATTGAGGATAAGTGATTCAGAAAAGGAATGGATATTGAATTCGTATCCGTATCGGATTGGGACAAAATATTGAACAAACGTGATTTGTTTACATACATTCCTGAGTTTTGAATACATTCCTGAGTTTTGATTTTGACTTTTGAGATCTGCACAATAAATGCTCTCAAAATTACATTAACCGTAGCGCTCATCTTTTTATTTTTTTCTATTCAATTTCTGCCAAACACATTATTTTTTTTATGCCTCTTATGTAGATTTGTGCAAACATATGTAATATTTTGTTTACATTTGAACATTTTATATAGCAGCACTACTGGATGCATTTTTCATTAAACACAGGACTCGGGTCAGGCGCCACCTCATCCGCAATGTTGAAAGGATGTTGAAGCTCGGCTGCCCCGCTGTTAGTTACCTTGCCTTCCACCACCTACGGCGCCTGCCAGTTCCGACAACAATTTGATGGAGGTCCCACTGGTCACGCATGATCTTGTCCTTGACAGTGCAGTGATAAGTCACTGGAACTCGTCAGTTTGTGCTGCAATCCAATGTCAATTAAGTCCACACGATTATAGTAATCCGGCAACGAAGATGAAAGTACAGTTAGTCATTCTCCAGGCCGCCCCCGAGGCCGTGCCATGGCTGTCGAGCCAGGTGACCCCCGAGGGAGCCTCAGCTATGGCTTTCATTCAGGGGAATGGTACTGTGCGCCCGTGATTTTTTTTTTACCCCAAGTTTCAATATTTATAATAAATAATGTTTTTGGAGTCGAGGAGACTTCGACTGGTTGTACGTTAGTGTATTTAATGCAGCTTTTCAATATCGGCCTAATTTGCAGTATCGGACCGATACTAGTCAAGACCAATACGGAATTTTTCCATCGTATTGGGCCGATAATTATTGTGCATCCCTAACTTTTTTGTTAATGTTTTTAACGTTTAATAAATGCCTTGAGGTCAACTCTCATTCTCCTCTGTTTTCAGTCTACAGCAATGGAAATGCAGCCAGGCATCGGAAAGCTATTTCATAGTCTTGTGTGTCTTGTCTAATTTCCACCCCCGCAATCCTC